>NC_045782.1:5237500-5547500 GCF_008692025.1 Phocoena sinus
CCCCAATGTCTTCCGTCATTCCCTTTGCCTCTTGGAAGTACTGGTCACGCTGAACCACAGTCCACTTTTGAATCTTTTCTCCCTCGTATCTGGGAGAGGACGCGTTCCTGGTCACCCTCTTGTTCTTGCTGTTCCCACCTCACCACTTCCCCTCCCGGGAAAAGCCCTTGGTGGCCAGCACTGCCCCCAGTGAAGTCCCACTGCCCACTCCCGCCTTCAGGGGCCTGTCATCTGGCCCCCACTGACCCCTCGAACCTAACTTCTTATTCATTCCCTACTGTCATTTCCTCTCTGACTCAACTCGACTTCCCGCTGGTTCCTTTCCGTGCCAGGATTTCCCATTCCAGTAGGTTGACTCTCAACCACCACCCAGACTGAGCAAAAATCCTACCCATTCACCCAGATTGCCCTTCAATCCCAAGTACTCCCTAACAATCACCAGCTTGCACTTCCCCCAACCAAGGGCTAATTTCCTTCTAAAATACCAAATCCCCACACGGTGCATTTAATTTATGCCTTTCGTCCTGTCACATAGTAGTTACTTGTATACCTGCGTCACCTCCTTCAGCAGAAATGCTCCCTGAGAACGAGAACATTGGCCCCTGTGTTTTGCATCCCACCAAGGGCCCAGCATCGTGCTCTGTACGCAGTGGTACCTGTCGAAAGGAGAGAGCCCTCTCACGTACTGAGATCAGCAGGCTTGGCAGGATATGCCTCAGAGGCAGCATTGGCACAAGAGTTCTGGTTCGCTCTAGCAATCCCCGCCTTCGCTGAAGGCTGGGGCATCACGGGGGAATACTTCAAACCTGGAAATGGTGCAGCAGGGTAGGAAAAGCAGCACTGAGATCTGAAACCCACTAATAAATGTGTCACAAAGGTTCCCCTGTCTTTTGAACGGGGCACCGTAAAGCAGGCCTCCCTGCCCAGGAGAATGTCAGGAGCCCGAAATGAATAATCCTATTTTGCTGAATGAACCGGACAGGCCAGATACGGTGAGAAGGGGCCCGTGACAAGCGACCTCTCTAAACAGCCTCCAATCAATTTTCTAAGAATTAACCTATAAAAGTTGTTTCTTAAGCTTTCCAGATAGAACCGGTCTATTGTATAAACACTTTCTCAGATTTATGTCTGGCCTATAAAAACCAGGCTGGGCCTTTGGTTGAGGGCAGGAGAATCATATTTGGCTCCAATACCCTGGAACTACCCTATCACGCTATTGGCTAAGCCGACACCGAGGGCCTCCCTCCTAGGTGAAACTTCCTTATAAGGAGGTCTTTTTTTTTTTTTTAAATCTTTCAGTAATTATCCCTACTTTGGAGAGCCTCCAAGGCAGACTGTCCATATACCCAACTCTACAGCCAAGACAGACACAGCGAGGTGCCAGTTTGTTCAGACAAAGCTTTGATAACCTCAGCCCAAGGCTTATAATGCAGCCAACAGTCTGCAAGGAGCAAATGCACTTGTAAAGCAGCAAGTCTGGGCAACACCTGGGGACACTGTCACCTGTAGAACTGCGCAGGCACATCCTGCCTGCGTCATCTGAGTTACCGGAATGGGCTTTTGATCAAAGACGGTGGCAGGTGTAAGGACTCCTCAGGAGTCCACAGTGAACACGCTGGGTTTTTAGGGAAAATAAACCTGTTCCTGCTGGTCTCTGTGAGGATGGAGTGCAGAGCACTATTTTGCGGGGGGAAGGGGGGGTGACAGGGGAAGCATAATTGATGGACAAACGGAATATCGCTTAACTCCCTTCATTTAGAGATTTCTTCTTATATCCTGGCCTGCCTTCTTGTTCATTTTAGAAGGCTTTCATCAGTAACTGTGAACCCTGGAAAGACTCGCCTTTGAAGTAACTAAGCAGAGAGAACCCGAACCCCACCGTCAGTGGAAAATAAAGTCAAAAAGGAAGTTCCATCTCCAGATCTAGATGGCACACTGGGCTCAGGCTGCAACCTTTTCTTCCTGCCCCTAAGCCTGGGATCAGCAGAAGAAAATAATTCATAATTATACTAAAAACCTGGTGCCCTCCGTAGACCAGAAATTAGGAGAAAACACTGACAGAGAGAAGACATGGATAACTAGATCGCAGAAGAGGTCAGGTGCAGTCTCCCACTCCCCCAGCCTCTTCCCCAGCAGTCCCCACGCTGTCTTAAGTTTCAAGACCATAACTTAAACCACCACTAACCAGCTCTCTGCCAGACCACACACCAGGACGAGTCATGACACGCCCACCTCCCTGGGGATCAGTCCCTTCCAGGTGTCCAAGCCAGAATAATCCAGCATCACTGGGACTCTTTTCCCAGTTCACCACCCACTCCTTTGTTCCATAACCCTCTCAACGTTACCTCTACAACTCCTCGTTTTTGATCCAAAAGTTCTCCTATAGCCCCAACCTCCTCTCTGAAAACCCTTGCCTCTTCCTTACCCAATGGAAGCCTCGATGACACTGGTATCCCCGCAACTCTCTCATGTTGGCGTTTTCCTCCTAAATCCATTTGCAACAAGACCAAAAAACTAGAAGGCTTCCTTTCTCTCCATCGCCACTTCCAAACCATTTTTCCTGCTCCCAAAACCCAAACTTTCTATAGGGAAAGGCACAGCACTTCTCTTTGGCCATCTTTGTCACAGTCCTAGCACTGGTTCCATCGCTCCACATAAAACTGGAAGGATTTGCACCAAAACATTAACAGAGAGCATTTGCATATACTGGGTGATTGTTACTTCCTTTGTGTTGTCCTCTTTACTGAATATGCATTGCTTTTGCTCACCTTTATTATTTTTTGTCTTCAGTTTATTTCTTCTATATATAATTTCTTCTTTTGGTTTTCCCTTTTGCTAATTTTGTGACTCGAATGATTAATTTGTTCATTTTTCAGTCTTTCATGGGTTTTTACTATTATATAAATCTGATCCTCACACGTTTTGGCACACATTGCAACGATTATCATGAGATTCTAATTATTTCATAATTTCCAACACAATTTCATCTTTAACCACTTCACGTAAGTATATTTATTTCGTTTCTGAAGAATAGGGGATTTTCATTTTTACCTTAAAAAAGTTAGCTGTGGTCAAGGAATATATTCTGTATGATATCAATTATGTGGTGTTTATACTCAATAAATGTAAAGTTTCTATGTGCTTTAAAAAAAATGGGGGAGGCTGTATCCAGGAATATGTATTTTGACATTAAGTCATCTTTGTTAATCATGTTGTTCATATCTGGTATAGCCTTGCTAATATTTTGTCTTCTCTTTCACTAGTTTCTGATACAGATATGTTAACATCTCTTATCATTGTGAATTTGTTAATTTTTCTTTGAAGTCCTGTCCATTACCTTCATATATTTGAGCCTAGGTCATTAAACTAGCATTGCCGTATCCTACCTGTGAATTTTTTCACATATCACTCAGTACAATATTCTTTATCTGCACCAATGCAATTTGCCTTCAAATGGATTTTGTCTGATCAGAGTATCACTAAGCAAATTTCCTTTCTTTAGCGCTTTCCTGGTACAGGTTTTTTTTTTTTTTCCTAATTTTTGAGGATTTTTCTCCTCTCCTGACTTCTATTAAAATGGATTATGTTTTCTTCATTCCCCTTTTCTCCTTCACCAGCTTGAAAATTATACATTGTAATTCATGGATTCATGCTTTTAGATACTTAAAATGCATACTTGACATTTAAACCAAAAAAACCACCCAAGCCAATCAAAATCTCTCACCCCCAGGTCTTAGAACCATTCAATTCTGATCTCCCTCCTCCCATCTGCCATCTTATTGTTTAGAATTTTAATTTCTCCCTGTTTGTAACCCTCTCCTCCAAATGCATCTGTTTGGAAGTCAATGTTTAGAGTTACCAAAATATTCTATTTGTTTCATAGCACTGTAGCTCCAACCCCTTTCCAATCCTGTGTTCGATTTTCTCCTTACTGATGCACACGCTTTAGTAGTTATTTCAGCAAGGGTTCTTTTGAAAATGTTATTTGCCCCCCCCCCCGCCCCATTGGTGAATAATTTTAGCTGGGTAGAGAATTCTAGGATAATGGTTGTTTCTGTTAGCTGATGGCATATTTACATTGTATCCTGACAAACAATATGACTTATGAAGAGTCTGCTGTCAGTCTCACAGTGCTTTCGTGAGTACTCCTTTATTCTCTCACTATATATAGGATCTTTCCCTTCCCAATGTTTTATAGTTTTACCTCAGTGTGTTTAGGTGTAGATTGATTTTCAGTCCTGCTTGGGACTCTTTATTATTTTAGTCTGAAGACTTACGTTTTGTTTCAAATCTGGAGAATTTTCTGCCATTGTCTTTTTAATTACCACCTCTCCCCCACTGTCACTAGCTTCTCCCTGTGGAACTCCTATTCAGTACATGTCAGACCTTCTCATTCCAGGTTTCAACTTCGTTTTCATAATTTTAATCTCTTCATATCTCTGTGCCCCATTCTGAGCGCTTTCCTCAGATCTAACTCTGATCCCTTATGCTCTTTTAAAATTTTATTTTAGTAGCTATGGTCTTCATTTCTGGAAATGATATTCAGTTGTTTTGCAAGTCTGACTGATTTTCACTTTTAATAATTTTTAAGATATTTGTTTTAAGATCTTTTAGATTTTCCTTTTTTACAAACATTCTGATATTACTTCCTATTTATAGTATTTACTTTTTCCAAAACTATTTGAGTGCCTACAAGCATATCTTGGAGATATTGCGGGTTCTGTTCCAGACCAGCACAATAAAGCGAGTCACATGACTTTTTTGCTTTCCCAGTGCGTATAAAAGTGATGTTTACACTATACCATAGTCTATTAAGTGTGCAATAGCATTATGTCTAGAAAAACAATGAATACACCTTAACTTTAAAATATCGCTAAAAATGCTAACCATCATCAGAGCCTGCAGCAAGTTGTAGTGGTAATATCAAAGATTACTGACCACAGATACAGTAATGAAAACGTTTGAAATATTGCAATTACCAAAATGTGACACAGAGACCAAAGTGTGCAAATGCTGTTGGAAAAAGAGCACCAACAGACTCGCTCGACACAGGGCTGCCACAAACCTTCAACTTGTAAAATACACAGTATCTGCAAAGCACAATAAAACTATAGTAGGCACCAGGCATTGCTCCTGGGACTTGAAATACATCAGTGAACAGAAGAGAAAAAGTGCCCTGGGGCTTGCTTACAAGTGGAGGGAGAGACACAAGTTATAAAATACGTGAAATACATGGTGTCGGAGGATGATAAGCCTAGGGAGAAAAAAAAGCAGGAAAGGTGGAGGGCAGGGGAGGAGGCTACCATTTTAAACAGAATTGTCCTGGAAGAGACTTGTATAGGGTAGAACAAGAAAAAAGACCCCGCGGTTATCGAAGAGAACATTATTCTTGGCAGAGGGGACCACGAGTGTAAAACATCTAAGACAGTGTCATTCCTTGCCTGCTGTAGTGAAAGTAATGACGCCAGTGTGGCTGAAGAAAAGGCAGTCAGAGGGAAGGTACCAGGTGAGGTCACAGGAAGGACAAGGAACAAAGGCATCAGAGCCCCTGTAAGGGCTTTGGCTTTTGTCTTAAGTGATATTGGAAGCCTTTAGAGAGATCTGATCAGAGGAGTGAGGGAATCTGATTTGTATTGTTAGGATAACTCGGGATGCTTTGTTGTGAACGTACAAATTGGACAAGGTGAGAACTAGAGAGCCCAATAGGAGCTATTGCCATAACTCGGTCAAAAGGGGACAACGGCTTAGACCACGATAGTACTGATGGAGCTGACGAGCAGTCAGATTATGCATGTATTATAAAGACAGAGCCAACAGGGATTTGGTGAAAAACTGGATGTGGGATGTGAGAAACATAGGGAAGACCCTCTCTCATCATTCAAAGATGACTCCAAAGTTTTTGGCCTGAGCTGTTGGAAGGATGGAATTACCATTTACAGAAACAGGAAAGATGGCAGGAGGATAAAGTTTGGGGAAGATCAGGAGTTTCTTTTGCATGCACTGTATCTGTTATCCATTGCTGCATAACAAATGATCCCCAAATTTAGCAGATCAAACAACACACCTTCATTATCCCCCAGTGTCTGACTGCAGCCAACCTGGGCGGTTCTGACTCAGGGTGGTTCAGAGAGCCATATGAGAGGGGCAGGAGCTTGGATATTTAGGGTCATGTTGGAGGCCAGCTGCCGCACACGTTATATTCACATACCCATTAGACACCTCAGGGAAGCTAACCAGAAGGTAATCAGGAGTTGAGGGCCATCTAGAGTGAAGAGGAGAGGTTCAGGCTGGTGACAGAAAGGCAGAAATCAACAGTATAAAGGGAGTATTTAGTAATACTGTGTGATATCACCCAGGGAGTATAGACTTTTTAAAATTTATTTGATTGAAGTATAGTTGACTTACAATGTTGTTAATTTCTGCTGTACAGCAAAGTGATTCAGCTATACATATATATACATTCTTTTTCATGTTCTTTTCCGTTATGGTTTATCACAAGATATGGAATATAGTTCCCCGTGCTCTACAGTAGGACCTTGTTGCTTATCCGTCCACGTATACTAGTTTGCATCTTCTAATCCCAGACTCCCAATCCATCCCTCGCCGCTGGCAACCACACGTCTGTTCTCTATAGTAGAGACTGTTTCTGAAAGGATGGACTCTCCCTCACGGTGTGCCATTCTTTGCTTCCCCTGTGGAAACGTCTTGCGCCCGAGTTATGAAACCACCCTCCCACCCACGGTGCAGTATTGAGAGTTTATGCTGTGGCTCCAGAGGCTTCATTCCTTCTGGAGTTCTTTACGTGCATTTCTTGGCTGAGTCTCCTCACACCATGACCTTCTATCGTTTACATTTACATTTGTGGTACAAGCCTGGGGTGACTCTGTGTTTCTCCCACCCAAGGGCACAGCTTCTGTGCTGCTTCCCCAGACTGGTAGGTGGAGAGGTTTTCTGCAAAGGAGTAGCCCTTGGAAGGTCCAGCTCCCCATTTCAGGAGGCCCAGCCCATCTCTGCTGCACCTCATGGGGCTGTAAACTTGCAGCCCTCAGCCCCAGGGCCCATGTGTGGACCCCTCACTGCTCCCACCTATTGCTCTGGCCTAGATTTCTCCATTTCTGTCGCCTTGTGACTCTCCTTCCTTTTAACTTGATTAGGGAATCACAACGTGTCTTTTATAATAATTTATCTAGCATCTCTATGCCTTTTGGACAGGAAGAGAACATCTTGTCTGAGTCAGGTAGACCCACCATTTTGTTAGGAAAGCTTCCACATATCACTTTTCAATTAGGAAAAAAAGTAAACCTAAACTTTGTTTGCAAAAGGCTTGATAAAATATTTTCTATTTTCAGCTCTCTATTCAAATTCTACTCCCCACCATTCTCTCCATTTAATTCCCAGACACCATCCTAAATTCTTCCCACCCTAAAAGGCCTATTTCAAAAATTCTTCTCATAATCCCTTCCCCTTTGTTAGTCTAAAATTAAGTAGTGATTATCTCCTCTGAAGTCATTTTAGAAAAAGAAAAAGCCTAGAAGAGATATTTCAGCCCTTCTATGGAGCGGGCTCTGGTTCTTAGGTTTTTTTCTATTCAAGTCACATATGTGTTGAAATTGCTTTCATAAACTATATTTACTTAACCCAAAACTCCACCTTTTTTAATTGCTATAAATGGTAAGAACCCAAGTTTTTTCTATCAAAGGTTTGAAGACAAAACATGATGAATAGCAGTTTAACCTTTTCCTCAGTTGAGAAAACATTCTTTTCGTTTATCATTAGGGAGAAGTCATCTTTTATCTTCAAATCATGAAACAAAACATGGATCTATCTGGACAATTAGAATCTATTTAGAGAAAGAAACAAAAGCTCAAGGTCTGTTTACAACTGGCAGTAACTAAACATCAGGCCAGACGGACGTGTCCCGCCTGTGAGCCTACCTCCCGATCCAGCCAATTGTTA
The DNA here is from genome assembly GCF_008692025.1 of Phocoena sinus. Classification (NCBI taxonomy): domain Eukaryota; kingdom Metazoa; phylum Chordata; class Mammalia; order Artiodactyla; family Phocoenidae; genus Phocoena; species Phocoena sinus. The sequence continues at coordinate 5,245,457 of NC_045782.1, forward strand.
CTTCTCAACAAGCCATCTCAGTTTAAACCAACTTCCAAAGAGGAGGCTGGCCTCCACTTTGAGGCTGCTTCGCCTCGTATCCGCTGAACTCGGGGATGTGTTGGCAGCCCCCTTTCGTGGCCCTAACACAGGCAGCAGCAGACAGGAAGGAGGGTCCCAGAGTTCAAGCTCCAGGCTGCAGAACACCAGAAGCAGAGTGAACATGGGGGCCCAGAGGCCCACCCCCACCACGTGCTCCCAGCAAAGGCCCACCCAGCGTGGCCCCATGCCGCTGTCGGCCTTGGAGGACAACATGGCCTGTCCCCGCGTTGAAGTTGGGCACCACCAGGAGCCAAGGTTCTCTGGCACCCCCTCGTCACACTTCGGCGCTGGGCGTCATCTGGCCCAGCTCCACCTCTCCCACTCCCCTCCATCCAACACCAGCAAGCCCCCGCTATGCTGAACCCTCCTCTGAACGGTCCCATTGCCCTCCTGCTGTAGCTAAAACCTCGCTTCCCCCGAGGACACAGCTCTCCCCCCAGGCCTCCCAAGTGTTAACCACTTCTCCTTCGCACACCTCAGGCCACAGGACCTGCAGGTGGGTTCTGTCCTTCCCACCCCTCACAGCTGTTCTCAAACCGTTGTCCCTCCCTCCTCCCCGGCACCCTCAACGGCAAAGCTCATGCCTTCAGATTTCACCACTGGGTAGCCCTCTATGCTTTAGCCATCCAGACTTCTAGAAGACTCCCCTTCGTTCCTTGAAGATTTAGTTCTTAATTCTCCCCATTATGCGCCCGCATCTTCCTTGATTATGAAGATACCCAAGTGGGTGACCCTCTCGTATCCTTACCCTGCTGGCCTCCAATCGTACTGCCCCGTCCTTTCTCAGCCACTCACTGTACCGGTTATGCCAGACCTGGTCTTACCTCTAACCGCACCCACTACCCCCCAACCCCAGCTGTTCTACCTAATGAGTCGGTCATGATGGCCACCTACATTCCCAGCTCATTCTTTGGAGCTGTCTGGACCCCAACAATCCTGCAACCCCACCAGGACCTCCCTCCACCCCTCATTGAGCTTAGAGCCCAGGGCCCATCATGACCATCGCTTCCTTGCCTATTAGCTCGACTCCTTTCCTTCTCCTCTCTTTTGTTGCCCTCTTCCCCTTCTGAGCCTTAACCTGTGCATCTGAACATGGCTGGCAGGAAACATTCAATCATGGGGACTGGTCACTTTAATGAAAGGCGCCCCAGTCTCAAGGGGGTGCTTGGTGCACTTGGTCATCCCACCAATGTTTCCCTAATCCCATCATTCTGAGCTTGACCAAGGGCACGTGTCAACATCATCACCTCTGTCTTCAAATCATCAACATCCCCCTCTGCCAGTGCCCTTCCTTCCACTTTCTGACAATGTAGAAGAAACAACAAAAAACAAAAACACACAAACCCCCCCATACATTCTTACTGCCCCACCTTCCAAGCTAACGGGTATGTCCGTACCCATTTCAAACCTCCTTCCCTGGCCTGCCCTCCTGTTTTTATGGACGAATCATGTGTCCTCCCAGATGCAGCTAATCCTTCCATTTGACCCCGGATCCCACAAGTTCTTGCCTGTTCAGAGCTCTCACTTCAACAATCCTGCCGTCTCTCCCTATCATTTATCTTTCCATCCCTCCTACATTGTCTCCATCAAGATATAAAATGCTGTATTATCTTCCACTTTAAAAAAAGAATCCCTCCTTTAACCCTACCTTCACTTTTAGGTCCTGTACTTTTTCTGCTTTTCCTTAAAGGTAAATTCTTGAAGGGGTTGGAGACACCGAGTTTGGACAGTCACTCTCCCAGGCCCTCTTGAACCCACCACCATCTGGTTTTGATCCCATTTACTCCTCCAAGGTGCTCATATGAAGGTCACACCCCGTGAGCAGATCCCTGGGTCCCCGCAAACGGATCCCCCCACCCCATCCCCACTCTCTCCACGTCACGGAACCCACTTTTCATGTCCTCCTACCCCACTGGCCATGCCTCTTCCTGTTCTGCCTCACCTCCCCAGCCTCTAAATGCTGGAGGACCCAAGGCTCCGTCCTGGAAACTTTCCTCTTCTCCAGCTCTGTTGGTTCCCTAGCCCATTAAATCCCAAACCACGGCTTTCTATACTACGTGCAGCTGACACCACCCCTGAACTCTAGCGCTCTCTCTCCGCGTGGACGCCAAAAACCCTCTCCAACTTAACACATCTTAAACTCTCGCGTCTATCTCGGCAAAACCTATTCTCTCCACTTCAAGAGGTGGCAAATCCATCCTTTCAGCTGCAGAAGCCAGAAGCCTAAACAGCATCCTTCAGTCCCCTCTCACCCTCACAGCCACAGCCGTGCTACCCACAGCCCCACCGGCTCTTCCTTGAGGACTTGTCCCCAAACTTGTCCCGAATCTGACCACCTCTCACTCCTCCGCCATCACTCCAGCTCTGCTTCCAGCCACCATCAGCTACCCCTGCTTCCCCCTTGCCCTCGTTACTCTGTTCACAACAGAGCTGTTGGAAGGACGCTTACAACGTGTACATCTGGCATGACACGCTGCTGCTCAGATCACCCATGGCTCTTCATTTTACTTATAGGGAAAACCCCATAATATCTTGCGCCCCATCTTTCACATCCATGGCTGTCTGTCTTTCTGTCTGTCCCTCTTTTCTTCCCCGGCTTCCACCACATAGGTCTCCTGTTGCTCCTGGAACACGAAGAACATTCTCCCCTCCAGCCTCTGCTCAGAAAGCAGGTGTCTGCATGGCTCACTCCCTCAATCCTTCAAGCCCATAGTCTTATGTCCCGTTCTCAGGCCTCACCTGACCATCCACATAAAACAGCAACTCACCAACTACCTAACCCTTGTTACGGGTCGAATGCTGTCTCCCAGAAAGATGTTAAAAGTCCTAATGCCCTGGGAATGGGACCTGCTATAGAAATAAGGCCTTTCCAGATGATCCACTTAAGATGAGGTCATTGGGGTGGACCTCCATCCAACACAACAATCCTTATACAGAGGGAAAATCTGGACTCAGAGACAGAGACAGGGAGAACGCCACGTGGAGGCCGGGGTTACGCTTCCACAAGCCAAGGGACTCACAGGTCCCTCCCCAGCACCGTTAGGGGGAGCATGGCTCTGCCAACCCCTTGACCTTGGAATCTGGCCTCCAGGGCTGTGAGATTATACATTTCTGTTGTTTAAGCCACTCGGCTGGCGGTACTTTATTATGGCAGTCTCAAAGGAAACTAATACAGTTCCCCTCCCCAGATTTATTTTTCTCTAGACCACACACCTATCTGATATTTTCTTATTTGTTTACTGACTGCTTTCATCCAGAATGACTTCTGTAGAGAAGGGGCTATAGTCTCTGATAGATACATATAGTATATATACACTCACCACTATGCCCCCAGAGCCTGGAGAAGTGCCTGCTACCTAGGATGTGCTCAGTGCTCTGTGCTGAATGAGGAAGGGAACGCGCAAGTTCCTCCAACAAAATGTGACAGCCTACTTTGTGTGAAGAAGCTAAGCCCAGACTGTGACTCTGTTGTGAAACAAGAGAAACGGGTTTAGTGACAGGAACTTTCTTGTAATTTATCGTCCGCGCCCGCCTTCGTATTTCTCTCAACTCCTTATAATTAACCTGATGATTCTTCCCCAAGCCTCCACCGTTCGAGGCTTCTAGACTAGACCAACCATTTCCTTGTTATGTAAAAGAATATGGCCCAAGAGTGCTCTTATTTTTATTTATGTCCCAGGGCATCCTGTGAGCAAACTAATCTCAATCAATGCCCTTCTCCTTTCTGTCGACTCTTCACCTGACCGTTCCGCGAACTGCCCCCCTGCCCACACATTAAAGTCTTTTGCTCACTCCTGTCCTCCTTTTCATAGAAGTTTAGTTTTGCCTGCAAATCCTCCAGTCAAATCTTCGCCGGAGCACCAGCCCCTTAGTTTCTTAAATTCCCTTGAGATTACAGGATTAAGATTCAAAGATGGGAATCTGCGGAAAAGAAAATGCTTTGATGTAAACTTGATGGAGAAAAGGAGAAATGCACAAGACTTTTCCCATACCTGTTTCTTCTCAGTTGTACTGCAAGTTTGCAACTCAGTTCCTACCCTCTGAAAATTCTGGGAAAAATCAAATCTTAAAACTAAAAGGACTCAGAGTCTCAGATTTTCAAGTCAAGGTGACGAAGGTCAACTGCCACAACCCAGTTGTACCAGCAGTTAGCTTGTGAAGTCAAATATTTTTTTCTTTTCCTAGCTGAGAAAAGAAAGTGTCTTTAACAAGGAAATATACCAGTACAGACTCTGAGAAAGGCATTCCGTGGAATCCACCAAAAAATGCTCCCTCCTCCAAGGCAGCTCTCCCAGATTGCATCTGAGATTAAAGACTTCTCCCTCCAAGGTATACAAAGGTCACTGAATTTGAGTATCTTGGACTCAATCCCACCTGCTTTGATCATCATTTTCCTCCTTGTGCCATACTGCACTTCCTAAATAGTGGAAGCTGTGAAGCATGTACTCATTGCACTTTTAAATATCCCTCACGATGCCTTTTGCAGTATGCAACAAGCTCCCAATAAAGATTTCATAAGTGAACACAACAAGAGAAAAGATAAGACTGAAGGAAACAGATCCCTTGACCATCTCAGAAAAACCAAATTATATCCTGAGTTTGGGATTCCCTGAGAAGGGAACAGCCTCATGACTGCTCTACCACCTGCAAGTTTCTCAGAACCCATCGTGTGTCTGCTTTGCACAGTTCATCACAGAACTTCAATTCCACCACCACAAATCCCAGCGGACTCTCCAGATGCAGCTCTCGTACCAGAACTTTGTCCCAAATGCCGACGTCACTTCAAGTGCTGTTACAAGCAGCCTCCAGGCCCAAAGGGACACGGCTGAGTCTCGCTCCCCTGAAGCAGGACAACTGTGGCCCAGGACTGAGGACATTCGGGGCGTCTGCACTTACCACAAGGGAGTGGAGGGTCTCAGGGAGGGAAGAACCAGTTCCTGGCCCTGGAAAGAAGATTTCCCTCCCTCTTCATGCCTTAAATTCCAGTCCCATCTGCCTGGCTACGTGAGGCTTCCTTTAGAAGAAAAAGTATCCATCTAACAAGGCAGCATTAGTTACAATAGCCATCAAGGGGAAGCAATTCAAATGCAGCAATCAACAGACGGAGACGCAAAGTGTCGCGTGTCCATACCACGGAATACTTTCCAGCGTTAAAAAGGAAGTTCTGACAGGCGCTAAACACTAATGAACCTTGAAGACATTCTGCCGAGTGAAATATGCCAGCCGCTGAAAGGTAAATACCGTATAATGCCACTTATACGAGGTATAATCGGTCACATTCATAGAGACAGAAAGCAGAATGGTGGTAGCCAGGGGCGGGGGTCGGGTGGAGAGAGGGAATGGGGAATTGTTTAGTGGTGACAGCAAACTGTTTAGCGGTTTTGCAAAATGAAGAGAGTTCTGAAGATGGACGGTGGTCTTGGTTACACAACAATATGAATGCTCTCAATGCCACTGATTTGCACACTTAAAAATAGTTAAGACGGTATGTTTTATGTGACATGCATTTTGACACAAGTTTTTTCCATTAAAAAAAAGAATTAGGTTCAGAAAAAAACATCATTTCAGATCAGCAAGAGCAGAAAAGACACCACAGGTGAGCTTACATTTGGGTCTCTCGACCTCCAGGGTCAGGGGAGGGCCGGCAGGTGGAAGGGTGAAGGAGAAGCGCGTTCCAGGAAGGAAGAGAACGCAGCTTGCCTGGAGACCCAGGGAAGCCTGAGTAGCCAGTGGGGATGGTCTGCATGGAGGGCAGACAGGAGGAAAGACCGGGGAAAAAAGGCACCCAGGTGAGAGTGTAGAGACCGTTCACAGCAGAAGCCCGTCCCTCCCTCACTCCAGCAGATCCGCACCCAAACGCCCAAGGCATCCACGGCTCCCCCACCCCTTGAACGAGTTGGGCCTCACTTTGCCCTAAGAGAGAGTCTGAGTCCGGCTCAGATGGGAAACACAGCCACCGCTGCTAAGCCACAGAAAAGCCCACGCTTGGCTCCCGAATTTCCCTCCTGCCAGGCCAAGAGGGCCTGCCGTGCTGTCCAGATTTGTCCAAACTATCCTGAGGACCCCTTCCAAGAACTCTGAGACCTGGCCCCGGCTCCAGGTAGAGGTGACCCTACTCAGACACCCAGGAGGAAAGCTCTGATGGAAGAGCTTCCAGCAGAGAGCGTGGCAGCTCCCCAGGCACCAGCCCAGTGGGAGAAGGGCAGCCCGTCCCCCTGGAGAGAGCAGACACGGGGTCCTCGCGGGGTGAAGGCCAGGGTTGTGGTGCATGCCCACAGGAGGCCAGTCCCTACACCGTCTGCGATCCAACCTTCCCGAAGCTCAGAAGGAATCCAGCGCTCTCCTCAGCCCATTAGCCCATTTAGTGAGGCTGCGTAGGATTTCATAACACCTATCTCCCCCTCTCAAGTCTATGACCTCCTCGAGGACAGGGGCTGTTTCCTTCTCTTGGCAGTGCCTAGAAAGATACTTAATAAATTCAGTGAATGTAGGAAGGAAGGAACGAGCTCAGATCTTCAAGGTATGCTGTTGCCGGTGCTATCCTCGGTGATGAAGATCTAGCTTTACACAACAAACTAACTTCAAGTGGAAACAGACGTGGACTTTCCAAGAGCTGATGCTCATTAGGTGAGGGACACCTCAGAATCTCCTATGATCTGGTCCAGATGCAGCAACAGGGAAGAACTGGGCTCTAAAAGTCCTGCAACTCAACTCAGAAGGCACCGTGCCCCACATATGGTGTTTGGGTTCTTTAGGAGTTTCACCTACTGCTTCCAGAAGAGCCTCACTGTTGACATGTCAAATCTCAAAAGATATTGCTACTGTATCTTAGTTTGATTGGCTTTTCATCATTTTTTACCTTCCTCTAGCTTCCTCTTGAGCACAGTAGCAAAAATGTGAGTAGCTTTTACCTAACAATGATGATGATAGTTAACATTTATTCAACACTTACTATATGCCAAGTGTTTTACACAGATCATCTCATTTATTCCTCACAATAATATTAAGAGGTAGTAGCTATTGTTATGTTATCCCTACTTTAATGAGAAAACAGGTACAGGAAAATTAATTTGCCCACAACCACATAGCTAGTAAGGAATGGATTTCTCTCTAGTTCAGTATGGTTCAAATATGTTGTAAACTAGACTTCCTAAGCCAGATGGACAGTTTCCCTTGAGCTACGATATCCTTTCTGACAATATCATGTCCATCCCCTTATATAAAACTGCATAATTAACTGCAAATTAAACTTCATGATTGGGCTTCCCTGGTGGCGCAGTGGTTGAGAGTCCACCTGCCGATGCAGAGGACGCGGGTTCATGCCCTGGCCCGGGAAGATCCCACATGCCGCGGAGCGGCTGGGCCCGTGAGCCATGACTGCTGGGCCTGCGCGTCCGGAGCCTGTGCCCCACAACGGGAGAGGCCACAACAGTGAGAGGCCCGCGTACCACAGAAAAAAAAGAAAAAAAAAAAAAAGCTGCATGATTAAAGCTGGGCAGAGAGTACCGATTAAGGATGGGCTGTGGAGTCAGGGAGCCTTGGGCTCAAGGCCTGGCTTTGCCATTTGTAGCCTATTAGCCTCTCTGGGATTCCATTTGCTTCATTCACAAAATGAAGATTTTGATAAAAAACTCATACAATGATCGAATGAGAATAAATGGAACGCGCTTGGCATGTAATACACAGTGATTACATGGTAACCATTAACTTTATTCTTAGCAGTGCCTGCGCACGGGAAGAATGTCACTGTAGACTCTGCCCAGAGGATCTCAAATAGGCAAGTGTCTAGGACCCAGGCAGGTAGTTCGAATCAAGATACTGATCAAAGAAACACCTCAGTGCTCCAGAGAGGTGGACAGCATTATTTACTATACTTCTAGTGGTATCATGTATATTTACTATGCTTCTGGTGGTGTCACGTATATTTACTATGCTTCTGGTGGTATCGTGTATACATCCCAAACCAGGAGCTAATCGAATTCTCTCTATTCCATCAGAAGGCAGTCACACAGACAGGCCTGTGGTGCTGCCCAACTCCAGAGGGCACCACTCTCAGAACAGAGCAGGCTCTCCAGCAGTCTATGTGAACAGCATCTACCAAACTTGCGCAATGTGGTGAGCTGGCCTAGCTCACCTCCTTTTGTGGCCCATTTGTCCTCCAAAGGCTGCCTGCCTTGGGGACATCGTGTGGATTAGAAACTAGGATTTGAGTCCTAGCTCTACAACCAACTGTCTGAACTTTACCAAGTTATTTAACTTCTGAGCCTTGAATTTATTTATCTTTACAACAGAGATTGTCACCATTGTCATACAGGTGTTGGAATGATTAAGTGAAGTGACTATGCAGTATGACCCGTAAGAGTCTGGTCATAACACCAGTGTTCCGTAAGAGTTGGAATAACAAACAACACAAAGTACATTTTTCAATGCAAGATGCATTAGCCAGAAGGATTCAAACTCCAAAAAACGTGGAACTCGAAGCTGGTCTCATAGGCAGTACAGCACGGTCTTAGCAAATGATATCTTTACCAGATCCCATCTTTCCCCACACAAAGGTTGATAAGAAGTAAATCTTAAAATGTAAAATATGGTGTATGTAATATATGTATGTAAACAATATATAAAATTATAAGTAAATCTTAATCATAAAGCCATCCAGAGTGTTTCTTGCCATCAAGTACCATGTAGTCATGTCCCCTCTCTATTAAGCAAAGAAGCCAGGTCCTCGGTAACCTTGCACAACTGAAATCACCACCACTCCCGGTGTCCCCACTGCTTTCAGACTCCCACTAACTCTGGCTCAGAAACGAGCTTTGCAATGAAAGGTGCTGTGAAGCAGCTCTGCGCCCCCCTGCAGTAGCACGTGTCTGCCGTGAAAGTGAACCCCCAGATTTACGTGCTCTACCCAGGGGCCCAGCTCATCCTCCATGTCGGCTTCATTCCCCAGGTCCCTGGTCCTGCTGACTCTTAGGATCTCCAACAATCCCTTCAAATGCAAAATGTAGCTTCATCTTTGCCGGTTACAATCTTAGTGACGAGACTAGGGAGACCATACAAGGACGAACACATATGTTCAGCAAATGTGACCAGCTTCCAAAATCACCCTTTTTTCTCCCACCTCCTTCCCAACTGCCCCTCCAGATAACACCCCCAGTTGATGTGTCCTAGACTTGTGGGTTTAGATTTTCCCAGAGACAGAAGCACCCCTGGTTCCTTTCAGAACTGTATTGGAATTACTTTCTGGGCAAACAGAAAATTTTACAGAGAGCTCTTCTTTACGTATAGATTTTATATATCACAGTGAGGGGTTAAGTCTGTCTAATCATATGTGAACACCTTATCTTAAACATTTAAATCATCCTTAATATAATTTTTACAATGGAAAAAAATGCTGCTAGCCATTAGTCTTCTGGCTTTTCGTCACAAGATCTTTACATCTCTATTCTCCAGCCGTAAGGAAAGGAAAATTAAGATATTCATCCGGGGAACAGTGACAGTCCCAAAGAGGGTGACTTGAGAAAGCATTTAAGTATATGGTGCTGTACTAGAATCTCTGTCACTAAAATAGACTCTGGATATGGGTTGTTACTGTCACTTCATAACTTCTGGTTTGTAATTTTAGCACTTATCAGAGTCCAGTATTCTCTCTGACAAGGTCTTGTAACTGGGGTACACTGCCACCAAGTGGTGGTAAAGACCATGCTCACGGTAATTTTAACCCAATCTGTGCCTGAGATTCATGGGCCGTCTATTCAACAAATAAATAAACCTAGGATTGTCTACTTCTGAAGAGCAAAAATATGAGTCTTTATCAAAATAGAATAAGATGATAAACATTGTTTAAGATAATATCAAGCAATTTCAGAAAGAGAAATGTGTGATAGCCACTATCATTTAATACCAGCAGCCAGACAGTACTCTGATCTCAAACACGCCTCAGGTAGAATTTCTCAAAATTGATTTCTGAAAGATACTAAGCCCTGAACACACAACAACACATTTTAAATGACTTCTTTACATGGACTTTGAAACTGTGACCATGACTGGAAAATGGCAACAGACACAAAGCTGACAGTTGAAAAAAGCGAAGAAAACCATTGTTCTTGCCGCTGGCCTTATCCATAACTGCATATGCTTCCCCGCAGACACCCACCCCAGACAGCCAGGCGTGTTCTCCAGATGGAGGCGGGGCGCCCTCCACGCTGAGGAGGGAGCCCCTGGGGCAAAGACCCCAGACAGACGGAATCCGGTGGCCCCTCCTTCTGCCCACGATGCCCACGTGCAGCAGAGGCTGCCATCAGAGAGACTCTGGCAAAAGACAGAAAAGTCCATTTTTTTTTCTGGGGAGAACTTAAGCGAGGTCGTTTTAGGTAACAAGAAAGTCTCAAAACCAAAGGCTCTCCCCTCCCATCTCCTCTAGGGTAACCTCACAGGGGGCCAGGCCAGCTGGAAGCCAACAGGAGCGCCCCGGGCTGGGAAACACCACCACACTGAGCATCCGTCCTGCAAGAACCCCACGGAGCCCCTCGCTAAGGAAGGTGAGGGCCGTAACCAGGTTCTGTGACCCCAGTTCAAGGTCTCCTGGCATAGGCGGAAGTACCAGGAGCTGCGGGTCCCTGGAAGGGCTCCGGGGAGGCGGGGCCTCCCAGAGAGAAAGAGAAGTGTCAGGATTCACACTGTGCTGAGCTCACACCTGCTGACTGCTGTGGGCAGGACACGTCCCTGAGCAGCGCCCGGCCCCACCCTCCTCATCTGGGAGGCTGGGGACACGGATGCCACAGCTCAGTGGAGCTGCAAGGACCAGACAGGAGGATGCTTGGGCGACAGTGGTGAGTCCCCACCAGGGACTCGTGACACTTAACTGGCATCATCGTGCAGATGGACTGGAGTCTGGGGGCCTCACCTGCACAGCTTCGCTGCCCTCTGAGTGACAGACTATGCAGAAACCACCAGGCTGGGGGTGAACCTTCGACACACGTGATTGACTTCTCCATCAACTGGACCGACCTGTGGGGCTGGGTGTCAGGTGGGGAGGACACACGGGTGGAGGATGTCACTTGGAGTAACACGCCAGATTCCGCGGCCCTTACCTGCGTCTATGCGTCAGGGTCCCTGCAGGGGGCGTGTGGGGCTTCTGTACATCAGCCTCCCTGAGTACTTCTGGGAGTCCCCAAAGGGGGTCCCCCACGGGGTACGTCCATGTCCAGTCAGCTAACGCCTGCCGGGGCCACCTTCCCCCTCCCGTCCCAGCGAGGGGACACTGCACGTGAGGTCCTCACCTCCACCCCTGGGTCACACCCAAGCAACCTGCCTCCCTAGGGCACAGACAACAACCGGACAACCAAGCGGGCACTGCTTCCCCCCCCGGGGGGCACGCAAGGCAGGAGCTGCCGTGAACTGCCTGCAGAAGGAAGGAGGAGGCCGTGATGGGGGATCAAAGTTGGCCATAAGCCCTCTGCCCGCCCTCCTAACCAGGGCGGGGTCGACTTCCTCCGCCCGTGAGCCCAGCTGGCCCGTGACTGCTTTGGCCAGGAAAGTGCGTGAAAGCAATGCCGTTGCGGGACCAGCAGCTTCTGCCCTGGGCTTCTGGAGCCCCGAGCCACCTGCTGGCGAGAACACACCCAGGAGCACAGACGCGGCTGACCCTGAGCATCCAGCCTCCCCGCCAATGTGCCAAGGATGCGACGAGGCCATCTTGGGCCAGGGGAGCATCACATCAACACCCTCGAGAGGTCCAATAAACGCAGGCCGCTTGGACCAAGAGTAGCCCAGCCGAGCCCTGCCCAAGTTCCTGACTCACAAAACCATGAGAATTAATACAACAGTTGCGTTAAGACCCCAACTCGAGGAACAGACCGTCAGGTGGCATCAGATCACCAGAACTACCTCTCCCAGCGCTTTCCTTGTTTCGTTTCACACCAACAGCGAAGCAACGTCGTTTATGCTCTGCCTTGGGACTAAGGTCACCGAGGTTTATCTCACAACCACAACCCCCATTAGACATCCACACCTCCCCTGCACCACACCCCGACCATGGGAAGACGAGGCCGGGAGATTAATGGAAGTGTGATGCTCTGTTCTCAGAGCCCTCCAACGGCTGGGCATCTATTCAAGGCCACGAAGTGTGTGCCGGACCCTTCTGCTCCCTCAGGATCAATTTCCTCACCAGAGGCTCTCAGCCTCTCCCACAAAGGCTCCCATCCCAGCAGGGGACACAGCTCAGGGTGCAGCTGGAAACTTGCTACACATACTTTTCCGTCCGTCAGCAGAAGAAAAACGTCCTCAAGATGCCCAAGGCCTTCCCTGGATCCAGGAGGTTCCACTCCCCCCAGCTCCATGTCTCTTGCAAGAGACACGAGGCACGTCTCAGGCCGTGTTCCCCCCAGGATGGGCCTGGGTTTCAAGGACTTGAAAGGGTGCTGCTAGCACAGTGCAGGCCAAGGCTTTTCAAAAGCTCCTGGCACGTCAGCTGTACACGCTGGAAGACTGTCAACACAGACCCTGGAGCCGCTCAGGGCTGTGCACCGGGCAGCAGCAGGTCAGATAAGATCTGTCTGGCACGTATCCTGCAGGCAGAGAAGTATGGAGTCCTCTTGATTTAGTTCCTGTCCATTTCAAGAGACACAGGGGGTCTGGGTAAACAAGGTCTTTTACAGTAGAGTTAGGGAGGCAGGTATCCACAATTATATAACAGATTCACCCAATTTGAGGATGTAGGCAGGGCCTAAATATGTATTAGATTAGAACATGCTGGCATCTCCACAGGACTTTTAAAGTTTTTATGCTTTACTATCAAGTTGGCGTATATCTTCATAAGAAGGCCCTCAATATACAGTGACTAAGACACACCACCTACGGGGCAATGGAGACTCACAAACAGAAGGGATGACGTAGTCTGTCATTTTTACAGCCCTTTCAGTGACTTGTTGCCATGATGTAGAAGGGGGCTTACTGTCACCCTCTGCACTACAGCTGAGAAAATAGGAGTCCACAGAAATGGTGACCAAAATAATCAAGTGGCAGAGATGGAATTCAAAGATAACTTTTCTGAAGCCACATCTGTGTTCTTCATGCTCACCTGTCTACCTGTGGTGAACAGGTTTTGCTTTGGCCTTGTTGTTAAGGCAGAAGTCACACCCTCTTCTTCAAGAAGCAGGAGTCCCGGGGACCACCCCTCTCCTCCACAGTGAGGCTTGAGATGTCCAAGTCACCCCACCCCTGACCTCCTGCCTGTATTCCCCTCTTTGGAATCTGACTCCCGGATGGAGAAGACGCTGGTGCAGGTCTATGTCCGCTCAGAAGCCTGGCGGTAGCTCCTCCTTCCACATGAGCTCCTATCTATCCAACAGATTCCTTTTTGTCTAAAGCAGCAGCTCGGGAACCGTTGCTTGCAACCGAGGAATCCGGACACTGAGCCCCAGTCAAAGATGGAGTTCGTTTCAGCACATGCTACTTCAACGTCTAATTCTTTCGTTTCTAATATGTTAGGTAATATATTACGTTTTTTTGCTGATGACGTAGCAGGATGTTAGAATATTTCCTGTTGTCTCAGAATTGACAGCCAGGACCCAAAACTGGGATCAATGAGGTGTGAAGTACCATATGCTCTAAAAAGAACCAAAAATAACCAGAAACCTCGCTCAGAGCTTATTGTGAAACAGTCACACTGCTATATTAACTTTTATTTTCTGTATTCTGATACACTGACAGCTTGGGGCTTTGCTAACCTCGGGGGGACTTAATTCCTAGAGATAGTAAACCACTGGCCCCTGAGAAAGCCATTCAAATGCAAACCAACCAATCGAGAGGCCACACTCCCAACTGCTTCTTCTTTTACATCTCACACTCTGGACCACTGTCCACCTGCCCTAATCACTCCAGGGCTGGGTACCAGACAACTGGGCCAGCCTCTATGCCCCAGAGCCCACTGAAATTCTCCAAACCACCAAATCCTAAGCTTGCTCAGCCGGCCTTACCTGTTCCTTCCCTTGGGAGCCGCAGGAAAGGCTCTTGCCCACAGTACCCCCTCCCCCTCCCGGCTGAACCTGGTGCTCCCCGTGTCGCCCTGTCTGCAGCCCCTCCTGTTTCTAGGGACCTGGGAGGATAATACACGTCGTACTCCATGACGGTCATTTCTGTGTCTGCATGTCTCACCACACGCAATTAAAACAAACCAAGATGCAACACCTTTAAAACCCTGGCCGTGTTCCCCAGACACCCCCCAATACCGCACCCCTTTAGAAGAAAGAAGGGAGAGAGCAGAGCTGTAGGTACAGGCCTCGCGATGAACAGTGGCGTTTCCCGTCTGCTCTCCGAAGTCAAGTGAGGGGAGAGGATCCCGATAATCTCTCACAGTCACAGTGGGCACTGCAGAAAGGGGAACTGGCCTTCCTTCTCCAGTTGGAGATCTCCGTCCTTAACAGACTTGTGTCTACGTGGACAGGAGACAAGAGAACCGGGGGCACATGCAGGAGGGGATGGGTCCGCTGCTGAGCCTGGCCAGGACGCAGCACGAGTTTCCCATGGGTTGAGCGGACGCTGGAATGCAGCTGGGCTCGAGCCATCTTTCCGGTACCCCACCAAGGGGGCTGCCTGCCAGGCGAGCAGGCTTTACTGATGGAGCTGACAGAGAATGGACGGCAGGCCGGAGCCAGGACGCCCATGTCAGGGAATCGGGTAGTGGGGAGGCCCCACAGGGTGCTCCGAAGAACTCAAGCAGCACCCCAGAAAGCACCAGCCTTTGGACCTCTGCCACGCCACCCAGAGCTCTTAACTGGCCACTAAGAGAGGCAGCAGCCGCAGCCTGCAGAGAGGACTGCAAGTGTCCAGCTGAGGAAAACGAGGGCTCACAGGGGGCGGGGGCGCTGGAGGGGTTTAATCACTGGGGCAGTGAAAAAGATGAGCTTCTGCAAGCTTTCTATTTCTTGATCTGGTTCACTCGAGGGTCTTAGTGAAATTCAATGAACACTTTGCGATTTGTCCACGTTCCTATATATATGTTATATTCCAATTTTAAACATCTGCCTTCAAAGACAAACACAGGACAACACTTCCTCTCCCAGGTCCTGCTGAGGCTCC
Organism: Phocoena sinus; assembly: GCF_008692025.1. Taxonomy (NCBI): domain Eukaryota; kingdom Metazoa; phylum Chordata; class Mammalia; order Artiodactyla; family Phocoenidae; genus Phocoena; species Phocoena sinus. Next base: position 5,260,616 of record NC_045782.1, read on the forward strand.
AGGCACTTGGTCTTCCTGCTTCCCCCTTAGTATCCCTACCCACTCCCCCGCCCCGTCCCCCACAGAGGCAAAACAGAGGCACTGCCTCTTCTAATACTTTGGCTGTTTCCTTCTCCAGCTTTGGGGACATTTCTTCACGTATGTGAGCTGAGCAGCCCTCGCCCAAGACCCAAGGAGGACCCTCTGGAAACTTCTCTCCGTGCAGCTCTGACCTCTCGTGCACGTGCCCTGTGATACCCAGCCTGGGTGTCCCCGCCCTCCCCTCTCTGACCCCTCGACTCCAAAGACCAGGACTCTGCCCGGGTTCCCGACCCTGGGCTGCACCTGCAAACTCCCTCCAGGCACTGATTGGGGGCAGTCATGGGGTTCACCTCCTCTTTCCCCTTTTGTGGTCTCTATCTGCAGCTGCCTGACCTCCAACGTCCAAAAATCATGTTTCATGTATTTCGCCTTGATTTTTAGTTGTTTCTGGTGGAAGGGTAAACTCGGCACTCGTGACGCCATTATGGTCCAAGCAGAAGTCCCAGAATTCATGATTCACTAACCCACATCCACTTCAACAGCACTTTTAAGTGAACTGTCAAATTACTTACGAAGCTTCAAATACGGTTTTCATGGCATCAGTAACCCTTCTTGTTCAAAGCTCATTAGTTTGCATGCTAAGTACCAGTGATATAATCAACCATGAGTGAGCATAACTGACTCTTGGGGCCCATAGGCCAGTACGAACAAAAGTGTGCAGGTGGTACCCAAGCTCACCAGCATCCTGCTGGCATCGTCACTGTGATCACCAGAGAGAACAGGGCATATCTGTCCATCCCAGGAGTCTCCTATAGTGAAGTCATTTGTGTGTGTTCTGTCTCAGTCACCTACAGAACATCCAGAGGGAGACATCCAGTTTTATATCCAAGTTCAAGAGAGACACCTGAGCTGGAGACACTGACTTGGGGGTTCTTAAGCATAGATGACGCAGCTGGTGCTGAGTATGAGGGCAACAGAGACTACCGTGAAGCTGGAGAGTGGGGGAAACAGAGGACCAAGATAGAGACAGAAAGTGATGGAAGCAGAAGAATCACTGCTAATGCCCCCAAAGTCTAAGTTAGAGCCACTAAGAGGGTGAGCAAGCCATGGGGCAGTCAGCAAAAGGTCAATATTAATCAGCTTCTCTGATACAATGAGCAGGAAGTACAAACACACTGAACCCACAACTTACAGTGACCACTAAGGGTACATTAATCAAAACAGGCGCCAAGCTGTCAAGCTGGCTCCCAACATCAGAACCAAAGGCTTGACCACCCACCCACTCCATGACTGATATAGACCACCTTCACTCTTCACTTTCACTCTTCACTTTCAACAAGTTCCTACAGTAAGAATGAACAAAGAACAATCACTAAATCTAACAAAAATATCAAGCGATTCAAAAGAGCGGACCTGCTAAGTTAAAATCATGTATTATTCCAGTAAAGAAGAAAAACCTTCAGGAAAATCTCTAGTTGGTCATCACAGAGATTCAAGAGCCCACTGCATGAATAAAACCAGAGAGGGACTTCCCTGGTGGCGCAGTGGTTAAGACTCCGCCTGCCAATGCAGGGGACACGGGTTCAAGCCCTGGTACCAGGAGGATTCCACGTGCCACAGAGCAACTAAGCCCATGTGCCACAACTACTGAGCCTGTGCTCTAGAGCCCATGAGCCACAACTACTGAGCCCGTGTGCCACAACTACTGAAACCTGCGCGCCTAGAGCCTGTGCTCCACAATAAGAGAAGCCACCGCAATGAGAAGCCCACGCATTGCAACGAAGAGTAGGCCCCACTCGCCGCAACTAGAGGAAGCCCACGAGCAGCAACAAAGACACAACACAGCCAAAAATTTTAAAATAAAAAACAAAGAAAAAAATCTGAAATCAGGAAAAAATACTTAGCAATAAAAATATATAAACATCAATTGCCAAAATACAGTAGAGGTAGTGAGCAATGTGTTACATGCTGAAGAAAACTAATCAAGGAATTAAAACCAACTCAAGAAATTGTCCTAGGATTTGAAATAAGGGAAAAGAGAAGTTCCAGTTAATGAACTAAGAAAAAAAAGTATAACTATTGGAAAGAGTAAAAATCACCATGATTAGAAGATTACATAATTGTCTTTCTAAAAATTTAAAAGCAACAACTAAAAAATGATTCTATGGGACTTCCCTGGTGGCGCAGTGGTTAAGAGTCCACCTGCCAATGCAGGGGAAACGGGTTCGAGCCCTGGTCCAGGAAGATTCCACATGCCACAGAGCAACTAAGCCCGTGAGCCACAACTACTGAGCCCGCACTCCACAAGAGAACCCACCACAATGAGAAGCCCGCGCACCGCCACAAAGAGTAGCCCCTGCTCGCCTAACTGGAGAAAGCCCACACACAGCAACGAAGACCCAACGCAGTTAAAAATAAAATAATTAATTAAAAAAATGATTCAACTAATAAGATGATTCAATAAGTTTGTTGTTTACCAAGTAGTTTGGGCACAAAGCTGGGTACACCAAGGGTGCCGGCAGCAAGCCAGTGAGCTAGGCGAGGCCTGTACGTCCGCACCTGCAGCACCCTCCGGGCGGGGAGAGTGGCCACTGGCGTCAGCCCGGGCAGTGGCATCCATGTGGTGGCATCCCTAGGCGCCCTGGAAGCCTTCCTCTGGACCTGGACGCTCACTGCCCCACCCTCTGCACCCCACTTCTACCCTTTTCCCCAATCCTGACTGCCTCTGCCCCAGCCCCCGAGAGCCGGACTGAGCCGAGGCCCGTGCAGCAGCTGTTCCTTGTGTGGCTGCCTCGCCTCCCGTCTTTGCGTTCTGCCAGGAGCCCCCTGAGGAGCCAGTGGCTGTGGGTTGGGAAGAAGGAGCCGCCCAGCCGGTCCTCCTCCTGCCGCCACTGACACTTGGCCCGTACGCAGCCCAAAACCCCTGCCAGCTGGGCCTCAGGGACTCCAAAGGACAACACAACTCAGAAGTGACCCTAAGAGCAGAATTTCACAGTTTTGACTACCAAGAGTGCCACCGGCTGGTCCTGGTTGACTCGGGGCTTCGCAGCTCTTGGGCCATCTGATATTAGGTCCTGTCCATCTACTGCAGGAACTGCTGTACTAGCTGAGGCACACGGTGCCCTGAAAGCCTGAAGAGACCTCAGAAAGACATGGCTTTCTGCATGTGTTACTATGGTGACCCAAGTCCAGATCACCCCCAGACCGGACATCTCGCACTCCGTGTGGCTGACAGGGTCTTGGTGCTCCAGCTGGGTGCCAGGCCTGAGTCTCTTGAGGTGGGAGGGCTGAGTTCAGGACACAGGACCACCAGACACCTCCAGGCCCCACGTTAATATCAACCAGCAAAAGCTCTCCCAGAGATCCCCATCTCAACACCAGCACCCAGCTCCACTCAACGACCAGCAAGCTCCAGTGCTGGACGCCCCATGCCAAACAACTAGCAAGACAGGAGCACAACCCCACCCATTAGCAGAGAGGCTGCCTAAAATCGTACTAAGTTCACAGACACCCCAAAACACACCACCGGACGTGGTCCTGCCCACCAGAAAGACAAGATCCAGCCTCATCCACCAGAACACAGATACCAGTCCCCTCCACAAGCCACTGAACCAACCTGACCCACTGGGGAAAGACACCAAAAACAACAGGATTTACGAACCTGCAGCCTGCGAAAAGGAGACCCCAAACACCGTAAGTTAAACAAAATGAGAAGATACAGAAATACACAGCAGACGAAGGAACAAGGTAAAAACCCACCAGACCAAACAAATGAAGAGGAAATAGGCAGTCTACCTGAAAAAGAATTCAGAGTAATTATGATCCAGAATCTTGGAAATAGAATGGAGAAAATACAAGAAACGTTTAACAAGGACCCAGAAGAACTAAAGATGAAACAAACAACGATGAACAACACAATAAATGAAATTAAAAGTACTCTAGATGGGATCAATAGCAGAATAACTGAGGCAGAAGAACGGATAAGTGACCTGGAAGATAAAACAGTGGAAATAACTACTGCAGAGCAGAATAAAGAAAAATAACTGAAAAGAATTGAGGACAGTCTCAGAGACCTCTGACACAACATTAAACACACCAACATTCAAATTATAGGGGTCTCAGACAAAGAAGAGAAAAAGAAAGGGTCTGAGAAAATATTTGAAGAGATTATAGTTGAAAACTTCCCTAACATGGGAAAGGAAATAGTCAATCAAGTCCAGGAAGTACAGAGAGTCCCATACAGGATAAATCCAAGGAGAAACATGCCAAGACACATATTAATCAAACTATCAAAAATTAAACACAAAGAAAGAATATTAAAAGCAGCAAGGGAAAAAACAACAAATAACATACAAGGGAATCCCCATAAGGTTAACAGCTGATCTTTCAGCATTAACTCTGCAAGCCAGAAGGGAGTGGAAGGACATATTTAAAGTGATGAAAGGGAAAAATTCTACAACCAAGATTACTCTACCCAGCAAGGATCTCATTCAGCTTCGATGAAGAAATTAAAACCTTTACAAACAAGCAAAAACTAAGAGAATTCAGCACCACCAAACCAGCTTTACAACAAATGCTAAAGGAACTTCTCTAGGCAGGAAACACAAGAGAAGGGAAAGACCTACAATAACAAACCCAAAACAATTAAGAAAATGGTAATAGGAACATACGTATCAATAACTTCCTTAAATGGAAGTTATGGATTAAATGCTTCAACCAAAAGACACAGACTTGCTGAATGGATACAAAAACAAGATCCGTATATGTGCTGTCTACAAGAGACACACTTCAGCCCTAGCAACACATACAGACTGAAAGCCAGGGAATGGAAAAAAATATTCCATGCAAATGTAAATCAAAAGAAAGCTGGAGTAGCAATTCTCATGAGACAAAACAGACTTCAAAATAAAGACTATTACAAGAGACAAAGAAGGATACTACATAATGATCAAGGGATCAATCCAAGAAGAAGATATAACAATTGTAAATATTTATGCACCCAACGTAGGAGCACCTCAATACATAAGGCAAATACTAACAGCCATAAAAGGGGAAATCAACAGTAACACAATCATAGTAGGGGACTTTAACACCCCACTTTCCTCAATGGACAGATCATCCAAAATGAAAATAAATAAGGAAACACAAGCTTTAAATGACACATTAAACAAGATGGACTTAACTGATATTTATAGGACATTCTATCCAAAAACAACAGAATACACTTTCTTCTCAAGTGGTCATGGAACATACTCCAGGATAGATCATATCCTGGGTCAAAAATCAAGCCTTGGTAAATTTAAGAAAATTGAAATCGTATCAGGTATCTTTTCCCACCACAACACTATGAGACTAGATCTCAATTACAAGAAAAAAACTGTAAAGAATACAAACACGTGGAGGCTAAACAATACACTACTAAATGACCAAGAGATCACTGAAATCAGAGGAAATCAAAAGATACCTAGAAACAAGTGACAATGAAATCACAATGTCCCAAAACCTATGGGATGCAGCAAAAGCACTTCTAAGCGGGAAGTTTATAGCAATACAATCCTACCTTAAGAAACAAGAAACATCTCAAACAACCTAACCTTACACCTAAAGCAATTAGAGAAACAACAAAAAAAAAACACCCCAAAGTTAGCAGAAGGAAAGAAATCATAAAGTTCAGATCAGAAATAAATGAAAAAGAAATGAAGAAAACAATAGCAAAGATCAATAAAACTAAAAGCTGGTTCTTTGAGATAAAAACTGATAAAACATTAGCCAGAATCATCAAGGAAAAGAGGGAGAGGACTCAAATCAGTAAAATTAGAAATGAAAAACAAGAAGTTACAATGGACACCGCAGAAATACAAAGGATCGTGAGAGACTACTACTACAAGCAACTATATGCCAATAAAATGGACAACGTGGAAGAAATGGACAAATTCTTAGAAAAGCACAACCTTCTGAGACTGAACCAGGAAGAAATAGAAAACAAACAGACCAATCACAAGCACTGAAATTGAAACTGGGATTAAAATTCTTCCACCAGGGCTTCCCTGGTGGCGCACTGGTTTAGAGTCCGCCTGCCGATGCAGGGGACAGGGGTTCGTGCCCCGGTATGGGAAGATCCCACATGCTGCAGAGCAGCTGGGCCTGTGAGCCATGGCTGCTGAGCCTGCGCGTCTGGAGCCCGTGCTCCGCAATGGGAGAGGCCACAACAGTGAGAGGCCTGTGTACTGCAAAAAAAAAAAAAAAAAAAAAAAAATTCTTCCACCAAACAAAAGCCCAGGACCAAATGGCTTCACAGGAGAATTCTATCAAACATTTAGAAGAGCTAACACCTATCCTTCTCAAACTCTTTCGAAATATAGCAGGGGGAGAAAACACTCCCAAACTCATTCTATGAGGCCACCATCACTCTGATACCAAGACCAGTCAAAGACGTCACAGAAAAAAACTACAGGTCAATATCACTGATGAACACAGATGCAAAAACCCTCAACAAAATACTAACAATCCAGCAGCACATTAAAAGGATCATACACCACGATCAAGTGGGGTTTATCCCAGGAATGCAAAGATTCTTCAATATATGCAAATCAATCAATGTGATAAACCATGTTAACAGAAGGAGAAAAACCATATCATCTCAATAGATGCAGAAAAGATTTTGACAAAATTCAACACCCATTTATGATAAAAACTCCCCAGAAAGTAGGCTCAGAGGAAACCTACCTCAACATAATAAAAGTCATATATGACAAAACCACAGCCAACATCATTCTCAATGGTGAAAAAGTGAAACCATTTCCTCTAAGATCAGGAAGAAGACAAGGTTGCCCACTCTCATCACTATTATTCAACATAGTTTTGGAAGTTTTAGCCACAGCAATCAAAGAAAAAGAAATAAAAAGAATCCAAATCAGTTAAGTAGTAAAACTGTCACTGTTTGCAGATGACATGATACTATACATAGAGAATCCTAAAGATGCTACCAGAAAACTACTAAAGCTAATCAATGAATCTGGTAAAGTAGCAGGATACAAAAGTAATGCACAGAACTCTCTTGTATCCCTATACACTAATGATGAAAAATCTGAAAGAGAAATTAAGGAAACACTCCCATTTACCACTGTAACAAAAAGAATAAAATACGTAGGAATAAACCTATCTAAGGAGACAAAATACCTGTATGCAGAAAACTGTAAGACACTGATGAAAGAAATTAAAGATGATACAAACAGATGGAGAGATATACCATGTTCTTGGATTGGAAAAATCAACATTGTGAAAATGACTATACTACCCAAAGCAATCTACAGATTCAATGCAATCCCTGTCAAACTAGTTCTCTCTCTAGTTCTCAAGTTCTCTTTTTTCAGAGAACTAGAATAAAAAATTGCACAATTTGTATGGATACACAAAAGACCCCGAATAGCCAAAGCAATCTTGAGAAAGAACAATGGAGCTGGAGGAATCAGGCTCCCTGACTTCAGACTATACTACAAAGCTACAGTAATCAAGACAGTATGGTACTGGCACAAGAATAGAAATATAGATCAGTGGAACAGGGCAGAAAGCCCAGAGATAAACCCATGCACATATGGTCACCTTATCTTTGATAAAAGAGGCAAGGATATACAATGGAGAAAAGACAGTCTCTTCAGTAAGTGCTGCTGGGAAAACTGGACTGTTACATGTAAAAGAATGAAATTAGAACACTCCCTAACACCGTATACAAAAATAAACTCAAAATGGAATAAAGACCTAAACGTAAAGTCAGACACTATAAAACTCTTAGAGGAAAACATAGGAAGAACCCTCTATGACATAAACCACAGCAAGATCCTTTCTGACCCACCTCCTAGAGAAATGGAAATAAAAAATAAACAAATGGGACCTAATGAAACTTAAAAGCTTTTGCACAGCAAAGGAATCATAAACAAGACGAAAAGACAACCCTCAGAATGGGAGAAAATATTTGCAGACGAAGCAACTGAAAAAGGATTAATCTCCAAAATATACAAGCAGCTCATGCAGCTCAGTAAAAAAACAAACAACCCACTCAATCCAAAGGTGGGCAGAAGACCTAAATAGACATTTCTCCAAAGGAGATACACAGCTTGCCAACAAACACATGAAAGGATGCTCAACATCACTAAATTAGAAAAATGCAAATCAAAATTACAATGAGGTATCACCTCACACTGGTCAGAATGACCATCATCAGAAAATCTACCAACAATAAATGCTGGAGAGGGTGGAGAAAAGGGAACATTCTTGCATTGTTGGTGGGAATGTAAACTGATACAGCCACTATGGAGAACGGTGTGGAGGTTCCCTAGAAAACTAAAAATAGAACTACCATACGACCCAGCAATCCCACTACTGGGCATATACCCCAACAAAACCATAATTCAGAGAGAGTCATGTACCACAATGTTCACTGCAGCTCTATTTACAATAGCCAGGACATGGAAGCAACCTAAGTGTCCACTGACAGATGAATGGATAAAGAAGATGTGGCACATATATACAATGGAATATTACTCAGCCATAAAAAGAAACGAAACTGAGTTATTTGTAGTGAGGTGGATGGACTTAGAGTCTGTCATACAGAGTGAAGTAAGTCAGAAAGAGTCAAACAAATACCGTATGCTAATGCATATATGTGGAATCTAAAAGAAAAAAAAGTGGTTCTGATGAACCTACAGGCAGGACAGGAATAAAGATGCAGACATAGAGAATGGACTTGAGGACGGGGGAAGGGTAAGCTGGGATGGAGTGAGAGAGTGGCATGGGCATATATACACTACCAAATGTAAAACAGATAGCTAGTGGGAAGCAGCTGCATAGTACAGGGAGATCAGCTCGGTGCTTTGTGACCACCTAGAGGGGTGGGATAGGGAGGATGGGAGGGAGACGCAAGAGGGAGGAGATATGGGGATATATGTATACATATAGCTGATTCACTTTGTTATACAGCAGCGACTAACACATTGTAAAGCAATTATACTCCAATAAAGATGTCAAAAAAATTAAAGACTGAAAAACATGAAAAGATCGTATAAAACGCAGAAAACAGAAAACAGTAAACATAAAAAAGTATCACCATTACTTATGAAGTGCTTATTAAAATAATGATATAGTAGTTATTATTCAGAAAATTAGCAAAAAAGTAATTTACCAGTTATCATCAAGTATAAAGGGAAAGTAGCCTCCTCAGAGATTACTGATGCAAAGTTAAATCTATGCAACTTATAGGCAATTTGGCAACACGGTAATGTGTTTTAGAATTTTTGTGTACATTTTCATCCAGCAACCCTACTGCCAGGAATTTATCGTAAGGAACTAATCATGATGGTGTGCAAATATACAGCACAATGACTGTCATTATGGTACCATGGCACTCCTAATGACAGGCAATTACTGGAAACAACCTAAGTGCTCAACAATACGGCATTCATTAAATAATTTAGGCTTTATCTATATGATGGAATGATATTTATCCATTAAGATACTACGGTAGAAAAAAAAAGTTTATAATAAAGTATGTAAAACTGACTTTAAAGATACTTGTAAGTGATGCCATTCTATATATATACATGCATATAAATATATATATACACACACACACACACACCCTGGAATTGTTAAAAGTATTAAAAATCTGGATGGTTGAATCATGGGTGGCTTAATTTTTAACTTCTGTATTTTCTAAAAATTCTAAATTATTACGTAACGTTTTATAATTTTTTTAAAAAGAAAGCTATCTTTAATATTCTTCCCTGAAGTCTGTGTCATAGTTGCAATCTTAAACTGGGATTGCAGATGTGAATTTTGAATATAGGATAAGGGTCTAGTTCACCCCTAATTTGGAAGATTTTAAACACGTTGGAATCTTTTATCTGCAGAGCCATGAAGAGATAAAGGATCAAAGGTAACAGCGTGAAAATATATGTCTCTGTGCAGATTTGAACTCAGACTTATGAGAAGCACAAAATATATGCCTGCAGATAAGAGGTTATCAGAGTCAGGAAAAAAAAAAAGAACTTTTATAACTTAGATTTTTTCTGTTTATTGGTTGAGTAAGTAAGCTGCTGGATGAGGTCCCCGAGTACGGACATTTCCTATACTGTGGTAGCAGATGGAAACATCCTCAGAGCTCGGCTGACTCCAGGCCCGGGAAAGACACTCATTTCTCTGCCTTTTTCCATGTTCTATACTCACCCTGCCCTGGTGTCACGCTCATTTCTTCTGGAAGCCACACAAATTAGATTATCTTGTGCACAGAGCTGCTGGGCATATGGCAGGAGTAGGGTATTTACAGCCCATTTGTTTGGAATAGCTCGTCTGGATTATAAAGATCCGTCAGGAGGAGCAGTTGTGCCTTTCCCTTTCCTCATGAGAGTTTGCACATGTGTCATTCGAGGACGTGGACTTTCTTTATGCACTGCAGCCTCTGCCCATCGCTTGCATACCTGGGGCCCAGCAGCGAGCCTCGTCAGTCAACTTGTCTCAGCCAGGGCTGGAGAAGGACGTGGGGACATCATTTCTGAAAGCCAAAGAACCACTGGGAATAGACTTCACAAAGCGGAGAGTACACTCATGGGACGGCATCTTTTCACCTTCGTATGTTTCCTCTGGGCCCGCATCTGTATTAACAGGGTGCTTCCCCGCTAAGGCAGTCAGCTTATCCGCCTTGTGAACAGACATAGAAGATGACCCCACGTGGGCCATAAGGAATCAAAGCCATTGGTGCTGGAGGGAAAACTCAGACCTGGTTTGGGCTTCCTGTCAGGAGCCCAGAATCTGGGGTCTAAAATCTGTTACACTACCTCATGACTCCGCAGACAGCTGAAACGCGGTAAACACATGTCAACAAGCCTGCGGGTCCTAGAGGTCGAGAAGGGAACAAATGATCTTTCCTGTACTAAACTCTTGTCATCCCGTGCCAGCTTAACATAACTTTAATCTGCTTTTGTGTTTTCCCACAAGAAGTCTTGTGAAGAGTGAATTCACGTGGGCATCGCACAGACCCATCTGACCCATAGGCGAGTTTGTATGTGTTCTGCACAAAGTGGAGGGAAGGGACCTTTCTGAGCCGGGCGTTAGCCTGCTGGACTCCATCAGTGTCTGAGTCGGAGCCAAACACACCTCCCAGCACTTGGCTTCTGCCCCGTTCAAGCCTGTTCCCCAGGAGTGTAGACAAGACACAAGCGGCGAGGCCCTGGATCCAACAACGGCCCTTTTCCACCAACGTCAAACACGTTTCCCAGCTGACCTGCCAAGAATGTGGACCCTGCTTCAAGATACACAACCTGAGCCGGCACCCGGCAGCCAAAAGAGGGAATCTCCACGCAGCCTGAGTTCTGGTGTATTCCCTGTGGATGGACAGCGTGTATACAGGCTGGCAAGGATCCCAGCCCTCGAGCTACAAGTTCAGAATTACTTGAGAAGTAGATCAAAGAGATAAAGCAACGCCTCCCTCCCAGTATGCCGTTGTTTTCTGTGGAGATCTGTAAAGTGCAAATCCAGAGGGAGAGTCTCAGCTCAGTCTCTTGATGAGCTGCGTGACCAGGACAGGTCCCTTGGCGACCATACATCCACAGTGAAGAGCTCAGACACCACCCGGCTACGCAAACCCGCCCAGATTCAGCACAGCCAAACTTCTGACTATCTGAATGGCGTCTAGGTCTGCCTGGTCCAAAGAGGGGGGTGTGGCATGGGAAGAGCGCTCCCCCAGAGGAAAGAAAGGTGGATTCAAAGTCCCAGTGTCATCACTGATTTTCTGCATGCCTGGAAAATTCGTCTTGCCTTGCTTCACCTCTGTTTTTACAGCCTTAAAATGAGGGGAAGGGGAGACAGCTTGGAGCCAGAGGTCCCATGCAGACCTTAGAGCCTGATTTCTCCTGCCCCAAATATCCAAAAAAAATCCCTACGCCCATCAGGATAGTGACGCAAAAGGGCGCTAGTTCTCAAGCTGGCGGGAAGCCCTTTTGTGGACGGCATGACCAGGTCTTGTGTGATGGTTAGCAGAAAATAGAGGGTGTGGGTGGACAGCATATTCTGCTCTGTCCCCCAAGCGCTGTGCTCCCTCTCGCTCTCCAACTAGAATGTCTGCCCAAAAGAGGTTCTAAGAGAAGTAAGGATAGACTCAGTCTTAAGCGCTCTGCTCTGAGGACCCCAGGATCTGCCCCGGGGTCCAGTAAAGTCTCTAGCTCACTGTTTAAAGATATAAACTTTTCTAATTCTCATTTCTGGGCTTTCATGTGTTCGGAGTGCCCTACCATTTCCTTCATAAATTCAACATAAATAGCACGCCTACTCGAGAAAAGAAAATGCACATCTGTATTAATCAGAAAAAAGGTATCAAATATACAAGAGAAAATGTTAGACAAAACACTGTCTAGTAAATTTCAAGATCACAATGAAATGGCTCATTTTACTTTAATTACCAGAAATTATGACATTAGAAAATATAGAAGACCTCAATAGACGCGTAATCAAGGACATCTTTGAAGAAGTTTCTTAAAACTTTATCTCCAAAAAGATTAAGCCCAGAGAGTTTTATGAGTGGATTATTTTAGAACTTCAACAGAAAAAAGGAAAAAGAATTGTCTAAGCATTCCAGAGAATGGAGGCAGAAATTACAAATCACTTAGTGATTTAATTCCAAAGAAGAGAGAAGAGAAAGGGGAAAACAGCAATTCTGCAGTGAAGGGACCTGGCAAACACACCTTAACCGAGTGGTAAAGGTTTACTTCCCCTGTGATGCCATACGATGTGATGAGAAGGGCACTTCTATGGTTGTCTTAAAAAAAGAAAAAGAAAAAAGGAAGAAACATAAACCCACTCAAATCATGAGGAAACCATCAGACAAAAATCTAGGGTTCCCTGGTAGTGCAGTGGTTGAGAGTCCACCTGCCGATGCAGGGGACACGGGTTCGTGCCCTGGTCCGGGAAGATCCCACATGCCGCAGAGCGGCTGGGCCCGTGAGCCATGGCCGCTGGGCCTGCGCGTCCAGAGCCTGTGCTCCGCAACAGGAGAGGCCACAACAATGAGAGGCCCGCATACCTCAGAAAAAAAAAAAAAAAAATTCTACAGGACACTCAGCCAGTACTCTCCAAAACTGTCAAGGTTGTTAAGAACAAGGAATAACAAACCAAAGTTATCACAGACCAAAGGAGCCCAACAACAAAATAGAGAACATTAATAGAAAAAGAGTTGAAATCCAAAGCAAGTCTGGAGTTTAGTGAATAGTTAACAGTAATGGTTTCTTAGTTTTGACCACTTTACCACGGTAACACAAGAAACTGGGTGGGGGGCACACAGGAACTCTCTATACTGTCTTTACAACTGTTGTGCAAACCTACAGTTATTCCTAAATTAAAAGTGTAAATAAAAAGTTAAAGGGGAAAATGTTTATGATTATATGGGCAGACGGGGGAGATTTAAAGCAAAAGAAACTTTGTTTTTTCTTTACAGGCTGTGGCTTAGCTGGTCACGAGATCTGAGTTGTGACTCTGCTCTGAGAAACTGTGATCCATGACTTGAAAGGTAGCAAATGGAGACGGAGGTGTGATGCTGCAGACACCTCCCAAGGGGTAAGAAGAAGAAAGCAGTATTGGGGTTCCCCTATTAAAGAATGAAAACTTGGAACTTCCCTGGTGGCGCAGTGGTTAAGAATCCACCTGCCAAGGCAGGGGACACGGGTTCAAGCCCTGGTCTGGGAAGATCCCACATGCCGCAGAGCAACTAAGCCCATGCACCACAACTACTGAGCCTGCGCTCTAGACCGGTGAGCCACGACTACTTGAGCCCATGTGCCACAACTACTGAAGCCCACATACCTAGAGCCCATGCTCTGCAACAAGAGAAGCCACCGCAATGAGAAGCTCACGCACAGCAACTAAGAGTAGCCCCTGCTCACCGCAACTAGAGAAAGCCCGTGGGCAGAAACACAGACCCAATGCAGCCAAAAATAAATGAATAAATTTTTTTTAAAAATTAGTGGGAGCCTTCTGAGGGATAGAGGTTACACTTGCCTTTAAAAAAAAAAGAATGAAAACTTAGGGAAATGGGACCAAAATCAGGCTCCAATTTAGGAACCCAACACCTAACCACCTCTAAAGAGGGTTTTCTTTTTCTTTCTCTGGAAATTTTCATCAAGACAAATCCCAAACAGTTTGTTCTACGAAAGAGCAGGATTTCTGGAGCTCCCCTCTCAAAACTGACGTCTTACTTGGCCCCAGATCAAGGACTGCAGCCCTCTTACCCCTCTGCTGACCCCAAAAGCACCCCCATACGATTCCCTAGATAGAGTCGTTGAGCCCGCTGTTCCCACGTACACACCTGATAGCAGATGCCCTCTTTCATGGGATCCACTCATCCTCTACGCCAGCCATCCGATCCCCTTAATTAGAGCCAACTCATTTTTCACCACGAGCTTCAGGCACCAAGATTTACCCGGTTGCTCGATTCCTGCCTGAAACCCACATTTTTGACTCAACGTAGATACTCAGCCATCAGAAAAACTGTAAAAGGCTTGAAAATCAGCAAAAAAGTTTTGTGAGTGTCTTGAACCTAGAAATACAAATGAATTTTGTCTCCTAAAGGCACACTTGATTATTTCCCTGTAGATAATTGACCAGTTTTGTATTAGAAAATTTATTTTAGTATTTCTAATTGCTTATGTATAATGTTTTTTGAATGCTCCTTTGAACTGTTTTTCCCCCCTCTTACTGGTTACTTCACTAATTAGTGACTTAAATAAAATCGTTAATACCTACTCATTTTATGTTTCTGTGTTAGTTGTATATTTTTCCCTTTTTAAAAAATGTTTTCTTTCAACACAGCTTATTATCCTCAGACCAGTGATCAGAAGCAGTACATAACCCAGGTATTTGAAGAGACCCTACCTTACTATAAACGGCTCAGCTACACAGTTTGGGGAAATTATATACACTGAAGTGCCAGTTTAAGCAGAGATTCTCACACCCAAGAAGCATGAAAAACTCTCAAACATCAAAGGGCCACATAAGTTTGAATAACAAGCACCTCAAAAGTAACAAGGGTGGGCCAAAACCCAGAGAGAACCCTGTCAGCACTGTGCTCTGAGCGAGGCCTTTGGAATCATCAGAAGGCCCTGAGGTCATGTGGGGGAGATGAGGGAAGGGGACCTCAGTTCTGCCTGAGACGGAATTTCTTGCCACAGAGAAAGGAGGCCCATTGTCGACTGTAATTTGTTTTGTTTTGTTTTTTTGTTTTCTGCGGTACGCGGGCCTCTCACTGTTGTGGCCTCTCCCGTTGCGGAGCACAGGCTCCAGACGCGCAGGCTCAGCGGCCATGGCCCACGGAACCAGCCGCTCCGCGGCATGTGGGATCTTCCCGGACCGGGGCACGAACCCGTGTCCCCTGCATCGGCAGGCGGACTCTCAACCACTGCACCACCAGGGAAGCCCATCAACTGTAATTTGAATCAGGAGAACCAGTATTCATCTGCTCCACTGGCACTCGGGAAGAAAATGGAAAAGACCTGTGCTATTGGTGAATTCAAAGATTCTGAATGGGCTCCGCATTGAAGGGTTGGGATCTTTTCAGCCTGACTTTATGTTGGAAGCCCAACTTAACCTTGCTCTGTCCTTCTGACCATGCAGATGTAACTCTGGATCTTCTTTCCATCATCCAGTTTCTTCTGAAGGGGTAAGGATAGGATCTGTACACGGCCTCGCAGGTGTAGATTTGTTTTATTAACAGAACCCTTCACAATCCTTTACCATGAGGTCCCAGCCGTGAATAGTACCCACCCCTTCCCTCCAGACCTGCAAGCTGGTTCCCGACCTCTCAGAAAACAATCCCCTACTGACTCTCAACATTTCAAAGATTATTTGAACGTCAAATTCCATATTCAACAGTACTTTGAGATGCAATTTACATTCAAATGCAAAAAGCTTAAGCGCCAATTAGATTTTTATTGTTTTGAGAAAATGCTCATAAATGTTAGGCAACACCCCTTGAGGACCTTTGCCTTTCCCCCAGTTGTTTGTTTAAGGGAGGTTACAAGGGGTTTTCATCAGAAGCTGGGAAGCCTCGACCTGGCTGGGATGTAACCATCCCACACGGCCCCCCAGGTCACTTCTCAAACTGAAAGTCGAAACCCAGCACTGCACCAGTAATAGCAGGATGAAGTGGACAGACGTTTTTCGATGTAGTGTTCCCTTTAGTCTCTGGGCAGCATCCAGACTTTGAAGTGGCTGCCACATGCCCTGGGGACTTCCTCATGCTCTTTGGCCATTTCACTTAACGAGAAGCCGAGCAGTGTAGTGAAGATCAGATTCTGTGACATGGAGTTAATAGCCCTGTGATACTTAACCTAACCTGTGATCCTGAACCTCTCTGGGCCTCAGTTCCCTCATCTGCTAAATGGGGCTAGTACCAACCTCGTTAGACGTTCTCAGAGAATCGAGTTAATATAAGTAAAGCTCTAATCAGTGCCTGACACCCACTCAACTCTTTAAGACTTAAAAACTCATATGAACTGCCGTATTGCCTAACACCTCTACGTTTTCCATTTGAGTTGATATTCTCTTACTAGACACAGGTCAACTCATCGAGGAGACGTCATCTCATAGACCTTGTCTCTAAGACACAGAAACCACTTCCTGGTTGAGAGAAGAATCCATTGTGTAGCTATGACGTTACCCGAGTGAGGTTTACACTTTCCAATCAGTTATTTTCATCAGAAATTCGGTAAGTTCCGTCAGCACAGCTTATTACAAGACAGCAAACCGGAGCCCCAGACTGACTCAGATACTGCAAGTGGTCAATTACACTCCAGAAGAATTTTTTGAAGATTTTTCCTTTTTTTTTTCCCCATGACTGCAAGTCTTTTGACAGTTTTCCTTGATTCTTTAGTCAATGTTATTCCCACATCTGGCAAAAGACTCTTCCACCATCATCACGTTCATGTTTCAAGAACTCGGGTGTCTGCCCGGTCCCAGGCAGGCCAGTTCTGAGCCCCTTGCTACACGCAAAGCTGTCTCACCATCAGCTGCTCCACCCTCTCCCAGGTCATCTCTCACTCCTCTCCAGCCAACTTCTGCGCTCACACCTGTCTCCAGGGGGCTCTCTGGGAGGTCTTTAGTCCCCAGCCTGTCCCCTTCCTCTCTACCGATCATCTTGTCCTCCACCTTTAACCCAAGCCAAAATACAGCTCTCCCAGCAAGGGCTGTGGGCTGGAGGAGGTAAGGATGCTTAAAAAAAAAAAGCCCTCTTTTTTTTCCCCCCTCTTCTCACAAAACTCCTGACAGCAAATACATGGGAGAATTCCCCACACCAACCCATTCTCCAACTCTCCAGACACCAGCTGGTCATCCTACAACTCAACTCCGATACAAACCCCCCAGGGTTAGCACAGACCCCACAGGTTAAGGGCTTGGTCCCCCAAGCCTGCCTCCACTTCAGATGCCAGTTCCAAGTCCCAGGCTGCTACTGTACTTATAACCAGCTCACTGCAGAACAGAGGTTCCATGACCCCCTCTTTAGGTTTGAGGATTCATTAGAACGGCTCAGAGAACTCAGGGAAACACTTGGGTTTATACGGATGAACAGCCAGATGAAAAGGTACATGGAATGAGGTCTGGAAAGGTCCCAAGTGCAGGGGCTTCTGTCCACACGGAGCTGGGGTGCAGCACACGGCTATGTGCACTGACCCAGGAGCTCTCTGGACCCCGTAGTTTGGGACTTTCTAAGGAGGCTTCATCACATGGGTGTGATCAATTATTGACTCTATCTCCAGCCCCTCTTCCCCACCTACCCGCCTAAGGATGGGAGCTGGGGCATAAAGTTCCACGCTTCTAATCACGACTTGGTCTTTCTGATGACCAGTCGCCACCCTGGAGCCATCCAGGAACCCACCAGAAGTTTCCTCACTAGAGGTTCCCAGGAAATTCCAAGGGATTTAGGTGCTCTGTGTCAGGAACCAGGGTCAAAGACCCAGTATTAGGGACTTACCTAGAGCCGCAGTGGTTAAGAATCCGCCTGCCAATGCAGGGGACATGGGTTCGAGCCCTGGTCCGGGAAGATCCCACATGCCGCGGAGCAACTAAGCCCGTGCACCACAACTACTGAGCCTGCGCGCTAGAGCCCGTGCTCCACAACAAGAGAAGCCACCGCAGTGAGAAGCCCACACACCGCAAGGAACAGTAGCCCCCGCTCACCACAACTAGAGAAAGCCGGTGTGCAACAATGAAGACCCAACGCAGCCAAAAAAAAAAAGACCAAATATTAGGACAAAAGATGCTCCCAATCACCTTATAAGTCGGGAAATTACAAGGGTGTTAGGAGCTCTGTATCAGGCCTGGGGGCAGAAACCAATTACACATCTCTTGTTGTGTCACAGACGGCCAGCCCATAGGCCTGGCTTCGGTGTACATGGTAAAAGAGCGAAGCAGTGAGATCCAGGCCACGCAGCGAGGGTCAGCATCCTGAGAGGTGGAACTGAGGGGGAGACAGACTGCTTCAGCCCTGACCTGGGAAGCACCAAGGTTACGTGATAACTGTCTGCCATTAAGGTGGGGACCTTTTCTCCTTTCTCCAGGAGGGTGTTCTAAGAACCAGGTGACAGTGATAGGTCCATGCATTGGGGTGAGGAGTCTACCTTACAAGAACAGAACTTTTTATCATCCAGTAAGACACCCCCAACACCCACTAACTCTTCCTTTCCTATGCGCACAAAGCACTTTGCTAGTTTTGCCATACATTGTTTTCCTTTACATTTGGCTGATTTCATTGAAGAAAGGCTGCATCTTTTAATTTGGCTGTAACAGTGAAAACAATCCGTTTTGCTACAATTGATAATGTGGTTACGGCAGCTTTAAAAAAATAGATGTTAACTTTTCTCACTTAGTAAGAAGTCTAGAGGTAGGTGATCTGTTGGAGTTACTTGAATATACCCTCGGAGACCTGGGCTCTTTTTTTTTTTTTTAATCACCCTTAGCATGTTGGCCTTTGTCTTCATGCTGTGACCTCAGGGTCACAATAGCTGCTGTGCTTCCACGAATCATAACCTGATCTTCTTGCTGAAACTTCTAGAAAATCTTTTGCTCTCCTGGTTTTAAAAAAAAAAAGACCTTTTGACCTGGAACACTGTTATGATTCTTGTATCTCTGTGGCCAGAACTCTGGGTCAGGGCCATTCCTACACCAACTACGAGTGAAGGGGAATGAGGTGATTGTGACTGGTTTTGAGACCCAGAACAAGGCTCTTCGGCCATGACTCAGAACAAGGTTTTGCCAAACAATAACTCTGAACTTTACCTCTAGGGACAAGAGCCTGCCCTTTCCGAGATCAAAGCATCTCCACAGCTATGTACCCACTGTAACAGCTAACATTTGTTAAAGTACTTACTAAATGTCAGACACTGTTCTTCAGCGGTTCCGTGAATTCTCATTTAATCCTCACAACAACCCTATGTTATTAATCCAGTTTTACAGAAGAACTGGAGGTGCAGAGAAATCACGTAACTTTCAGCCACACGGCTGGTGGGCAGCAGAGCTAAGAACAGGATCCAGGCAGACCGACCACAGAAGGCCAGGTCTCAAGCTTCTGCGTCCCACCGCTGCTCCCCCTCTCCCCTGTGCCACGGGCATGAGGTGCGGGCAGTAAAGCTGGTGGAATGAGTAATTGAATCAATGAATGCCTTTTCCCGGAAGCAGCCCTAACCTGCTAGGGGCTTCCCGTGCTGTCTGAAATCACTGTTCTCATCCATCTTCTTAACAGAGTCAGAGTGTCATTACATGGACAGGATTTATGTCAGTTCATCGTGCTCGGAGGGGAGCAACAACAACAAAAAATCTGATTTTCTTGCAGGGTTTCCTACATAACAGAAACTAAGTAAAAGAAGTCTGGAGAGGTCTGAGCTTTATCAGCAGACTGAAATAAAACAACTGTACGTACATGGGAGTCTTGGGCCAAGAAATGAACAAAACGCAAAGCACGTCCAGACTTCGGCTGAATCCTTGAAGATTCTAGTAGCACGTCCTGGGCCCCATTGGAAGAGAAGCGGGGAGGGGGCACGAGGTCCTCATAGATCAGAGAACTGAGTGGTAGACAGTGTCCCAGCATGGGGCGACCTGGAAATCTATGGATGTAAGATGCCAGACTTCCAGAGGACAACTGAGCAATTCTGCCAAACATCTCAATATTTTGTCTACCCGCTGCAAACAACTAGACGGTGGATAAGTGATTGAACTGTCCTGGTTTCATATCGAGGTTTGGCACTGCTCCAGGTGTAGCTACGGTCCTAAGAACTCCCAGAATGGATGCAGACTCTGCCTCTAAGTGGAGACCAGGACAGGTCTAAGCAGCAATAATTCAGTCTGATAGATATTTTCAACATGAATTTCTTCTTCTGTAGGGTTGCCAGATTTAGCAAACGTAAATGTAGGACGTGCAGTTCCATTTGAATTTCAGATAAGCAGTAAATGCTCAGCATAAGTATACCCCAAAACATGTATCTGGGACATACTTATACCAAACATTTATTCACGGATGATCTGAAATGCAAGTTGAACTGGGCATCCCGTACTTTATCTGGTGGCCCTCAACTTTGGGGCACACAGCCCTGCCATGTTTCTGTCACTGTGCTCTACCCCGGCTGTAAAGATGGGACAGACACTCTCCTTGTGTTCTCAAATACAAGAGAAGAGCACTTTGGCAGACACGGGACCAGGACCTCTGTCCCAGCCCTGCCATCGACTATTTGTCTGAGCTCGGACCAATGGTCAAGTGGAGGCTGACATCCTGAAAGCACCTGATTCTTCCATCGCGTTCCTCTGAACCACGCTTCGGGCTCACCACTGACAGGCATGGTCACCTACAATCTTCAGGAACAGCCCTCACGCAGTTCACACCTCTGACAAGTGAGGAGCCTGGAAGGTCACTGAGGTCTCAGGGTCCAGCCATTTTGCACAGCGATGCTGTAACTTGCCCTTATTTTCTCTGGACACAGAAGTCCAGGTGCACACAGCTAAGACGGACTCACTTCCACTGCAGTGGAAATGATATTCTACATGAAGAAGGTGAAGGCAGTTAGGGGAGGAGGCCAGTTCCCCTCTGAGCGCCTTGGAGCCTCGCAGGCAGCCTGGCCCTGGGCAGGGGAGAAGCGGCCCTTCCCCAGCTGAGCCAGGAAGAAGCCTAGCCCAGAGCCAGACCACACAGCAAACCCCCCGCCTACCAAAGCTGGGAGGACCCGCAGGGTCTCCATCACCTCCTCCCCAGCTCCTTTCACCAGCTCAAGCCCATGCTTCTACAGGTTTTCCCTTCTCTCTTTCTGGCTGCTTGAAGCTGCTAGAACAGAGTTAGGAACATTCTCTCACGGGCTCCTCAGTTGCCAGGAACACCTAGTATTCCGAGAGCACTTGGAGTGGGCGCCACGCAGATGTTGATTCTCACAACGGTTCTGATGCAGTTGTGAGGTTGGCCAGGTCCCTCTCTCCACGTCCGACACGTGGAAGGCAGCGGGTTAGCAAGTGGCAAAGCCACAGCCGCCGCCCCAGCTGTGCAGGGTCTATGCCAGGCCCCCACCCACCCCTCATCTCCGCCAAGCCCCTGCAGGATGGGCTGTGCCTGGAGAACAGGACACACGCGGAAACTGACACCTACCAGGCAAGTGACCGCACACAGCAAGAAGCCAGCCAACCCGAGCAGGAGACACAGGATGGCAGGTACCTGGAGCCTGGGGACAGGTGGCCTGGGGGCCGCGGTTGGGTCGCTTTCACATTCACACCAAGTGAGAAACGGCCCTGAGGAACGGTTAGAATTCCACCAACTCCAGGCAACTGCTTTTCTAAAAATAATTTTAACGTCTCACAGTCCAAATGGAGACAGGAAAGCACTCAATTATTCAAGTCCCACAATTTTTGTCAGAAAAGGAGGATGGAGTGAAGCATCATTCACCCTGGAAAACAGAATGCAAAATCCAGCCACACGACCCATTTGTGTGTTAAACGAAGACGGAGCCCGGCATCGCCCCCCCCCCCCCCATCTCTCTGTTAACAGTGCATCCCCTCGTGTAGGGAAGGGGCCGCCGGGGTCACCAGCAGAGCCGAGAAGTGATACGGAGGTGCCGCGAGCCGGGCCGGAGAGGAGCCCAGGGTGAAGCGGGGGGAGCCAGCTAGTCCGGGGGTCAGACGGGAAAATCCTGTTGCCTTTTCGTTCGCCAAGGGCAGAATCCAGTCTCCGGGTTTGAAAGTCACAGCTACAGAGGGTATTGTTCACTTCCATTTCGTCAAGACAGAAAAGTGTTACTTTCTCGTTCAAAACCTGCTGGACATGGGAAGCGACCTGTCTCCCGGGAAGAAGAGGAAGCAGCCCTCGCTGAGCACGTGCTGAGTGACAGCTGAGGGAGGCACCCACGCCTACATCAGATTGTCTCCTCCTATCATCCCGAAGGTCAAGGGTAAGGGCTGAAGCAGGACACCACCTGACCTGCAGCCCACGTTCCTCTTGAGAGAGGCAGCCTGGAGGACGCTGCTGTATGTCCCACCCAGACCGTGAGCCCAGCAGAGCCTGGGGACAGGAGGAAAGTGTGGGGCAATGCGAGAGGCACCAACCTGTAGACGCGGGTGTGTTCCTGGGGGTGTGAGCAGGGTGCCTGCTTTCCACATTAGACGATCACTGCCGTGAAAGCAGGCAGCCTCCCGCCAGCGGCCTGCACCCTAAAGATACTCTCTCTATATCCATTTTTCTTTCTCTTTCTCCAGCTTAGTTTTCTGCTCTCAGTTTAACACTCCAGCCACGGTGGCCTGGTTTTCTGTTCCTGAAATACACCCAACAAGTCGCCTGGCGACAACGGGACTTCCAGTTCCCTTGACCTTGAACCCTCTGCCCCAGGTAGTTCATGATGGCTACCCCTCATCCTTTATGTATCAGCTCCACCGCTGCCTCCTTGGTGAGCCTTCCAGAAGCTTCTACATGAAGTTCACAAAACCCCCTCAGTGTCTCCATCACATCCCCCCACTTTCGGCCACAGCATGTTTCGCTCTCTGAAATTACTCGGGTTATCTTTATTGCTTCTGTACCGTCTGTCCCCACTGCTCAACTAGGAGACAACCTCGCCTGGAGCAGGGGATTGGCTTGTCTTTTCTGTCACTGTATCCTCAGCCTTGGAACAGTGCAGGACACAGAGATAGTGCTGGATATTCACTCATCAATCAACATTAAATTCACAACTGAATTCAAACACCCAGCTCCAAAAAAGAGGAGGATGGAAGGAGGAAAGAGAAAGTGATTCATCTGTACTGAGATGGGCCTGTGAAAAGAATTTTTTTTAAGTCTCTCAGGTGATTCTCCTCGCGGCCAGTGCTGAGAACCCTCGTCTTGAGATACGTGGAGCTGACTTAAGTCTCTCTTTGGAGGAAGGACCGTGGGACAGTCTGACCCACTGTGGCAGGAAGAGATGGAACCTATTGTATTCCTCGCATTCCTGTGCCCTCAGCCATCAACATAAACACCCAAGTGACAGAGGAGTTAAATCATCCAGCTGTCATCTTGGAAAGCAGAGCACAAGGTTGACCCACTGTGGCAGGAAGAGATCGAACCTATTGTATTCCTCGCATTCCTGTGCCCTCAGCCATCAACATAAACACCCAAGTGACAGAGGAGTTAAATCATCCAGCTGTCATCTTGGAAAGCAGAGCACAAGGTTTTCAAGGTTCTCAGACATCTTAACATTAAGTTGAAAAACGCAAGTCATGAGTTTTAAGACCAAAGGAAAGGAAGGAAGGAAACTAGCCAGAGACCATCACACACAGCAAAAAGCAGCTCATAAGGACAAGCTATTCAAATCTGTGAAAAGAAATCAAGGAAGTAAAACCTAAAAATGATAACTACACAATGAATCACCTCAATCTATCAGCAAGGATGTAAGAGGAATGGCTGGATGAAAAGCCATAGTGGGGGATCTTTCTTGGCGTTGCTTTTGCGTAAGAAACACTCTTTACTTATACAGTATGTTCAGTGTTAACCGCCACCACCTACCTAACTGTATATTATGGGTCAATAAAAATGACAAAGATTTCTTAAAAAAGCACAGCCTTTCATCACCACAACACGAGGACAGGACAGGTAAGCAGCGACTGGGGTTACAGGAGCCGGATCCGTTTGGAGCATGAAGGGCTATCCGGGAAGATGGGGCCGGGACTGGAATTAAGATAAAGGACGAGGCATCTTAACAAGTGACGGCAATCACGGGCGTCTAGAGGGTCAGCAAGGAAACCGGCCCCGGGGACCTGAGCGCCGATTCCCACAGTGGCACAAGTCCAGGTGGAAGGTAAGACGAGGGTGCAGTCGTGAAGGGAGAACTGCGTTCCCCTCACACAGCTGCTTGAAACTGTAAGCCAAAAATCCACGTTTGTGCTACATCCCGAATGTGCCAGTGAATTCTTCCTCCCTACCCCCTCCAATCCTGGCAAACATGACCTGTTGCTCTAGGCTCTGAAGACCCAGGTGAGGTGTAAGGGCTCTTTTCTGTTTCATACGGAGTAGAAGCACGGAAACCATGAAAAGGATAGAGGACCACCGTGACCAGAATGCCGGGTTTGCAGTACATCTGCATCCCTCCCCAGACACCACTTTCCAGGGCTCAGTCTGACCAAAATCTGTGTCACTCTCCATTTACCTGATCTATACTCCCACAGGCTGTCAGATGTGGAAAACCCCATTAAAACGTTACCCGGGTTGGGTCTGTCTTCTTGTCAGGGATTATGTGTCTACTCCTACAGTTACTGCTGCCATAGGAGAAGCATTTAAAGGTGTACAAAGGAAAGAGAAAAGGTGGGAAATTTCAGTGAGTTTTCAGAACGTCAGAGACACCACGTGAGGTAAATCCAGTATTGGTCTGGATAAGTGAAGTTATGCTGAGGTAACAAGTTAATCTCTAGAGTCAGTGGTGTAGCCCCACGAAGACTTCTTTTGTCTCCATGCTACACAGAGCAGGTTGATGGCAGCCTTTGCTCACAGGCATGCAGGTCAACGGAGGTGCCACCGTCTTGTGAACTGAGGTCTCGATACCTGGCTTTCAGAGCCACCAGGTGAGGGGAAGAGCGAGCTCGGAGACCTCGTGCGCACTCACCTGTTTCAGCCTGGAAGTGACTCACATCACCTTCACTTCAGCCCATTGGCCAGAATCAGTCACATGATCTCAACCCAACTGCAGGGAGCCGGGAGCACAGGCCTCCCCTTGTACCCAACAAGAGGGAAACAGAAAGCACAGCACTGTCTCTGCCACACGATCAGGCTGCCGTGAGATGTCAGAGACGAGTCTAGAACTGCTCTTGAAAGCATACATCATGATTAGTCAAATCCATTGCACCTGCCCTCACTAATCAAGGTTGTTTTAAGACTCCTGTGTCCTCCAAGCAGCTCCTAGCTGAAAGGAGATGTTTGCCTGGGTTATCTTCCAGGAACTTGAGGCAGCTGTGTCTAGTTCAAGCTGAGCTGGTTAAGACTAGATAGGCCACCCACCCTCCTCAGTGACCTTTCGGCATCTGAGGGCCGGGAGCTCCACCCCCAGAACGTGGAGAGGCCGGCAGCCTAGTCACACCTGCGCTGGGCAACAGTTACAGCACCTTTTTCCAATCACTGCACCCCGTGCCCCACGCCCCTCAAGAGCCCAGATTCCACTCCTGGGGCTTTAAGCGAGTGACCAGGACTCCCTCTGTGGTGATGGTTCCTGCAGGTCAGACGCATCCTGCACTTCCTTATCTCTAGTTAGGATAAGGCCACGTGGAAAGACCTGCATCCCCTTTAGCCTCGGAGCATCCATCTCTCCCCGCCGTTTCTCTAGATAGCTATCAGCATCTCCCCAGCTACTGATGCTGGGTCCTATACTAGGAATGAGAGGACACAGAGGGTTCTGAGCAGGGTCCTTATTGCCCCATGGTGGAAGTGCCCACACCCACCAGGGGACTTTCTTGTAAATGGGCATATGTTTTTAAAATGCCAGGAGATCACACAAATGAAATAGGATTAGTGAAAGACATTCCCAGAACACACATCGCTAAACTGGGAGTAAAAGTCACAACTGAAACTCATTCCCCCATCCCTCCAGATAACACCCATCACGGATCCTGGGGAATGCGCTGTTCCATGGAAAGGAGTAAGTGGATGAAACCTGAAGTTATAAAAACGCCGCAGTGGTGACAAGGGGCAAGGTGTCCAAATGGACTCCTAGGACCTGAATTTGAAGTACGACCAGGACTGCTCCCGTAACGACGGTGAGGATATGAGGCCATAAGGAGGCATTCCCTTCTCTCAAGTCACACAAGACCCCAGGAATGCCAGAGGAAAGAGAGTAGGATAGGAAGGCACCTGATGGAGGTTAACACTGAATAATTACAATGCCCAGACCCCGGCATCAACACACCGCCACTGAAACGCTTAGAAGCAAACCAGCCATTAGAACAGTTTATTTGGGGGGGGTCCACCTACCTCTTTGTGTGATTCCCCTCGTTTTCCTCCGGGTTTCTCTCTCCCACTTTCTAGTCTCCTTGTGCTCTGTGACTAATTTGGGTGAGACCTCCCTCCAAATGGCCTTTGTTCTCTGCGCAGCACTCAGGTTCTCAGGGCAGATGTCCATCCGATCATTTGGTGGAAATAACGTCACCAGCAGTGAGCTGCATCTTGAAAGAGCAGCTGCTTAATACGAATAAATGTAAGGAGTAGAAGAGCACGCGGAGGCTGTGCTCGGACCAAAAGCACGACCGCTCCCGCCGCCTGCCCTGAGTCAGGGCGGCGTGCCGGTGGACACTTTGAAACAGGACCAACCTCAACTGGTCTTGCCTCCTTAAATAGCGTGTTGCTTAATCAAACCTTGAGTTATTTTACAGGGACGGCACCACATCTCCGCAAGATGGGAAACCGCGTCTCCAGGACGACGCTGAAGCAAGTACCTTCACTCTCGTTCACTCAGAATAAAAACGACGCCACAACAGCCTCTTACAAAGCGAGAAGTCCTTCAGCGAGGAAAATCTAGCTTCCAGCAGCACAAGTAGCTTCTAGGGACTGATTCCACACCAGCCCATCAGCTTCTGAACCAGGGCAAACCGAACGTTGCGACCCAGGTTCGCAGCAAAGCAAAGAAACAAAGCCAACCTAGAAGGCCGCGACGCGGAGTATTTATGGGATGTGGAATAAGGGGGCAGGGCTGTGGGAGGCATGGGGCAAGGTGATTGGCTAAAGGTGAAAGAATCCTCGCTCTGCGCAGGCGTAACAAGCTACGTACGCGCGGGCCGCTGCGGGACACTCGCGCATGCCCGGTTGAAGGGTCAGTGGTCCTATCCAGTCTTAACCGGCTCAGCTCCAATTAGACCCAGCTGACCCCAAGTTCCTAGGAACAGTCTTATTGTTAAGGCTACGTGCCCTCTGCGGTCATGTGAGTTTTAAAACAACCTTGATTAGTGACGGCAGGTGAAACGGATTTAACCCATGGTTTCACTTCCAAGCTTGAAATTTCCCCTAACCCCTCGGGAGCCGGTACCACAGCCTTGACTCCTGTGCATCTCGGGCTGCCGGCCCTTGCTGGGTAACAGCCTCAGGATCGCACCTTGGTCCTGCCTCCCCCTCCTTCCCTGTTTGTCCTCTCACTCTCATCCTTCACCCTCAGACTAACTACTCACACAGACATCCGTCTCAGGCTCTGCCCTCAGGGGAGCGCAGGCTGAGATGACTAGGAAGGAGATAACCTGGCTGTCCTTTGGCTGGGCACCCTCTGCATTCCCCGCACTGCCCTTGCACCCATGACCCCTAGGCATCCAGTCCAGGGCAGCCTCCAACACCCAGCCTTTCCCCTTCACAAGCCCCGCGCCTTGTTTCCTGTTCCATTTATCTTGCCTCTCTTGCTCCATTTCTGTAGTGTTTTGTTTTGTTTTCCCTGCATCAATCCATCCTAACTTCTCTCTTTGTATCAGTTTCCTCTGGCTGCTGTAACAAATTATTACACACTTAGTGACTTAAAACAACCAAAATGTATTATCTTACATATATTTGGAGGTCAGAAGTCCAGAATGGGTTTTCCTGAGCCAAGAGAAGGCTCAGGGGTCATGCTGTCTCTGGCGGCTCTAAGGGAGAATCTATTTCCTTTCCCTTTCCAGGTTTTGGGAGACTTCTGAATCCTCGGCTTATGCCCCTTCCATCACTCCAACCTCTGTTTCCATCATCACATCTCCTTTTCTGGCCCTCCTGCCTCCCTCTGACATCTTTTAAGGACCCTAGAGATTATACCAGGTTCATCCAAGTAACCCAGGACAAACTCCTCATCTGAGACTCCTTAATCACGTCTGCAGAATCTCTTCAGCCATTGGAAATAATCACACATCCCCGGGATTAGAACTTGAACATCTTGGGGGTCATTAACTCCCTCCCACACTCTTTAAACTTAGAGCATTGTTTTAGTAAAAAGAAACCCTATTTCTCCCAAACCTTCCTCTTTGCCCATCTCAGCATCATAAACCCCACTTGCCCAGCTTGGAGGCCACCTCCTTTTTAAGAGTGATTCACAGCTACGATGTCAAAAATGCGGAGCAAACGTGTTAAGTCACCTTAGGCCTCCCTGTTACTGTGCGAGAACTTTTTTTCCGAATTTAGGACATCATATTTACATTTTAACATATAAACGTCCAGGCAATTCAGATTCACACTTTTAGGGAGTGGATTCTTGGGATTATTCCATCCCAGAAAAATAACAAAATATTATTTTCTTACATAATTCTGGGACTTGGAATTTTAAAAACTCCATTGTTTTCTCCTACTGTTGCAACTACTCTCAAGGTCAAAAGATTTCGCCTCAGGTCTCCTGTTTTCTTTTGTTGCAATGGAGTCGGAAACACAGCCACCACCTTGTGCATAAATATTTTTCATACATGTGGAAATTATTCCCAGGATCACAGAATTTAGGGCTGAAAGCAGCTGCATGGATGCTAGAGTTTATCTGCTTCACTTCCCAGAGAAGCAAACAAAGGCCCAGAAAGAGATAAGGTCTTCCAATCCAGCTACTATGGGAGTGGCCTGCTTTTCTAGTCCTCCCCTCCGGGAGAAATACTCCCAATTCTTTCCATATTTCTCCCACCGTTCTCGCCTTCATCCATCACTGTTTTCTAGGTTTCCTTGACCTTCTTGCAAAGGTCAAGCCTTCCACATGGTATAACAACACCAGTAGAGGCGTGGCCATCAGAGCATCACCCCCTGCCCTGCACACAGCTGTGGAGAGTCTTCCATCAAGACCACATTCCTTGGCAGGCCTGCAAGCAGGGGAAGCTGTGAGGTGAACGTGTCTTTCCTCCTCTCCCAGCTCACACTGTCTAAGGGCAAGTCAGGAAGCATTTCTTTCTTTTGTGCATATACCCCTCTGTGGTAAACTGCAAAAGCCGAAACGTTGGTCCACGGAAGGGAGCAGGACACTGGGACGGTGGTACCAGAGGCCAGGAAGGCCTCAAGGGGATTAGGCGGGTCCACAGGTCACAACGCAAGAAATTGACATGTACGTATTCGATGCCAGAAGTCTGCTATGAAGACACGTGGGAAATTCCCTCATCAGTGCGAAATGGCTCTTGCTTAGTTCCAAGCCTCCACGGTGGGTTTGTGGCACAGGTTTCCCCGCCTATCCAGTCAAAGGTGGGTTCCCATCCTCTGGTCTCCACCCATCACGTGACCCTGATGCGTGCAACCACATTTGTCTGTTTGCGTTTCCTCATTCACATCCACACACACAGAGCCACGTCCCACAAAAGGACTGATTTTCACACCCCCGAGCCCTTGGTACCAATCCCCGTGGACAGAGGAAGGCTGGGGGCTGATGGGCTGATGCAAGGGAGATGCGGTTTCCGGGACTGGCTTACTCTATGCAGGGCTAACCCTGGAGCTCCAAACAAAACGCAGGGCAGACACACCATGCAGGTGGGAGGCTTCCCAGAGGAACATCTGGCTGCCATTTGAAAGGAAGAGGAAGAGAAATGGATGCCGAGCGCACAACCAACGAATGTCCACAGCAACCGGCCAACTCCGTCTGCTTCCCAGCTACCACCCCACCCCTGAAGCCCACACTGACCGTACCCGTGTGGGGCCAAATTATGAGTCTAGGCACATATATAGTGTATCTTATATAGTATACTTTGTTTCAAACAAAGAATTGATTTTCTGCCAGACTTTTCTGTAAAGCTCTACTTTGAACGGCCCTGTCCACAGTTGTGCGGAACCTTCAAAGGACTTTGCCTAGAGGTTAAACCATCACCTCGTTAGGGCAAATGAGAAGGACAACCTGGTGTCTGAATGGCTTTCTGCAGCATCCGAAAATGTTTCTTTCAACTGTGAATCATTAAAAAAAAAAAAAAAAAGTTACTTTTGATTTAGAGAATTGCTTTACAGGGAGGAAGGACCTTTTGGCTGCATTCCTTCAAGAGACGGATGGGTCAAGATAAATCTGGACAATGTGTTCAGTTAAAAAAAAAGTTCAGACTGGCTCACGTGTTTAGGGGGAGAAAAATGAAAACGTGAATTTTGTAAAGCTTGAGGGTTTTTAGTTTTCCAGATTTCTACAGGTTTTGTTTTTTTTTTTTTTTTTTTTCTGTAACTAACGTGTAGATTTGTTTCTCTCCTGGATTTCAGTAGAGTAAGTGTTATTACAGACATTAAAAGTCGCTGGATTTTTCTGTGGCAACAGAAGTGTATAAATACTGAAATGTAGATATTTAATAGGTTCAATGTGTAAATGCACCTTTTAAAATTATGATCAATTTCTTTTTTATTATTAGAATGCTAGGACTAAACAGATTTTGTTGGCTGGCTCACCTTTTTGTTTTGCAGATAAGGAAAACGAAATAAAGAAGGGTGAAATGACTTGGATCGATTCTCCAACACTCAGCCCAAAGCTCTCACCATCCGAATATATGGTTTTCCTTTTCTGGGAGCATCTTTTCAGGGAAATACCATCTTAAGTGAGCTAATCAGTGCTCCTGGGTTAACCTGAGCTAAAAGCTTGATGTATATTTTTTCCTGACATACTAGGCTTATGTTTTACTAGTGACTTTGTAGAAACACAAAGGATTCATCAGGCAGGGAGTTTGAACTCTGGTCCTCAGTTGAAGTTCACTCACTCCACACAAGATTTTCTCACATTGTTTCTCCAGCTCTATCCCTCCCCTTTGTAAGCCCCAGTCCCTGTGCTTTGATAAATGTATATCATGCCACACCAGCCCTGAAGGAAAACTACTGACCATCCCAAGGTCTACAGTGAGAACTTTCTCACCCCAGCAGTTTCCTCCAGGATGCTAAGCTCTGAGATGTGGAAACAGTTCTCCAGCAGATGGTTTGATCAGGGAGGTCAGGGAGGAAGGGAACTCTGGGGCAAGGCTTCCGGACTTGTGAGGCTCGCCGTGTGCTGGGAACGAAGCCCAAGAGGAAAGATATGTACACTGCTGGGAGTGGAAGGAGGGTCAGGGCTGTGACTCTGTCTGCATGCCTGGCTGAACAAGGGAGGTGAGCAGATCTGGGCAGGGAGAGCAGGGGCATGTTATGGGGGCTGAGGAGTGGAGGGCAGTCTTCAGCAATGGGGCACAGAATCAGGCAGGAGGTTGGAGGGTCAAGAGTCTTGGAAGGAGGAGGTTTATACCGGAACTTCGTTGAGCCAGTAGGGACCTAGACCAATAGAGCAGAGGAGAAGAAGGGGGGTTTATAAGAAGCAGAACCTGAGAAGATGGATTTCTCATCCTTTTTGTGACTCCACCCCCTTTACTTTTTCTCCCTGTGTTATGGGTTGAATTGTGTCCCCACAAAAGATATGTTGAAGTCTTAACCCTGAGCACCACAGATGACCTTATTGGGAAATAGGGTTGTTGCAGACGTAATTAGTTAAGATGAGGTCGTACTGGAGTAGTTGGGCCCCTAATCCAATATGACTGGGGTCCTTATAAGAAGAGGGATATTTGGAGACAGACACACACAGAGAGGAGAAAGACATGAAGACACAGATACCAGGGAAACTGAAGACAGAGGCAGAAATTGGAGTCATGCTGCCGTAAGCCAAGGAGCACCTGGAGCTATGAGAAGCTGGAAGTAATGAAGAAGATCTGGGACTTCCCTGGTGGCGCAGTGGTTAAGAATCTGCCTGCCAATGCAGGGGACACAGGTTCGAGCCCTGGTCCAGGAAGATCCCACGTGCCATGGAGCAACAAAGCCCGTGAGCCACAACTACTGAGCCCACACGCCTAGAGCCGGTGCTCCGCAACAAGAGAAGCCATCGCAATGAGAAGCCCACGCACAGCAACGCAACTAGAGAAAGCCTGTGCGCAGCAACGAAGACCCAACGCAGCCAAAAATAAATTTATTTTTTTTAAAAAAGAAAGGAAGAAGATCTGCCTTTAGAGGTTTCAGAGGGAGCGTGGCCCTGCTGACACCTCGAATTTGGACTTCCAGCCTCCAGAACTATGAAACAATAAATTTTTGTGGTTTTAAGGGACCCAGTTTGTTGTACTTTTTAATGGAAGCCCTAGAAAACTAATACACACTGCTTTGATGATGTTCAACCTCAGCCAATTCCAGGACAGAGAAACAAAGAGATTGTCAGCCAGTGTTTACACTAATTAGCCAAAGTCTACCCAGATACCCAGACATCCACTGTCTCCACGGGCAGCCTTTGTTCTGCCCTCCACCAATTTTTTTTTTTCTTTTTTGGCCTGCACCAACTTTGATGCAGGACCCTCTTTGGGGTGGAGAGAGGATGGAGCCCTCAGTATCGATTTTTCTAAAGAGCTCTTTGTGGCAGAAATCTTTTCTTGCCAGCTCTCTGAATCCTTTTCTATTCTCAAAGTGGTTGAAAGAATCTAAGTGCTGCAGAACAAGTTCTCAGAAATTCCTGATGAATATCTGCCTCTGGTGATTTGTCACCTCTGTTTGAAAGTTCATATCTGTTGTATCTTGGTGCTTAAGACTTTATTTCAACAAATGTTGAAAGATTAAAAGACAACAGAGGCTTGCACACACGATCAAGGAATGAGAATCTATTTTAAAAAAAAAACAGAGATTTGAAAAAAGAACGAAACATAATTTCTAGAAGTAAAACATAGACTCATTGGAATGAAAAACCTGATGGACATGCAGTGGGTAAGGTTCAGCTGCCACCGGAAGAGATCCGACAATAATTCAATCCGTTAAAGAACAGAGTGGTTTATTTCCCTCTGATGTCATAGACTAAGGTGAGCATTCCAGGTTGGCGGGCAGCTCTGTTCCATGTGGTCATTCAGGGCCACAGGTTCTTTCCATCTTCCTTCTCATCCATCCCCTAAGACATTAACCTCATCTGGTCCCAGGCACAGGTGACAGAACAGTTCTTTTTCTTCCAATTGTTTTTGAACTATTAGTTTTATAAAATACAAAAAAAAAAAAAATGAATGACTTGCAAAATGATTACGTGCTTAGGTATTGTGACAATGTTGAATAAAGGGTCGAAACACTTTTCTCTCCATTTTCTAACTAATCCCATTGTAAGCCATGAGTTTATGGACCTTTGAGTAGTACCTTTTCATCTCACAAGAAGGAGACAAGGTGTGGAAGAGATACACCCATTGTCCACACCACTTCCACTCACATCTATTGAAGGCTTAGGGTCCTGGCCACATCCAACTGCAAAGCAGTCTGGGAAATTCCACGGAGCTGAGTAGCCAGGTGTCCAACTACAATCGTATTAATACAGAAGAAGGAGGGGACGATGTATTGTGTACAGTCAACTGTCTCTATCACAAATGGGTTACAAACATACCGGATGGAGTGCATCAGACTGTCAGTGAACTGAAGGATGCAGCCAAAGAAATCATCCAGAAGACCCTCCAGAGACAAAGAAATGGAAATATAAAAGACACGCTATGAGTCTTGGAAAAGGCCCAACAGAATGGGGAAGAGGCAATATTTAAAGCAATATAGACCAAGAATTTTCTAGAATTGTTGAGAGATTCATGAAGCACAGAGAATCCCACGCTGGGCACTGTTGTAAAGGCTTATATATTAACACATTCAATGCGCCCAACAACCTTATAGGGAAGGTATTGTTATCATCACCATTTTACAGAGGAGGACATTCGAGGCTCAGAGAGGTTAAGTGACTTGCCCAATGTCACACAGCTAGTAAGGAGCAGAGGTAGGTTTCCAGAGTCTCTTACCACAATACTCTTTTAACTTTTGAAAAATCTGTACTGTTTTAACAAGAACAACAAAGGCAATGCTTTAAAAAATATACTGAATATTTTTATTTACGTCTAATTATTTACTTTAAAACTTACTCTAGGTCAATAGACCTAAATATGACTCCATCCCAAAGACTAAATTCACACTACTGGGAAATATGGTAAAATTGGGGTACATTTTCATAAATCTCTCCTAGAAACTCACCCCCTCAAAATAATAATAAACCAAAAAATAGAGAAAACTTCATTTTCAGTGAAACTGGGAAACAGCTGCAGCTTCACAAACCCTGAAGCCTCGAGAGCAGGCACGGCCTATTTTTGTCTGATGATCAGAGAGTCCACAGAGCCAGGTCACATTTGCACCATCGTTCTCAGTGACCACAAGGAGATACCATCTTCTGTGGCCTGAGAGGTGTTTCAAGAAACCATCTTGCTCTGCGTCACGGAGAGACAGAAACACATGACCGCTTTCCTCCTTCCCAGTTTCTCTCTTTTCTCAGGGTTCCTCCTTCCCGGTTTCTCTCTTTTCTCAGGGTTTCTCTCTCCACCCCAAGCCATGCAACAGGGAGAGGGCAGGCCTCCCAGTCCTGACTTGCTTACCAAGAAGCTGTGCAACCCTAGGCAAATCACTCTACCTCTCTGGACATCAGTGTCCTTGCCTGTAAATGAGAGGCCTGATTTGCATCAGCGGTTTTCAGACCTTCCGAAGACTCCAATCTTTTTCTCCTTACATAACCTGTGCCAGGAATCGCATACGTTGCAAGGGGACGAAAATCAAACCACGGGAGCTGAAGCAGGGAGGCAGGGGCGAAGGCCCTGCCCACCAGGCCTTCCCATCGCCTCCCAGAGACAGGGCACGAAAACCCTTCAGACTCCTCAGAGCAGTTTGGAAATCACCCGTTTCTGTGATTTCTGACATCCTTTCCAGCTGTAATAGCTGCTAATTGTCTCGGGAGCTGGACGACTAAATATTGGTCTCTGCTCTCTTCTTTGGAAAAGAACTGTCCAGAGGAAGGGGAGGGGAGGAAGGCGAAAGGGGGAAAGAAAAAGCCCAAGGAGCGTTCACACCAGAGCTACACGTTACAGCTGTCTCTGCTTGGTGAATAATTAACATGAGGTAACTAAATAAGACATTTATTAACAAGAATTATGTAGCCATATCCCTTTTATGCCCCATCCCATTAAAATGTCTTGCCAAGAAAGGGCCATTTGCGGCCATGGGTCTCACCTGGGCAGCAGGCGGAGGGGAAGCCAAGAAGCCCGCTCCCCCAGGCCCTGGTGGGAGCTCTGGCTTAAACCAAACAAACGTGTCAGCCCCCTGGGTAAGCCAGTCTGAACTGAAGGATACCAGCAATGTGGAAACATGAAACAAGATCAAAAAGCCTCTTCTGTCTCAAGGGCCACACAATAAAAAAAGGTTTCTTTTTTTGGCCCATAAGAAAAGAATTCCTTTAAGCGCTCAAGCTGACATTTTCATGAGAAACCAAATTGGGACGATTTCATTTACTGCCTGCAGATACTCAATGACCTGGAGAGAGAACTAAACAGCTCCCTCTCCGCCCCGGCCACAGCTGTTACTTCGCACTTGCCTTTTTCGCTTCCCTACATATACCTCAGGTGCCTAGAACATTCTTCTATTTATTTATTCGGGGTAATCTGGAGAGCAAGTATTGTGTCTATCTGCCATGTGTTTTCTCTCAATGTCGGTAGCAAAGTAATTCTTACACTTAAACAGCACCGAGGGATGTTAAGATGGCAGTGCAGTGACGTTGCAGAAAACAGCCCATCTCGGAGGAGCTGTCCCTTGCAGAGTGACATCTGCTCCTGCAGGGACCCCCGCCCCCATGAACGTGGCGCCCCCCCAACACTTGTCCCTGTCGCTGGGTGCTGCTTTTCTCCCAGACCTTCAAACTCACTTTACTGTATTGCATCAAATCCGAGGTCTCACCGCTTCTGAAACGCTCCACTGTTTTCTGTAACTTTAAGAAATACAAAATTCCTGCCCATGAAATTTTGACACTATGCTTTCTTAACATTCAGAATGGTTATGTTATACTTACCCTAAGACATTCTTTTAGGCTTAATTAGAGGTAGGACTGGGTTGTTTATGGCTCTTGTGCCTACATGAAAATGAAGATACATGCTCGACTGATTGATTACGGTATCTCTACAATCTCTCCGAGCTGAGAGGCCAGCTCTTCTGAGTCATCCGTGTCTGTGCTCTTTCTTGGTTTTTCATCCCTTGCGCCCCCCAGAGTGCTGCTGACGCTGGGTTTCTTATTGTGGGTCCTCCGTTGTCAGCAAGGTTTTCTTCCAGTCATGGAAGAAATTGCATTCATCCTGCAATTTTTGGTGTGGACACTTCCTTGGTCTAACGAGAGATGGCAGTGCAAGTTTTCAGGTGACAATTGAGACATATTCCTTTCTCAAAGGAATATAAACACCAGAGGATTTCTCCTGTGTGCAGGCAATGACAGCACATCACAACTGCCACCTGGTCAAGAGGCAGGGTGAGATGTTATCAATGCTCAGACTCATCCCAAATCCGCAAACGGGAATGTGCGTGTCTTAACCCTGAGAGACCACAGGGTCGACGCTGGCTCCTCAGAACGTCCTCTCTGGTTCTTCGCTACCCAGGGGCCTTCTGCTCTAGGTCGATCCTGACCTCCTTCAGGGCTTGTCTCTCAGTCTGCAATTACCCATTTATAAGTCTGGTTACCATGCGATGGGAGGGATAAAAGATGCATTGAAAAAGATGCATGTGTGATTGCTGATGGAATTTGCACGCGGAGGTACGTCCATGGGCAGTCAAGTTTTATCCAGGTGTAAGGAATGAACAGAACTGTAAATCATTTATTCAACCAACAATTTTTTTTAATTTTAGAAACGATGTTTGCTTTCAGAGCCTTATAATTATTTTCTATAGATTTCTGATTTCCTTGTTATGCTCCTTCTAAATTCAGTTTTTTTTTTTTTTAGTTTTTTTTGTAATTGAAGTATAGCTGGTTTACAACGTTGTGTTAGTTTCAGGTGTACAGCAAAGTGACTCGGTTATACATATATATATATACATTCTTTTTCATATTCTTTTCCATTATGGTTTATCACAGGATAGTGAATCTAGTTCCCTGTGCCATACAGTGAGACCTTGTTGTTTATCCATTCTATGTATAATAGTTTGCATCTGCTAATCCCAACCTCCCACTCCATCCCTCCCTCACCCCCCTCACCCTTAGCAACCACAAGTTTGTTCTCTATGTCTGTGAGTCTGTTTCTGTTTCATAGATAAGTTCACTTGGGTCATATTTTAGATTCCACATATAAGTGACACCATGTGGTATTTGTCTTTCTCTTTATCACTTACTTTGTGTAGTATGTCAATCGACAAATATTTTTACGCCCCTTTAGGCAGTGTGCGTTTCAGTAGGGGTGACAGATAATAAAGATATGTATACGAAAAAAAACAAAACAACAAAAAACAAAAAAAGATATGTAGAGTGTGACGTGATGTGATATGATCTATAATAGGTACCAATGAGTTACATCAAAGAAGATAAAGCAGGGAGAGAGGATCGAATTTAAAAGAGTAGCTTTAGATAAAGCTTCAGTAAGTCTTCTCTGAGTAGGTGACATTTGAACTGACCACTAAATGAGGAGAGAGGAAGGTCATAAAAGTATTGACTCCTGAGGGAAGAACTCTGCAGGCCGGTGGGAAGGCAGAGGCCCAGACACGGAAGGATTGGCATATTTGAAGGATAAAGGGCCTGGTGTGCCAGAGCACATGGCAAGGAGAGCTGTCCTAACCAAGGTGACAGAGGCAGCCAGAGGACAGATCTGTGGCCTGAAAGCCACGCGAGAGACACTTTGGACCAGTTAAACTGGTCAGTTGTCCTGGCGTGCTCTCCAGAGGAACTCGACCGTGCTGATTCCCTCGGGGATTTGGGGGGCCGTGTCCCAAACAGGACCACGAGTGACCCCCCACCCTCAATCTCCTTCCTCCACCTGGTCATCATTTACTAAAATCCCTGCCTACCCAGAGCTCCTCGGGGCAAGTATATTTGTGCTTTGAGGTACCTTCTTGCCATAAACATTGAACAAGATGTTTGTTGGGCATGAGGCTTACAAAGAAGCACTTTTCTTTGACCCCTTTTCCCAGTCCTTTGCCCACTGGGACCCCTGGCCCTGGATGAAACTTCAAGGAGAAGCTGTAGACACTCATTCTCCATCTGGATGGGAAAGTGGCAAAGACACGAGGTCAAAGAGCCTGGGGCCTCCAAGGATCGCTGAAGTCATCTCTGAAATCCGTCTGCTGCCGCCGAGGCCTTAGCATAACCCCTGGGAGTGGATGACGATATCGAGAAGTCTACTTCCAGCCCAGACTACTTCAAAAGTCTGCTGTGACTTTCAAACATGGAGAACTGCCTAATATTTCCACTGAGAAGCTGAAAGCAGGGTTGGGGATGCAGGACAGACCGATGTACAAGGTGAGCTATGCTTTGAAAGACGCTACCAGGCTTGTGCGCTGGCTTATGTGTTCTTTCGGTTTTCAAGTGATTCTAAACAAACCCAAATTTATATTTCTATATTTAGCAGCCCCCGGTTTGATTCTGATCCTGTCTGGAGACTGCATGGCCTTCTGCCAATGATGAAATTAGCCTGTGGGATATCTATTGCTCTGAGCTAACCAATGGGCATGGGATATTTTTAGCAACTGTAATATAATGCTGGTAGAATGGTGCATTTTTTTGACTTTAAAGTAATCTCTAAGACGGTTTAAAAGTTGTGTCCCTTATTAACCGCATAAAGCCCACAGGCCCCTGCAATAATAGAGAAATAGATTGGGTTCTTGATCACTGAGACAGGTGAGACCAGAGTACATCTGTGGAGGAAGCCTCTCCAACAAAACACATACTCAGGGCGGGTCCAGCAAAGGGCATCTCATTCGCCACATTGGAATGAGATGAGGAAGAAGTTGGGAACGTGGGTAAGAATCCTTTCTAAAACAGCCACTTCTGTGTGCCCTGAACAATCCACTTACTTCCTGAAAAGTCTTCCCCGTCACCCCACACACCCCCTGCTGGACTCTTCCCCGTACCCTGAGCTCACCCATCTCCATGCTCTCCTCACACGGTCTCTTCTGCTGGGATGCTCAGTCCTCACCCTGTCTGCCAAGGCTCAGCTCAATACTGCGTTCTCCACAAAGCCTTCTCACCACGGTTCACGGATTGTAACAAATGTCCCACACCTGTGTCAGAGGTTATCAGACAGGGGAACTTGGTATGAGGTACATGGGAACCCTCTGTACTATCTTTGCAATTTTTCTGTAAATCTGAAACTGCTCTAAAATAAAAGGTGTGGGGCTTCCCTGGTGGCGCAGTGGTTGAGAGTCCGCCTGAGGATGCAGGGGACACGGGTTCGTGCCCCAGTCCAGGAAGATCCCACATGCCGCAGAGCGGCTGGGCCCGTGAGCCATGGCCGCTGAGCCTGCACGTCCAGAGCCTGTGCTCCGCAACGGGAGAGGCCACAACAGTGAGAGGCTCGCGTACCACAAAAAAAATAAAACAAAATAAAATAAAATAAAAGGTGTATTAGACACACAGACACACACACACACACACACACACACACCTCAGCCAGCCTGCGTTTAACTGCTACTAAAAAACAGGAGGACCTCTACTGTTAAACCTGCTGAAAATGAGTTCCATAGATGGTCAATGTTAACCACATCTGCCTCAGGAGAGAGCACAGAAAACCCCAGAGCCCAGTGACCGGGCTGACCCTGGGGGCAAACTCTCCTCATCTACTCTGATCCCAAGACCAGATCTGCCCAAATGCGTGGAGAAAAAGAGGTTTCACACAAAGGTCTAAAAGATGGATGAAACTATATGAAAACGGTGTTGGGCATCATTTCTAACAGAGAATAAAATGTCATCTGACACCAAAAAACAATTGTACAAACCTTCTGGGAAAGTACTATGCTGATATCTACTAAATTGAAGAGTACATACACCCTTTGACAAAGCAGCTTCTCTTTGGGACTCAACCTTTAAAAACGAGCTGCAGGACTTCCCTGGTGGGGCAGTGGTTAAGAATCCGCCTGCCAGTGCAGGGGACACGGGTTGGAGCCCTGGTCTGGGAAGATCCCACATGCGGCGGAGCAACTAAGCCCGTGCGCCACAACTACTGAGCCTGCGTGCCACAACTACTAAAGTCCGTGTGCCTAGAGCCCGTGCTCTGCAACGAGAAGCCACTGCACTGTGAAGCCTGTGCACCGCAACGAAGAGTAGCCCCTGCTCGCCACAACTAGAGAAAGCCTGCATGCAGCAATGAAGACCCAACACAGCCAAAAATAAATAAATAAAAACGAGCTGCAGCAAGACGTGAAAACATGGAAGCGAGGGTTCTCACCATGATACAGCTCAAAGAGGCGCAGGCTGGGAAACCGCCTAACACCCATCCACGGGGAAAGGGCGGGTTAATTGCGGTAGAGACAAGCTACAAATTCTTATCACCATCCTAGAAAAGAATGAGCCCTTCAACCAGCAGGAGGTTCCTGATGTCTCCTTAAGTAAGAAAAACAAGTCATGGAGGAGGAAATGGGGAAGCGGAAATGGGGAACGGCTGATGAGTGGGTATGGGGTTTCCTTTGGGGTGATGCAAAGGTTCTGGAATTAGATAGTGATGATGGTTGCACGACATCATGAATGTACTAAAAGCCACTGGGAAAATATAAAATAATATAAGGCTCACTGAGTTGTATACTTTAAATTGGTTAAAGTGATGAATATCTACCATATGAGTATTTTACTTCGATCTTTTACAGTGATAATGAATAAACCCTATATATGTGTGTGCTTTCAAAGAGGTGTTCTGAGAACTCCTTCTGGGTAAAGAAGACACTTGGTGTTGGAGTTGCTGCAGGAGGAGAAAAAGGCTGCTTGGAGGCCAAGGTTTGTATGGCAGGAAAGACATCTCTCCAAGGGGAAAAGGAAGGGGTGGGCAGGGCACTGTGTGGGGAAGCCTGAGCGGGGCTGCGCCTCATGACTGGGGCTTGGAGGAGAGGTTAGGGAGGAACCTGTCCAGTGAAAATATTTGGGTGGAAATCCTAAGTGCTGAAGGATGTCACCCCTCTATCACGACTTCACAAACCCTCAGTGAAGCATCAGACCTGCTTATTGATGCTTAGCTGAGGCATCCTTAGTGTGTTTCATTTTCTTGTGGAAGCCAAGAAGAGGATGAGGTTTAGGTCAAGATCAAGATGAATCAAGATCAAGGGTGAGCCCATGGGGACCTGGAGGACAGCCTACAGTGGGTTGTGCTTCTTTGGAAGGCAGGTCCCTCTGTGCCTCAGTTAATTGGGGGCACACCTGTTCCGTGAGGACATGGTTGGGGTCTTGTCCATCCTTGTCATCCCTGTAGTACTTAATACCATGCCAGGTGTGTAGTAGGTGTTCAATAAACACATTTATGAAGTTGAATTGTATTAAGATGGATTTTTTAAATTGAGATATAATAAACATATAACACTGTGTAAGTTAAAGGCATTTCCCAGACCACTTTGCAGTTGGATGTGGTCAGGCCACTAAGGCTTCAACAGATGTGAGTGGAAGTGGTGTGGAGAATGGGTGTGTCTCTTCCACACCTTGTCTCCTTCTTGCGAGATGAAAAGGTACTACTCAAAGGTCCATAAACAAACTGTCATGGACAGTTTTCTCCACATCTTCACTGGCACTTGCTGTCTCTTATCTTCCTGATGATGGCCATTCTAACAGGTGTGAAATAGCTCACTGTGGCTTTGATTTGCATTCCCCTGACGGTTCGTGATGTTGAGCACCTTCTCATGCTGTTGGCCATTTGGATGTCTTCTTTGGAAAAATGTCTTTCCAGTTCATCTGTCCAGTTTTTAATCAGATTGTGGGTTTTTTATACTGAATTTATAAGTTCTTTATATATTTTGGCTATTAACCCCTTATCTGATATAGGGTTTACAAATATTTTCTCCTGTTCCATAGATTGCCTTTTCATGTTGTTGATTGTTTCTTTTGCTGTGCAGAATCTTCTTAGTTTGATGTAGTCCCATTTGTTGATTTCTGCTTTTGCTGTTTATGCTTTCAGTGTCATATCCAAAAAAATCATTGCCAAGACCAATGACAAAGGGAGGACCAATATCCCCTCTATGTTTTCTTCTAGGAGTTTTATGGTGTCAGTTCTTATGTTTAAGCCTCTAATCCACTTCGAGTTAATCTTTGTGAGTGGCATAAGATAGGGGTCCAATT
The DNA here is from genome assembly GCF_008692025.1 of Phocoena sinus. Taxonomy (NCBI): domain Eukaryota; kingdom Metazoa; phylum Chordata; class Mammalia; order Artiodactyla; family Phocoenidae; genus Phocoena; species Phocoena sinus. Next base: position 5,303,137 of record NC_045782.1, read on the forward strand.
TCACCTTTCTGCATGTGGTTATCCAGTTTTCCCAACACTGTTTGTTGAAGAGACTATCCTTTCTCCACTGAGTGTTTGTGGCTTAAGATGGATTTTTTCCCCCATTATTTCTAATCCAGAGATAAGCTGAAGTTTGCTGAGTTAACGCTCATCCCCAAAGTCCAAAGGACATAAACGCCTCTGTCCAGCCTTCTCTCCATCACTCTTCCTTGGAGCCTTTCCTTGGCCCAGCCCTGTCCACTGCACTGCCAGGCGCACAGGACCTAACACAATCTTTACCTAGCATGGCAACCCGTGCGCATTATATTCAGGCCACAGACCAGGGTGTGAGGATGAACTGTCACTGCTCTGGTGGCCAGCAGAGAATCAACTGATTGCTTTCCAGACCAGATTCCTCTTCTCCCCTTACGGCTCCTTGGGCACCATCCTGGATTTGCACCCCACGCCCCTGCTGCCCACAGACGGGGCGGCAAATCGCACACACGAGCGGATCACACCCTCGGCCTCACACCCCATGGAACAAGTTTAGAGTGAAGGTCATTGTCTCTGACGCCTGCTCAGCTCTGTGCATTTCACTAGATTCTTTCACGGGTGGCATTATTGTGACCTCACCATAACCCAAAGAGGTACACAGGCAGCTTTTATGAGCCCCGAGCTATGGATGATCAAACTAAAGGTCAGGAAAGTTGAAGATGTAGCGGTCAATGGGATTCCCACTCAGAATCTAAATCACAGGGGCGGTTTTTGTGAGTGAGGTCTGCCCTTCTGGGAACAAAATCCACGAGCTGAAGCCAACGTGCCTGTTCGTTCGTTCCGTCACATGTCCGTTTGCTAATCTTTGTATTCCTCCCAAATGGCACCCTGTTTAAGATAACAGTAAGCCTCTTTTGGCAGCTGCCCTTTTCTAAAAACGGAGCATACCATCAGTTGTAATGATAAGCAGGTCAACAATCAAACTACAGTGTTAAAACTATAATGATACTAATTGAATTACTATTTGTTGAGCACTTGCTATATGCCAGGAGCTGGGAAGAGCCAGGAAGGTGGTTGTGGTGTGGAATTTCAGCAGTGGATGGGAGCTTGGCACCTGGAGTCAAGTCCCGGCTCTGCTGTTTGAGCTTTGGGACTTGGGCAAATTATTTAACGTTACAGGGTGTCAGTTTCCTCCTCTGCAAAATGGAGATCATACGACATCCTTCACAGGGTGGTTGTGAGGACTGTATTAGTTAATATACGTAAAAGTTTCAGAATGGTGCCGGGTCAATGGTAATTTCTCAATAAGCGTTAGTTATCTCTATGACTAGTTATTGCGTTTAGGAAGCTGTGATGTAAAAGGCAGAGTCTACAACTAGAGGGAAACTCAGATATTTTTCAATTATAAACTTCAGATAAAATCTATGATTTTATTTTTAAAAATAATTACAACCCACCAACATATATATATATGGTCAATTGGGTTTGTTTTTGTTTTTTTTTTGAGGTACGCGGGCCTCTCACTGCTGTGGCCTCTCCCGTTGCGGAGCACAGGCTCCGGATGCGCAGGCTCAGCGGCCATGGTTCATGGGCCCAGCCGCTCCGCGGCATGTGGGATCTTCCCGGACCGGGGCACGAACCCGTGTCCCCTGCATCGGCAGGCGGACTCTCAACCACTGCACCACCAGGGAAGCCCCGGTCAATTGGTTTTTGATAAAGGTACAAAAGGAATTTGATGGGGAAATGAGAATCTTTTCAACCAAAGGTGCTGGAACAATTATTAGATAGCCATACGCAAACAAACAAATCCCCATCCTTAGTTCACACCATACACACAGTTTAACTCATAGTGGACAACAGACCTGAACGTAAAAGCTAAAATTACAAAACTTCATCCCCAAACACTCCCTCATTCTTTTGCAGTCTCTCCCTTCCCCCTTGACCACCCATTACAAGCCTGCTTTCGGTCACTACAGTTCCGCTTTTTATAATGTAAGAAATGCCGTATAAAGTGACATCACACAATATTTAGTCTTCTGTGTGCGCCTTTTCTGCTTTGCACAATGCTTTTTTCTTCCAGTTTTGTTGAGGTACAGTTGACATACAGCACTATATGAATTTAAGGTTTCCAGCTTAATGACTTGTCTTACGTACATTATGAAATGATCATATTATCAGTAGGTTTAGTGAACATCAATCATCTCATAGAAGACAAAGAAAACATTTTTTTTCCTTGTGTAAGAACTCTCAGGATCTATTCTTTCCAACGTTCATTTATACCACATGGTAGTCATCACTCTGTACATCAGATCCCTAATAGTTATTTAGCTTTATAACAGGAATTTTGTACCTTTTGACCACCTTCATCCAATTCTCCTTCCTCCAACCCCCAGCCTCTGGGACCCACAAATCTGATCTCTTTTTCTCTGAGTTTGGTGTTTTGCTTTGTTTTTTAGATTCCATATATAAATGAAATCATACAGTATTTGTCTTTCTCTGTCTGACTTATTTCACCTCGCGTAATGTCTTCTAGGCCCATCCATGTTGTGGCACGTGGCAGGCGTTCCTCCTTTTTATGGCTGAATAGTATTCTACTATGTATATCACAACTTCTTTATCCATTCATCCGTCGATAGACACTTATTTAGGTTGCTTCCGTGTCTTGGCTGCTGTAAATAATACCATAATGGTTTTGAGATGCATCCACGTTCTTGCACTTTTCTGAAGTTTGTTCATTTTCACGGCTGAGTGGCATTCTGTGGTATAGACACACCACAATTTCTTAATCCATTCACACATGAACACTTGGATTATTTGTAGTTTGGGGCTACCATGAATAAAGCTGCTGTGACTATTTGAGTACAGGTCCTTGAATGGACATGTTTTCTTCTCACTTGGGTAAATAAATACCTATTCATAGGATAGGAGAATGTTTATAAGAAACTTCCAAGCTGTTTTCCAAAGTGGTCATACGATTTTGCATTCCCACAGCCTCTAAGCCAAACTGGGAGGAAGAAGAGGATGAGAAGGTCCCCTGAGCTAGCCTCGGACCTTCTAAAGAGATGCACATGTGGTGTCAGGTGGAGCAAAAGAGCCACCTCTCCTCCTAAGATAGAACCTTAGGAAGACAGAGACAGAGCTGAAGTACAGAGCAAACGAATACCTACCGTTGGAGCCCAAACCAAAGGCAGGGTCTCATGTTGGCGTAATCTCAGCACATCTTAAAGGCAAGAGAAAACAATTTCCTTGCTCTCCAAGCTCATATTCTTCATCCCTGTGTTCAGTGTTTGGCATGCAGAAGTACAAATATTTAGGAAACAAGAGCGTGGGGATTATTCTACAGACAGACCAAGAGCCCTCCTCGTGAAGTGTTTCCATTATGTGAGTATTTGATGCATATTTGCCTCATTTGTTTAAATTCATTAGACGAGGACTGAAGTCCCCATGAAACCCAACAGTTCTGTAAAAGGCCGGAGGAAACACAGACAGCAGTGGAATGCTCTGAAGAAGTGTCCCCTGCAAGTCCCTTGCTGACCTCATCGACCGTGAGGCCGCACAGACCTGGACGCACAGGGCCGTGATCAAATCAGCAGAGGAAAGAGAGCGTCGCATGCTGGAGAGGCTGGGATGGGGGAAGGGGACGTGGGCAGATGTGAAGGCCTGATCCTCGGGGTTACAGGTGGTCAGGCCAGAGTCGGCAGGTGGCTGCAGGGGCAGAGTGTAGACAGGCTCCCAGGGGCCAGGGGAGGGCTTTTCACATGACACCCTACCGTGGACGGGAGGGCACATGGGGCTTCCGGCTGCTCCCTCTGCCTTCAACCAAAGCAGCTCTGCTTTTCAGTGTTCTCTCTATATATTCAGGTTTGCACAAGATTTTGCTGGGGCTTTTTTAAGGTCTTTTCTTTCTAAAAGCAATTTGAAAATGACTCATTCAGAACTACTGATCCCCAGATCAGGCCTCTACAGAGACAGAGTAGAGGTAACATAAATGAGTGAAGAAGATGGAGAAGCGTATAGAAGGGAGTGTTGAGGACTGCGCAAACTGGAGAACACCCGTCCCCTAACTGGCGGCTGCTCCGCGATGCCAGTGGGCTAGGGGGCTGAGGGACTGAGAACCTGGTGTTTCCAGACCTGCCCATCTTCAAAAGAGACCAGAAAAACCGAACTTTACATAAAAAGTCTCGATTATTAAGTGTCATCAGCTAGTTCCATTTACTTTAGATTAATGTCTGGTTCCAAAGCACATCAATGACCAGGATTTGCTTCCAGGTCACTAATTAGCTCTGGTCTGGAAAATACTAGAAATGATAGTTTTCCATTGGAGGCAGGTGGGGCTCACACCTTCCAGGAAGGCGGAAGCTGCTTCTGTCTTTGTATTTTCTCATAATCATCATACCCCCAGCACTTAGCACAGAGCCGGGCACGTTTGGTGCCCCCAAATATTGGTTGAAGGACTGACTGGATCACTTCCCCCCAGGCTCCCTCTGTTTGCCCAAAAAGAAGCCTGGCATCTGGAACAAATCTCCACTTTTGCTCTGATATCCAGGTGGCAGCCCTGACCCTTCAGGAACACAGAGGTGAGATCCAGAAAGCCATTCCTGGGCACACCTGGCACAATCGTGTCTTTCTGGGCACCAGTGAATAATTTTAAAAGGACAGGCTATAGGTCAGCCTGTCAGGGACACCACTCTGCAGTTCCCAGGCCCTTTTAAGGAGCAAGTAACTTCTGCTTTGTGGCAGCAAACCCCTCCCCGCCACCAACGCTTGTACTTAGGGATGACAGAGGCCTCGCTTCTCTAAGGAAAGGACATTCGAGCAAAATCTTGAATGATAATATGGATGGATGTCAAAGGGCTGAGTCAGTTTCATCAGATGCCCCAAGAAACCCGAAAGCAAGTACTCCCACACTCCAAAGCGAGGGATTTGGCCGACTTTGCGGGACTCGCAAAGGAAATAACTGAATGATTCTGTGACCCATAGCCCACCTTGACCTTCCTAAAAGCTAAAAATAGGTGAATTTGGGAATCAGGGAGAAATTGTCTTGTAAGAGTACTCAGTGGGTGGTGAGGTTGGAAGGGCATTTTCCCTTCGTCGAAGCCTCGTGATGTCATGGAACCATCTAGAGGGCTTCCCTCACATCTCCTGGAGTTTGGAGGGCTCTGTGGACTGTGTTCAGGAATTTTCCACCTTCCTATAATGGTGCCTCTGTCTAAAGAGAAGCCGTGGCTTTCAGCCCGAAGAGGAAGAGATGTCCACCCACATAGGGGACAAAGAATGTGTCTAATGGATCAGATGTGGGTCACAGAAGAGAAAGAACTTTCATGGGACCACTTAGGTCCTGCCCGAGAGATCTGTCCGGGAGGTATGATGGCCCCAACCAGAGGTGGGTGGTTAGACCTGGATTCCTAAGGGCAGAGGGAGGAGACAGAAGTGGCCGCTGGAGGGAAATGTATCTCATACGCTACAAGCATAGCTGACTATTCCCAGAGTAGACCCCAGAGGACGCACACACACACACACACACACACACACACAACTTCCACGATGGGCAAAGCTGGGATGAGAGAGGGGATAGAAAATTCAACCTTGAATAAAGTTGAAAACATCTTTTCCCCTTAAACATTGCATTGGACTGGATATATTAATTACTAAAAAGAGAACATTCTTGAAGCTAAAAATGACCCAAAGCCTTTTTAATTCTTAAGAATGAGCTCGCCACCTCCATTGATGGCCCAGGATTTCAACGTGCAGAGGAGACATTCTCCCCGGAATGTTGTGGGAAAGAACAAAATTGTTAACGTACAAGTTTTCTGATGTGGAGGAAGAGCGGAAGGCCTTCTGGACCTTCGGACTAGGACGCCCAAAAGGCATCAAAGGTGGGGGCTGTGAGGCAGGCTGATGAGGCCAAAGCAAAGCAAGGGAAGAAAGTAGACGGGACCAGCTCCCAGGGAGACGTTTCCAATGCTCTGAAGTGTGTCCTTTGTTCTGCCGGAGAGAAGGGCATTCTCTGAGGAGGCAGATGTGGTCCGGTGGGAACTTTCAGAAGGTGAATCTGAGGACCATGCGGGCAGAGGCTAGAGGCCCTCTGAAGGTCATTACAGTAATCCCAATGAAAGACAAAGGGCTGACCCAGTACAGCTGTGGTTGGAGTGGGAAGAGGATGGATCTGGGAACCTCTCTGGAGGGAGAATGGACAGGCACCAGGCACCCACTGGATGGGAGGAGCTGGGGACCGGAAGTCAAGGAGGGCAACTTCTCGCAGCTGGGGCAACAGGGAACTGAACGCTTCGATAACCCGGGTGTGAAGTAGAGAAGCAGGGACTTGGAAGGAGAGTAACGAGTTTCGAACGCGTTGAGTCTGGGTTGCTATTGACAGGGAGTTCTTGGGAAGATGTCTGAGAAGTAGCAGGAAATTCTGGTGTTGGAACCCCAGAGAGGTCAGGGCTGGTGGGAGGAAGGCCCTTCTCCCAGCTCACCCTTCTTCTCCTGGGAACAACTCCAGCAGAAGGCATTTGTCCACCCTTGGAAAATTCTCCTAATTATTTATTAATCCATCTTAGCGGTAGAGGAGAAAAATGGATCTCCTTTTAACATTTTCATTACGTTAATTCTAAAATTATACTCTCCTGATTTCCAAGGACTTCCAGGGCCTGGGGTTGATAGGTAACCACATAACTTCACCCTCTGTATCTAATGCTGAATCACTTATGCCTTGTCCAGGGCTCACTCCTGACATGGGATGTCAAACAGAAATAGAACATGCACATCCTGCATCTGGGGCTGAAACCTTACAGAGATTTCTATGGGCTGCCATAAATAATCCCCGATGTCCCTGGAAGGGAGCTCTGTGCACAGACAGGGTAGGGTCATTGCAGATTTATGGCAGCGGGCTCTCCAGGGCCCGGGGCAGGGGCCTGCGGATTGTGGGAGGTCCAAGGAGCAAACACTATAGAAGGATAGCTGGTCCTGGAGCAGTGACACCTAGCCACCTTGAGAGCCATGTAACAGATGCTTCCATTCTCTAGCTTTTTTTTTTTTTTTTTTTTTAACAGTGACTTTCACTGCCAGAAAAAGAACTGGAGGTTTATGGAAATCTGGATGTGTTTTCTGACAGGCACATTCAGTCTGATACCAAGAACACTGAGACACACTTGTGCTCTTGTGTGATAAAACGTCTCCTGGCTACACAGCACGTCCAGAGGTTGGCCTTAGATGAGCGGTGCCCTCCCTGACCGGGTGACGATTCCTCCCCATCCCAGCTCCCTGTTTATGTTTTCTCATCTCCCATCCCCTTGGCTTCCCTCCTCTCTCCCCACCCTGACCATCTCTTAATTTTCCTGCAGAGCCCCCTTCTGGCGCATAGTCTGTGGTACTTTACCTCTCAAGCCCTTTATTTTCTCACCTGCAAGATGAAGGTGTCAGACCAAGTGCTTCTCAAACTCGAATGTGCAAGTGATTCCCCAGAGGCTGTTGTTAACATGCAGCTTGTGGTTTAGCATCGGGATCTGGGATGGAGGCCTTTACGTCTTCAGGGCTAACAAACTCACAGGTGATTTCAATGCTGTTAATCCACCAACCTCCCCTTAAGTAGGAAAAGGAATCACGGATGGCAAAGGATCCTCACCTGCAGGGCTATCTTCCATGATCCCATGCTTCAGTGGTAAAGGCTGCTCGTGGAACTGTGTTGGGAGTTCTGGGGAAGAGAAGAGAGTAGAAAAACAACAGGAAAATCAATGAAAGTTCAACAAAATTGACAAACCTTTAGCTAGACTGACCCAGCATAAAGGAGAAAAGACTTGAATTAAAATCAGGAATAAAAGAAGCAACATCACTAATGATGTTACCAAAATAAAAAGGATTAGAAGTGAATGCTGTGAGCCACCATATGCCAAAAAGGTAAATAATTTAGATGAAACAGGCAAATGCCTAGAAAAATACAAGCTGTACAAAACTGACAGAAGAAGATACGGTAAATATAAATAGGACTATACAAATAGAAAGGTTGAATTAGTAATCAGAAAAGTTTCCACCAGGAAAAGCCCAGAGATAATGGTGGAAGGAATGTAAAGTTGGATACGGTTGAATTTACTGATATGGGCCCATTAAACAGAAATTCTGGACTTGATGTTGTAGCTCAAGGGGTTAGCAAGGGTCCTCATGGTACTTTTGGTGGTTGGTGGCTAAAACATGGACAAAAAGATGGTAAATACTAAATGAAGGTGAAAAATCAGGACTGCCTTGGTATACTGTAGAGGAAGGTAGCCAAAGGCTTAGGGAGATTGGAATGTTCGAGCGGATTTGTCCCGTAAGACCTGCTCACTTACTGCGGGAGGGTCCAGAGGACACGCCCATCACCACGACTGTGAGAATATACGAGGGGAGCCTAGCTTCCTTGAATTGCTCTGTGCTTGTTCATCTCTGATGGTGAGAAGTTACAGTGGAATCTGCTGCCAGTGAGCTGGGATCCTTCAATACAAGGGGGATCATTGGATCTTGGAGTGGCAGGGACCAAATGTTGGCCCTTAACTGCTGAAGACAAGGTGGGTGTGACGACCATAATGGACAGTGGAGACAGATATGCGATCAGAAGAGTCTGAGTCACAGAGACCTGTGGTGCTGGCAGGGGATCACGGTGTGCCAGAGGAGAAAGCGATGCGCAGCCTACAAAATGCTTACTTGACCTGTATAAGCAGAGGAGTTTTAGGCTGAGTGAACAGAAGTCTAAGTTGAATCACCAAAATAAAGAGTCATGGCTCCCTAATCAATTCCCCAGCTTGAGCCGGTTTACAGAATCAGAACCCCTTGAATGAAGGGAAGACCACCTTCCCTTCATTCCTATTGAGGAAAGACCCCAGTACACTGCCAAAAGTGTATACTGTTAATCTTTCTCCTAGCCTTCCCCCAAAGGCACCTACAGCCTTTCACCAATGACTACATTGGAGAAAGAAAATAATCAGACTTTTGGGAAATTACTGGACACCAGCTCAGAATGACACTAATTCCAGGAGACCCAAAATGTCCCTGTGGTCCACTAGTCAGGTTAGGGGCTTATGGAGGTCAGATGGTCAATGGAGTTTTAGTTCAGGTACATCTCACAGTGGGTCCAGTGCATCTCTGAACCCATCCTGTGATTATTTCACCCAGTCTGAAAAGCAAAATTAGAATAGATCTACTCAGCAGCTGGCAGAATTCCCACCTTGGTTCCCTAACCTTGCAAGCCTGGGGTAATGTTCTCAGGAGTCTGTATATGCTCTAAATCAGCTTTTAAACTATGGTGCTATCTCTCCCATAGCCAAGATTCATGGGTCCAGGAATCAAGAGGTGGAAATGACAGTGGTACCACTCACTCTTACCCCTACTGACCCGCTAGCAAAAGTTTTGCTTCGGGTTCCCATGACCTTACGCTCTGCTGGTCTAGAGGTCTGAGTTCCAAAGGCAGGAGTGCTTCCACCAGGAGATACAATAGTGACTCTGTTAAACTGGAAGTTAAGAGTATTCCCACTCGGCCACTTTGAGACCCTCATGCTGCTGAACTGACAGGCAGAGTCAGGCGTTGTTGTACTGGCGAGGGTGGCTGATCTTGACTCCCAAGGGGAAATTGGACTCTACTCCACAGCAGAGCTGAGGAAGAGTTTGATGCTGGAATACAGGAGATTGTTTAGGGTCTCAGTACTACCCTGCCCTGTGGAAAACTACAATCCAATTCAGGCAGGACCCGTCCTTTCAGGAATGCAGGTCTGGATCACCTCACCAGGCAAAGAACCATGACTAGAAGGTGCCTGCTGAGGAAATATGGAAAGAATAGTGGAATAAGGTAGTTATAAATATCAGCTACAATCACATGACCAGTGAAGCCCATCACTGTTATGAAGGACTGTCATTGTTGTAAGTATTTCTTCCTAACTTTGTTATGAATACGTCTCTGTATGTGTATGTAGCAAACATTTTTATTTTCTTCTCTTTTCCCCTTATCATCTAATACAGATATATTAATAGTAGTTCACTTTATATCATATTATTTAAGTTACAGGATAGCAAGAAGACTGAACATCACCCAGGGACCTTGCACCCTCTTCTGTAGAAAGGGTAAGCGTATTTTTTGTTATACACAGGATCGTTGTACCATGTAAGCTTGTGTGGTGCCAGATGGGTAGAGAGTTGGGTTGGGTAAAGAGTGACGTTACATCAGGGTTACGGTTTGGAAACCACACCAACAAGGAAGAGGGGCAAGAAAATGATTTCAGTGACTGACCGTGGATTTTAAGAAGGCTCTGAAGGAAGCAAGAACAGGAGAAGAGTGAGTAACAGTGAGAAGATGGTAAGATCAATGGCTGGAAGGTTCCACTGGATCCAAGAGCGTTTGGCACCCGGGCTTTGCTCCTGGCCAGTAACCTCACCGTTGTCGTCATTCACACATTAGATTCCCCTTATTTCCATTCTAAAGAGGAAGGCATAAGTTAACATTCAAATAATAAATAAGATGATTTTACATAGCGATAAATGCAAGCAATCAAATAAAGCAGGGTACGGGCACGGAGAGTCGGGGCAGAGGTGAGGGCTATCTAACCTTGCTGGTCACGAACACTCAGCTCAGGCATTTGCTCTGTAATCACCGTCCTTTGCCAGGTTCCTCCCCCTCTTAAACGAGCCCCAGTCCCACCCTTGCCAGCTAACTGTGCTTCCTTCTTCCCTGGGAAGCATCACCTAGCAATAAGCTCCTCCGTGTTTCCTGACCTCTGCCTCCGAATGTTTTCTCTTTTGCTCCAGCCAGGCCACCTTTCTGTCTCCGCAAGCGAGAGACCTCTCTCCTCGTAAAGGACGACCTCTCTGGCTTGCTCCTTACCCAGCGTGTTTGATCTCCTCCTACTGTCCTGCTTTCAGACAACACAGATCTTCCCGTGTGGAAAAGAATATTCTCTTGAACTTTGGTGCTTTGCTCGGGAACACTCAGAAAGGGACCCCAACCCTGAGTCTCCTCACCTGGGAAACACTGAGAGTTGATGTGGGCGCCCACCAGAAATTCACATGTTGAAAGCCGCATCGCCAATGGGACAGAATTTGGAGGTGGCCTTTGGGTGGTAACTAGGGTTACAGGTGGTCATGGGGGGGGGTCCCCGGAGTGGAAGAGGAAGAGACACACTACCTCTCTCTTCCATGTGAGGACACGGTGGGAAGGTGGATGTTACCAGCCAGGAGTCAGCTTCCACCAGACACCGTATCTGCTGGCACCTTGATCTTGGACTTCGCAGCCTCCAGAACTGAGAGGAATAACTGTTCGAAGTCCCCCAATCTAAAGTACTTTTCTTATAGCGGCTCCAACTCACTAAGATATAGTCCCTGCAACTCTCATCTTCCTCCACAAGGCAGCTTTCTCTCTGGCCTTCCTCTTTCTTCGTTTCATTCTTGGCTGTGTATCTAAGTGACTTTTCTCTTTTTGCTTTTCTTTACTTCCAGCCTTCTAGTTCCAGGTCTTCTTCCAAGTTCCCTCAGAACGCATCTCACATTGGTTCTTCCAGCTGTAGTCCTACTGTCCCCATGAGAGTCCATGCCCTTACCACCCAAGACTAAAAATCTTTAACAGTCTTCTGACTCCAGAATCACCTCCTGCTGATCCATCCTGTATAGATGAATCTTTCTAAAATAACATTTTGGTCCTTTCCTGCTCGAAATCATTTGCGCCTCGCCCACGAAATTCCAGACTAAGGAGTTTGGACTTTGACCTGGAGACAAATCTCTGCAAACATGGCTTCAACCTATCTTTTTAGATTTGTTTCCCATCATACCCCTCAAGGACCCTTCTGTCATTGTCTGACCTGCCTTCCACCATCTCCAGACATCTCCTGAACGCAGCATCGCTGTCTGCCTCATCACATCTTACCCATCTTGTGGCCAGTGACTTTCCCAGCCAAGAAGCACCGCCTCCTGCCTCACAATAACTAGAGGACTTGTGGGCTCTGAGTGCAGTACAGCAACTTTTGCATAATCATCCCATAATTTTAGAGCAAAAAAAAAAAAAAAGACCGTCACACTCATATGTAAGATCAAGGACAGGGCTAGATGATTGCCCACACCAAGAGGGAGTCAGAAACTTGCTGCAAACCAAACAGGGATAAGCAGGGCAAAACTGTTTTAATGCTTTCCTCACCCCTTGCCTCACACAGACTAGCTCCTGAAGTCTGTATCTTTCATTCCAACAAGGCACTAAGCACTGCTGTGTGCTGGAGGTGTTGCAATAAACAATGGAGAGCCCTGCCCTCACAGAGCTAACATTCTCCAGGAGGGAGACAGACATTAAGCAAAATAAATGGAATATCTAGAATTTGGGGTGCACGTGCTATGGAAGAAGGAAAGGAAGTGAGGGTGGGGGGCTGTTGCAATTTTGAAGAGTGGTGAGGGGCGATGTGGGGGTGCAGACAGGAAGGAAGGAGGTGAGGGGGGAGCTCTGCAGGCGTCTGGGGTCAGAGAACGGCAGGTGAGGGAGACAGGTCTAAGGTGGGAGGCTTCCTGGAATGTGCCGTGGACAGCAAGGAGGTCAGTGTGGCTAAGCTGAGAGGCCAGGTGGGGAAAGAGCAGGGGACAAGGTTAGAGATATTTGGAGACACCACCGGAAGTGCGGTTACAAGGGCCTGAGTGAGATGGGACACCACTGGAGGTCTCTGAGCTGAGGACTGAGTGACACGACAGAGATTGTTAACAGCATCCCTCTGCCACTCTGCAGAGTAAGCTACAGAAAGGCAGGCGCGGGGGGAATCAGCTAGTAGCCATGGCAACAACCAGAGATGATATGATGGTGGCACGGACCGTGATGGGAGCAGTGGAGGTGGAAAGAAGTGGTCGGTTTCTGGACTTATCCTGAAGATCACGGCCAACACTTTTGCTGGTGAATTCAATGTGGAGAATGAGAGAAAGGGTTTAAAGGCAACTGGAAGGTTGGCTGAGCAAACATAAGCATGGGGTTGCTCTGAAGTAAGAAAGTCTGCTGGAGGAGCAGGATGGGAGAAGATAAGGAGCCTGTTTTTCTTGTTTGTTTGTTTGTTTGTTTGTTTGTGGTACGCGGGCCTCTCACTGCTGTGGCCTCTCCCGTTGCTCCGCGGCATGTGAGATCTTCCCGGACCAGGGCACGAACCCGCGTCCCCTGCATCGGCAGGCGGACTCTCAACCACTGCGCCACCAGGGAAGCCCAGGAGCCTGTTTTCAACAAGAACATGAGCTGCCTCACGGGCTTTCAAGTGGAAAGGTTGTGTAAGAAGTTAGATGAATGAGCCTGAAGTCCAGGGGGAAGATCTAGGTGGAAATATAAAGTTGAGAGTTAACCACTTACAGGGAATACTTCAAGTTTGAAATTGGATGAGCTCACCAAGGGAGTATGTGTGTGTGTGTGTGTCCTTATCCTTGTGTATAAGTTTCTTGAAAGCAATGCCCATTGCCTGTGTTTTGTAAGAACTGTGTATATATCAGGGCATGGGATGTATTAAACAATATCTGTTAATCTATTCCTAAGCACAGATCTCAACGAAGTAAAAAGTACAACACAAATTCATCAGCCAAGAACTTGAGAAGGGTAGGCTGATTTTCAACTCTGCACAGACATACAAGGAGGAGCAGTAAATTTAGCCATGCTTGGAACCTAGTAGGCTTGTAACAAAAGCTGATTTTTTTTCAAGTGATTCGTTAATAAATTGGGGAATAAAAAGACTCTAGTCTTTAGATTACCAGTTACTTGCATGACTATGAGCAAATCACTTCTCCTCTCTGGGCTTCTGTTTCTCCGAATGCAAAAATGAGAGAATGAAACTAGATGACCCTTAACTCTCCCTCTCAGACTAGAATCTCTACTTAACGTTGCTGGGAACTTGTTTGTTTTTCAGCTATATGGCTCCCCCAAGTGGTCGACGGAATGAATGCAACTTGCGTTTTAGGCCGTGATTATTAATAATTGAGCTCCACCGGTGAAACACTGCGGTCACCATTTTGGATGCATTTTTTCTCATTAAATTTTCACCAAAACACTGAGAGGCAGTTACTGCTTTTATTTCTATCTCATAGATTAGGAAATTGAGACACAGGACTCAAGGTGGCAACAGTAAGTGATGATCCAAGATTCAAACCCAGGCGTTCTTAGTCTGAGAAAAGAGAGGAAAAACTCTCCAATTCATTCTGTCAGGCAAAAGTAACCTGATTAAAAAAAAAAAAGTCTCAGAGGAATGGCAAAGTACAGGATTATGGATTATGGATGTGAAAATTTTAAACACAACTGTGATTATTCTAGTAATTAAGGGATGGTTTAAAGGATGGTTGAATATTAGTAAAATTCCCCACAGTAATAGATTAAATAAGAAAAATCATATACTGATCTCAGCAGATGCAAACAAATCATCTGATACACTTTAACCTCATTCACTAAAAACAAAACAAACTCTTCATAATTTAAGGTAAAAGGAAACTTCCTCACTTGGTGAAAGAATATCTACTAAAACAAAACAAAACAAACAAAACAGGGCAAACATCATGCTAAATGGGGAAATGTTAGCTCCACTCTCATTAAGATAACGAATAAGACAAACATGGCTTTTATCCCCCTTCTATTTACTGTGGGATTAGAGGTCACAGCCAGAATAATAAGATGATAAAAATGAAATTAAGGTTTAAGGAAAAAAAGAAGGAAATGAGACATTAATTATTTGCAGATGATATAACCACTTAAATAGAAAACCCAAAACAAACTATAGGCCACTTATCAGAGAAAAAAAGGGGAGTTTAGCAATGTGATGGATGTAAGATTCATATATCAAAATTCAATTAATTTCTATATACCAGTAAAAAATATAAAGAGTAGATCATATTGTAATACCAGATAAGATAAATTACCTAGTAATAATCTTACTAAAATGTGCTAGACCTCTACAGAAAACACGATTTTATTGAGATATTAAAGAAGACTTAAATAAATGGAAAGATACATCATGTTTATGATAGGAGGACATAACACGGTAAACATGTCAATGCTTCCCCAATTGATTTACAGCAGTGGTTCTCAAAGTATGGTTCATGGGCCGCCAGCATCAGCATCACCTGGGAACTTGTTAAAAATGCAAATTTTGAGGCCCCGCCCAAGAATCAGAAACTCTAGGGGCGAGGCCCAGCAATTCCTGGTTTAACAATCCCTCCAGGCTATCCCGTTATATGCTGAAGTTAGAGAACGACTGATCTATACATTCATAGCAATTCCAATAAAAAAACAGAATTTTCAAAGAACTTGATGAGATTATTCTAAAATCAGAGAGAAGAGATCAATGTCTGCCATAACATTAAGAAGGGCTCCACTGACCCCTCCCCAGCGAAACTGGTGAAAACAAAATTTTATTTTTTTATTATTATTTTTTTTTTGCGGTACGCGGGCCTCTCACTGTTGTGGCCTCTCCCGTTGCGGAGCACAGGCTCCGGACGCGCAGGCTCAGCGGCCACGGCTCACGGGCCCAGCCGCTCCGTGGCATGTGGGATCTTCCCGGACCAGGGCACGAACCCGTGTCCCCTGCATCGGCAGGCGGACACTCAACCACTGCGCCACCAGGGAAGCCCCAAAATTTTTAAAAAAATTTTAAGCCTCTGCTAATGGTCCTAAAGGCAAAGAACAAACAAACATCTATTCAAGAAAACCTACAAAAATTCAGTAAGAAAAGTCAGTCTGTGGTATTTGAATCAAGACCTGCTGGCTCTCCCCGTCTCAGTTCGACAAGGAGGAGTCTCCACTGCAGCCAAAACCACAGGCCCCTCTTCCTCGCTCCCAGATAGACGACTTTCTCCCCCAAAGGCGCTCGTGCTGCCTCCAGCTACCGGTGTCGGAGGCCAAGTCCCAGGTGAGTCTGATCAAGATGGGTGGGCTCCCTTTCTCCATCCCCCGCTCAGGAAACAGAGGCCACAGTGCGCATGGGGCACTGAAAACATCTGCTCCCTGATGGCTCTGACTGTACTGGAGAGTCTGGCCAGGGACATTAGACAAAGAAAAGAAACAACAGTCATCCAGACTGAAAACGAGGAAGTGCAACTATGTCTATTTGCAGATGATTATGACCTTGTATATAGAAAACCCAAAGGAATCTACAAAAATCTATTAAAACTAATACATGAGTTCAGCAAGGTTGCAGGATACAAGATCTCACAAAAATATCAACTGTCTTTCTATACACTTGCATTAACAATCTAAATATGAAATTAAGAAAACAATTCTGTTCACAATGGCATCAAAAATACTTAGGAATAAATTTAACAAAAGAAGTGCCAATCTTATATCCTGAAAACTATACAACGTGGGTGAAAAACATTTAAGAAGAGCTAAATAAATGGAAAAACACCCTATGTTCATGGGTCGGAAGACGTAACACTGTTAACATGGTAAACTGACCCCCAAGCTGATCTACAGATTCAGCACAATCCCGGCAAGAATCCTAGCTGACCTCTTTGCAGAAACTGAAAGGCTGGTTCTGGGATCCATACGGAATCTCAAGTGATCCAGAAGAGTCAAACAACCCTGAAAAAGAAGAACAAAGTAGGACGACACATACTTCCCAGTTTCAAAACTTGCCACGAAGCAATGATAATCAAGGAGGGTGGTACTGGCACAAGACATATAGACATATAGGAAGGTGGAATAAAATTGAGAGTCCAGAAATAAACCTATATATCTATGGCAAACTGATTTTCAACAGTTTGGGTGCCAAGTTTATTCAGTGGGAGAAAGAATAGTCTTTTCAACAGGTGATGCCAGGACATCTGAAGAGCCACCCACAAAAGAATTAAGTTGGGCTCTTACCTCCCACCATAAGTGATGATTATATGAAATGGGTCAAAAACCATTTGACCTATTTAAAAGTTAAAACCAGGGGCTTCCCTGGTGGCGCAGTGGTTGAGAGTCCGCCTGCCGATGCAGGGGACACGGGTTCGTGCCCCGGGCTGGGAAGATCCCACATGCTGCGGAGCAGCTGGGCCCGTGAGCCATGGCCACTGAGCCTGCGCGTCCGGAGCCTGTGCTCTGCAACGGGAGAGGCCACAACAGTGAGAGGCCCGCGTACTGAAAAAAAAAAAAAAAAAAGTTAAAACCATAAAACTATTAGGGGAAATAAAAAGGATGTGGAGAAATTGAAATTCTCATGCATCGCCAG
Source organism: Phocoena sinus (assembly GCF_008692025.1). Lineage (NCBI taxonomy): Eukaryota > Metazoa > Chordata > Mammalia > Artiodactyla > Phocoenidae > Phocoena > Phocoena sinus. The sequence continues at coordinate 5,320,269 of NC_045782.1, forward strand.
TGGGAATGTGAAATGGTGCAGCCGTTCTGGAAGACAGTCTGGCAGTTTCTCAAATGATTACACAGAGTTTGCCGTCTGACCCAGCAAATCCACTTGTAGGTATATACATGAGAGAAATAGGAACATACATCCACACAAAAACTTACAGCAGCACTACTCATAACAGCCGGAAGGCAGAAAGAACACAAACATTCAGCAAATGAGTGGATAAACAAAATGTGGTAGACACATACAGTGGACTGTTATTCAGACATAAAGAGGAATAAAATACTGATACCGTGCTACTTGGATGAACTTGGATAAACCCTGAAAACATGCTAAGAAGCCAGTCATAAAAGTCCACGTTATGTGATTCCACTCAAGTAGGGAATCTCCATAGAGACATAAAGTAGATTAGCAGTTGTTTAGGGCTGAGGCAGGGAGGGAGTTGGTTGGGGGTCATAGCTCAAGGGTAGGGGTGTTTTTGTGGTGAAAATGTTCTAAAATTGACTGCGGTGATGGTTGCACATATCTGTGAATATGCTAAAACTCACTGAATTGTACACTTTAAATGGATAAACAAAATGTGGTAGACTCATAAACGGAATATTATTCAGCCATAAAGAGGAATGAAGTACTGATTCCTCTTTGTATGGTATGAGAATTATAGCTCAATAGAGCTTTTTTTTTTAAAAAATGTATATAGAGATGGAAAGGTCAAGAATAGGCAAGACATCTGTTAAAAAAGAAGAGCAGAGGGGATATCAGATATCAGGGTTTAGGATGGAGCAGCAGTAAAGACAGTGTGGTATTGCTGAGGGAGAGACAAAGTGACCAATGGGAAAAAATTAAAAGCCTAAAATCCCACATATGTTGAAGCTTTTTTATATGATAATGATCGAATGTCTGATCAGTATGGAAGGAACTGATTGTTTAATAAATGCAACTGAAAAAAATGATTACCACATGGAAAAGTTGAAATTATATTTCTACCTCACACCATTTACAAAAATCAATTCCAAATGGAATTTATGCTTTATTGATTTATTTAAAAAATAAAGCATAACCTAATGAGAAACTGAGCAGAAACATGAATGAGGAAACCTATCTGGCTAATAAATGTGTATATAGGCATATCATCATTAGTGATTAGGGAAAGTCATATCAAGGTCACAGTGGGATACCCTTTAAACTTCTTCAACTGGAAAAAAATTAAGTCTGAAATACCAAATGTTGGGAAAGACGTAGAGTAAATTAGTGCAATTACTTGGAAAACAGTTTGGTATTGTCTCTTAAAGTTGAACATTCAATGCATGGTTTCTGATCCCACAATTTGACTCAAGCACCCAAAGGAAATTTTGTCACTTGTGAAGCAGGACACATGGACAAGAATATTCATAGTGGTACTGTTCACTCTAGAAAAATCTGGAAATAACCTAAATGCCCATGAATGGGAGAATAATCCATTTTTAATGCAATGGAATATTATATAGCAATTAAAATGCAATATGGATGTAATAGGATATTAAGAGGAAAAATCCTAAAATAGTATAGACAGCATGACTTTTTGATAAAATATAAGACCTAAACTCAAAAATATGCTTGATCTATCTATCTATCTACCTACCTACCTACCTATGGAAGGAAAGAAGGAAGGAAGGAAGGAAGGGAGGGAGGGAGGAGGGAGGGAGAAAAGAAAGATAAAATAGTTAGAGAGGAAAGCAAGTGAATGACCACCAGGGGGATTCAGGAAGAGGATTAATTACCTTGTGTCAGGAAAAGCAGGGAAATGTGATAATAAGTAAACTGTGTGGTTAGATACAGGTTATTGTTAAGAGTTATGACTTATATTTTCACAAGTGTTCATTATATTCCTATTAGTTAATAACCAATCATCTAAATAAAAGTGAGGGGGGAAATAGTCACTAGCTAGGCAACTATATGCCCAGATAAAACTCGTGGTTTTTATTGCTAAGAGGAAGGAAAGGAGAATAGATTCCGGGTGGGTGGGGTGGGGGAAGAAGGAAGAACAGTCTCCACGCACCACTCACTTTATTACTTCAATCTCTACATTGTTCAATTAGAAAAGTTTTATTTGATCGTTTTCCCTTCTTAATAGACTTAATAGTCTCTTATTCCTGGGCCCATATTTTCAAGCTTCCTGCTTGATTTCTTTAACATATTAAACATTTATTTTATATTCTCCATCTGATATGTCCCTGTTACTGCTTGTGGTCTCTGCTGGTTCTCATTCAGCATCTCGTTTGTGTCTTTGTGATTTTTGACTGTGAGCTATTCATTTTCCTTTGAGCCTTACCTGTGGTAATCCTTTGAACCTGAGTTGAAGGAGAGTTCCTCCAAAGATGATTTTGATTTGCTTCTGCCAATCACCTGGGGACGATAATGACCTAGGTCCGTTTAAACTCTCTGCTTGGGTTTTTTGGACCACAGAGGTAGTGTGAATTCAAACCATGCACCCACGTGGAAGTTGATTTGTGGGTATGGATTCTTGGAGATTTTTAAAATTTTCCTGCATCCAGTACCAAGACGAAGGCAAGTATGTTTCCATTCCATCTTCCACCACTTGGCAGATTTCTTTGTCCACTTTATACTTTGTACATAGCCCTTTGAAGTCCCAGCCTTCCTGGAGGATTTCCTAGTAGATATTCCACATGCGGCAGGCACCACACCTTACTTCCTAAGCCCTGAACCCTGCATAATTTTAAACACAAAAGTTCAAGGTTACCAAGGTTCAGCAGAAACTCTCAGCGTCACACTGTCAGCACTTGGTTAGACAACTTTCAAAAGGCCCTCACATCTTCAGGAACAAAAGTTGCTCATAGCAAGTTCTTAACACTTTTTTCTGTCCTCAGCTGAAGCAACTCTTCATGCTTTGAGAACAGATTTACTTTCTAGAAACAGAAAAAAGCAGGTTGGGATAAAGAGCTCCCACTTCTTCTCTTTATGGGGGTGCTTCGGACATTCCTTACTTTTGTGCCAACTGGGGAAAGCATTTTAAAATACGTAATTTTATTTTGTAATTAACAGTGTAGTTATTCCAGTAAGGAGTACTGTTAACGGTACTGAAGCTGTCAGAAACAGACGTCACTAATACACGTCAATGACAGTTGACTACTTCTGTTCACACAGGACCTAAGACTGGGTTGCTAACGATTGACTGTGTGGTGCGCCAGCTACAGTCCACGTTCACTTCCTTGCTTTTAGCAGAAATATGCCATGGACATGTAAATCCAATTCACTTCGCACTGTTCTAGGAAAAAATCATCTAGGTTCAACAGGACGAAATGCTATCTTCAGGTGTGAAAAAATCAGGCTTACATGTTCTTTTTAACTGAAAAGCACCATCACTGTGGGACGGCCACACTGACTATACCATTGGGTATAGATGGCTAAGACTGACCTCAAATAACTCACAAACGAGTAAGGAAAGAGACAACTAACGAAGCATGATTAAATGCTGCACAGAGATATGGTTTTCTTTTTTTTTTAAAGTGATTAGAGCTCAGAGGACAGAATTGGGAAAGGCTTCCCAGAGGGTGTGACATTTAACCCAGCTCTTAAAGAATAAAGCAGGTGCTTTCAAAAGACAAGTGAAGAAAAGAATTACAGATGGAAGGGACAAGCTTAGGCACCAAGAAGGCATAACAGAGCAGGGCAGGGCAGAGCAGAGCAGGTTCGGCAAACAATGAAAGGTTGTGAATGGCACACAGATCCTGTACAGAAACCTTAATCACTCAAGCCGGAAAACAACTTTCTTCCAGGCTCCCACCCCACCCCTTTCTTCCCCTCATCAGGAGCCAGACAGCTAATTCCACCCCAAGCTGTCGCTTAAATCCTCTCCTGTCCATTCAACTACTTCACCTCCCCCAACTTCTGCCTAGAATATTCCAAGTTTCTTAATTGGTCTTAGATCTCCCCACTTCCATTCCAGCGTAGTCACTGAAATGATTTTTCCAAAGTACAAAACACATCAAACCACTTGCTTGCTTAAAATCTCATCTGGTTCTCCAAGCACTTATGAGATAAAGTCCTTCCTTGCTTGGCATAATGTACAGTTCCCTATATGATTATGACCTTAAGCGACTTACCTAACTATTTAAGACTGGTACCCTGTAAGACTGAGGAAACAATACCCTTTCGACCTCAAAGAGTTGTCTTCATATTAAATCAGTAAGTGCTATGAAAAACTAGAAGTCCTATTTCACAGTTCTCCAGCAAAATGTGTATGTAGAGAGAGATTTCACACGCAGATAGAAATTTGACTCATTATACATTATGATGACTCAGTTTTGACTTTACGCTATGCTATACATGGACTGACAATTTTAAACAGCAGAATCACGTTTTACATTTAAGAAATATAAATACACTTTAGCATATCATCAGAAAAAATCTGCTATTGCGTATATTGAGTTATTAACCCATATGATGATTTCAAGGTTGGAGATGACAATTCCTGGATATTCATCTACCTGAAAGATGGAGAAGACCAGACAATACATCACTTTAGTCTGTAGTAAATCCCCAGAAGATAATGGAAGGTGATGTTTCACAGACTGTAGACATTCTTTACACTACATGGTCTAATACCAACTTTCCACGACGCCTGTCTTACAGTGGACCCTCAGAAGGAAGCCACCCATTGCTGAATGGATCTTCCCTCAAACCAGTTAACAAGGTATTTAAGGGAGCCAACAAGGTCAAGACCAACGGTGTTTAGGTTCTTTACCCCTTGCATTTCAAGTAACAAGCACAGATGCTGTGGATGTGACTGGAGCATACACCTCTGCCTAAGAGCTGGGGACACAAAGCAGCTCTGCACCTCTAAGACGGGCAGCCAGCATCTGGGCACTTTCAAGACTTCATGCATCCCCAATCTATCCTCCTGCAGCTAAGACAGATGGATGGAATCGAGAAGTGAAAGGGCATTTTAATACTAAAAGAGCCACCTCAAGTCCTTTCCCTGCTTCAGTGACTGCCACATTACGTCATCATGTTGATGGGGACCTCAAGCCTTCTACACTGAATTCTCAGATGTTGCGCTTAAGAATTAGGACCTAGAGTTCTCTGGTTAGTTCTAAGTAACTACCTTCTACAAAGCTGCCTTCACAGGGGCCACTAGGACTTTAAGACAGCAAAGCAGGCCTTGGTAAGGCTTGTGAGTGGAGTTATCCCCATAGTTCAATTTCCCAGCGCTCAGCTCAAGCCGTTATTGATGGCCGTGTTTTAATTAATGTAATTTCTTATGGTGAGTGTTGGATGTGAATCTCAGCTCTCCTCCCTACTCTGTTATCAGAGCCAGAACTTCACTTCTCTGAGCCTTGTTTTTTTCTAATCTCTAAAACGGGCCTCTACCACCTGCTTCAGAAGGCTACAGTCAGGATAAGCCGAGGTTAGCAAACATAGGTAATGTCCACGAAGCACTGAGTACACGGTCCACCTACGACACTCTGTCTTGCGCACAGCTGGTGCTCAGCTGGGATCTGGAAACTCCACGGGGTCTCCGCTCCCCAGCAGATAAGGCTCAGCCAGAGGGGTCAGGATGCCTCTGGCCACACCCTTCCTTGGACAATGCTCGATACCTACCACACCTGCTTCTGTAATGGTGTTGCTGCCTCCGAGATCAGGTTAGCAGCAGGCACAGGAAAAGGGTAAGGTGCTGGATTAGTTAGTCTATGTTCAATGAGTCAGGATGTCGTCAACGAGCGACAGGTGGGAGCACAACAGGTCAGTCCTGGGGCTGGAGCTCCAGATTCTTCTCTGTGGTAGTTCCCAGGCCTCTATGGCTTTTTGCTAATTTCCACTGTCCTCCATCCATAAACCTCCCAGGTCTGACCTCTGCAGGGCTTTGACCCACCAATCTCCCCACTACCCCTCCTCTCTCGAGTAGCCGTGAATGAATGTATGAGCTGACATCTGATGTCTACCCAGCAGCCACAGGACTGGAAGCAGAAAGCAGGGCTGGCAGCCAGATGTCGGGCCGAGGCAGGCCGCGTTCTTACAGGCTGTCTCTCCACCATGACACGGCACCCTCCTCCTTCAGCAGTAAGAAATGCTGGGTCAGGCCAGGGCAACCAACAAAGAAACAAATCTGAACTGACCCCATCATCACGCCTGCTCAAACAGAAAGCAAAGCTTTTTTCCAAGAAGAATAAGCAGAGAAACGGCAGCCAGAAGACGGGGCGAGAAAAAGAAAGAAGCCGTACACACTTCCAGAAGAGAATTTTCCCCCATGTGAAATGCACAGATAATTTAATGGAATTGACTTGGAACTGGATAATTCCAATGGAACTGACCCTCTCAGGGTCTGACTTCAGAAAATCAAATTACAAAGTCATCATCACATCCTAGATTTATTACAACTGACCTGCAGGCAAAAGGATAGAACTATTACATAAACACTTCGATTCCATGTATATATCTTAAATAGAGGAAGAATTCAAACAAGAATACAGGATAAAATATTCCAAGCTCCAAGAAGCAGTTATGTTACTGAGCTCCATTTTTACAGACAAATAAGGCAATATCCCTGCACATTAGCTTTTTGATAATTTTTATACATTTTTCTATGGTACAAGAGAAAAATAACCAGAGCTCACAATGTACAGTTCTTATACTATTTTCACAGTTTGTGAACACTATACACCCTTTTGTTTTAATAAAGATACATTGTAATAAACTCCTTGCCCTTAAGTTTATAGTTTATAATAATCTATGATTAATACACTAAAATTGCCTTTTTATGTGGTCATCCACACAACAGAACGGTCAGATTAGCTCCTGGACAGTCAGAATTGCTTCTCTCTCCATTGGTATATGGCAAAGTGACCCTATGCTGAGCCACACAGGAGGCTGACAGCAGAGATGCAGATTCCTCTGGAGTCCCCGGGAACGGTGGAGGGTGATGGCTTGGTGTGGTCAGAGGCAGACACTGCAGGGCCTCCTGTAGAGCACTGGGAAGCCTGGGCTTCAGGTGCCATGGGGGAGAAAACAGGAAAACCAGGCAAGTGGACCAAAGCGATAAACCACGGGTGAATTCTGAAATTTACAGGGATGTAACTGTAAACAGCACCATTCTCCCTTTATTGTTGAGAAGTGTTTGTGACCGTCACCTGGGAGGAGACACAGCAACACCTACCACTGTTTGGTTCTGTCGCAGCCCCATCTGCGTCTCAGACCATGGCAGCTTTCTACTCCAGTGTGCGTGAGCCACTCACAGTGCTGCCTGACCGACTGTCACACAAACGCTCGGGGCCAGGGAGGCCAGAGTGAAACCACGGAGACCCGGCCCATGGGTAAGGGAGGAAGGACAGCAGAAGATGGCAGATTTAAATGGCCTCTTAGAACTATTCTGGGGTTCTTCGGGGATTTTTTGGTTTTTGTGTTTTTGTAGACTCCCAATTCCAAGAAATGGTGGTGACCTGCTAGAGATTCTCGCAGGTGATGATCTCACCTAAGAGACTGCCGTTTCCCATCCTCCTCTGGTCAAGCGGTTTTCTCTAGAAAAGATGCTCCTTCATTATCTACCACATCAGCTGGGCCCCACGCTTCTCAGCCTTTTAAACAGTAGAGCATGTGAGAGACTGGGGGCTAAAAATCCTTGGTAAGGAACATCCTTGGTAATTATAAATGTTTCTGATACAAGAGAAAAAGGCGAAATATTGGATTAAGCAAAAGTCACATAGTGGCCATAGACCACACACAGGTGGGTAAAGAGATGCAGAAGCTGAAGACCTGGGCCAGTGATGTCGAACAACTGAGATTTGGTCTTTTGCTGCCTAGAAGAAATCTTTATCTAATCAATCAAGGCACATTGCTACCAGCTACTTCTCCCTGTTAGTGAGTTATGATGGCTGAAGTATCAGGCTTGGGACCAAGGGGAAATATACAGCTGCTACAAGTTGTTCCGTAAGATTCTAGGATTAAAAACAGCTGTAAACTTTGCCCTCCGTACTTTTTTCTTCTTCCAGTCCAGGTGGTCTGTGGCAGGTGGAACATCCAGTTGGCAGCACACCGAATTCTGAGAATGAAATTCTTAGGATCAGCACCTTCTCTGACAAATGGCAGACTCCTGAGTCTCCCCAGTGAAGAGCAGAGGGCTGGGGAAGGAGAAAAGAACACGTTCTGTCCTGTCTCAATCTTTTAATGTTCACCTCTCTGAACGCAACGTGGTTTTTGGTAAAGATAAATTCCCTCTGATTTAACATGATATCTCAAACAGGGAAGGAAGTTGGCTAAGTACATCCATCCCCAGACATCGATGGTGGCTGTAAAGCAACAGAATGTCACATCAGTAAGTCTATTGCACTTGGTGAAGACAGTAAATCCCTCCTCCGTCTCCCAGCTCCAGAAGGCAATGCGTCTCGTTGGCTGTGCCCGCTCTTCTCACTCCAGCCCGAGTCTGTGTTCAGACACAGCGCATCCATCACCGCATCCTTCCAGTATTTGGAAGTCTGACAAAACACCATTCCAGTAGCTGCGTCTCCAGGTTTCGAGTCTAGAAATGAATTTAAGATGTGATCTAATCACGGTCAACAAATTGATCATACTAACTTCCACATTTCATGAATACGTCCATCACGAAAGAGCAGGATGAGGTCTCTCTGACCGGCACTAACACTGCGTGATCGCTCAGGTATTACAGGGATGCACGTTCTAGGTGACGAGAGTATACAGACATGATGGAAACGAACACCAATCTTATTGCACATGGTGTCTGGGCGAGCAATAAAAACACTGTGGTACGGGATGAAGATTCTTTACGTCTTGCTTCCTCTCAGCCCTTTTGCCTAGAGTCTGACGTAGCAGCGATGTCAGTCGACATACATGGGAGAGCTGGGAGTAGCTGGCATTTGATCCAGGATTTTACAAACATAGCATGCGACCTCGACAGCGCGCTCTTCATACATCAAAATAAAGGGATGTTTCTGCAAGAATATTGAAAAACAGAAAAAGAAAAGAAAAATGATCAATATTCGCATCAGAGCTCACACGGAACTTTTCCCAGTTTCGACACAGCACAGAACTGCAGGCTCCAGCCAGGTCGAGCTGTAAATGACTGTAGCAAGGCAAGCACAGTCTGCACTCCATGCAGACGTGTTAATGGGTGTGAGCCGCTGAGATACGATGCACGGTGTCAGGCTCTGGAGGAACCGCCCTGGCTGTGAGGTCTGCAAGCTTATCTGTGTACCAGGACGGCACATTCCTCAGCACAAAGCATAGCTGGAGCCTCCGCCGCCATCTGAGAGCCAAGAAGAACTGCATGAATCACGGTCGCTATTCCTCGTGGGACACAGGCATAAACTCCAACCTCCCATATCTCCCCACATGTAGCAGAAGGACCTAACAAAAAGGTTTCAGTTTTGACCCTTCTGACCCCCACTCCAAAAGAGGCACAATGGAAACTTCTCCCCTGAGCTTGTGCGCTGTGCTCTCCAAAGCCTATGGCTCTGTACCTGCCTTGCAAACTCACTTTTTCGTCCTCCACCCCCAGCGATATTTTTCTTTCATAGCTTTGCTAAGTACACTAACCAAATACGTTTAGTCAGTGCTGGGGTTGACTGGAGTTCTACCTAACATCCTTGGAGAACCAGAAGCTAGTGTGACAAGTGGGTCTTTTCCTAAAATATTCCCACATTATTAGGTCACAGGACTTTCTTCACTGCCAAGACCAAGGCCAGATCCGGTAGACTGCTTAAAAAGTCCAAGTTCCATGGAAGGGTGAGAACTTTCAAAGAAATGAGAATTGGCCATACGATGTCACCTTGTGTGAGAGCTTTTAATAAAGGCAGGACGAGCACAGTAAACTCCTATGGCCGTGTTACACACACAGACCACGCAGTGGAAACGGCTCCTCAAAGTGAATGTTCAAGCTCCTTCGGGTAGTTTTTATAACATGGGAAGGCCAAAATTTTCCATGAGAATCTAGCTAGTAAATTAGTAGGAAAACTAGACCTACACGTTTTCTCTTCCCAAATCTCTTTGCTTTAAAACATTCTTTAACAACACTCATTAAGGTCAATCAGTCTAGGACAGAGAGGCCGGCTGCTGCTTAGTGGACAGCATGCTGGAGGGCTCAGGAGTGAGGAGACAGCTCCAACTCCCCAAGTCTCAGACTCACCAGAAGTTCTTTATACTTTGGCCTTTTGGATTCATCCTTGGTAAGGCTAAAATAACACAAAAATTAACATCGTTAAAATGGACACACAGTTACCCAAGTACTTTTATTTTCACGAACAAAGTATTACAATCAAATAAGTCGTTTTTTTTTCCCTTCAGATACAAAGTCACAAAGCAGACAACCTGCCAAACATAAAAAACACACAAAAAATTAGGCAATCTACAATCTAAGGATTTACCCTTAAGATATTCAATGTAGGAGCATTAGTGAAAAATTAGAAACAAGTTAACTGGTGAAAATTGGATAAATCATGGCATAGCTACATGTTAGAATACTATGTAGTTAAACGTATGGATGCATGTGTAAATATAAGATTGTAAGTGTATATGTCTGTGTGCCTGTGTGTTTCTAAATACATACGGCCACTACCCTAAGAGAAACTTGTAATCCAGCGAGTCTGGGAGATAAGCTACATATGAATTTTATAAACTTATCCTTAGAACTAAAACATTTTGGCACTCTGTATCTTAGTTCTGTGTTCTTTGTTCCAAAAGTTTACAGTAGTACAACTTCATAAGGACTATATTGATATATTAAACACCTCTGCCCTCCTGACATTTCCCCCTTGAATTCTACCCTGTCTAATTAATGCGCCAGAAGTGCTTTCATTTTGTTTGCATTTTCCTGATCTATCTTGGACCGTACCTTAATCACCACTCTCCTCCAACCTCAATTACATTCACATTTTTAGTACCAGACATGAATCTGGGCAATACAGGTCCCCTATATCTAAACTCAGTGCTGTTCTTCACAGCTGCACCTTCTGTAGTGGACGCCTCACCGTGCTACACGGATGCCTTCTTTAGGAATGAAGGACTTACCCTTCCGCTGCCGGGAGGGCTGCCAGCAGGCAGCCCTCGGCTGTGGCTTCTAAGGGATGGCATCAGTTGAAGACAGCCACCTTGGCCTTCTGGCGCCAGCCTGTATCTAATGACTGATCCACAAAGGGGCATAAAAGTCCAAGACCCTCCTCCCATACGAGTCAACCTTGGAGGGCCAGCCCAGCTTCACAGCTTCCTACAGGGCTGGTGGAGGCTTTGGCTGAGGCTGCATTGCAGCCCAACTCCCCTTGCTGCCTAGCCCTGCTTTCCCTCCCTTTGCTGTCTGTTGATCCAAAGATCACTACCTACTACTTAACCAACTTCCTGTACACTTTTTACTGTCCCCAAAGCCTGCTTTCCAGGGAACCAACCTGCAACACCCTTTTGCTGGGCTTACTTTTCTTCTTGGTCAAATATATCTTTTCAAAACCATCTATGAATGGTAAACTCTTAGGCTTTCCCTTCCTGGAAAAAAAAAAAATCTATACTTCCTCCTTATTTTGAATGATAATTGAGTGCCCATGTATAAAACTTTAGGATGAGGTTGACAATTATTTTTCCTCGGCACTCTGGAGCTATGACTCCACTGTTTTCTGGCAACTAGTGTTGCTGATGACGAGTCTGCTGTCAGTCTGATTCATTCATTCTTGCAGGTACTCTAAGTTCTCTTCCTGCCAACTCTTACTTTATCATTGTTCTGCAATTTTGCTTCAGTGAATTTTCATATAAATTTACCTTTATTTATCCTACGTGATACAGAGACTTTAACTGAAATCCAAGCACCTATCCTAGATCAACTCTCAAATCTTTTCCACTATTATCTCCTTAAATATTGCTTCTTCACTTTCAGAGCTGTTTTTCATTTCCATTATATACATCTTAGAATTACTCATTCTCTTCTCACTGATTTTTAACTATTTTCTTTCATACATATTAGTCTACATCATGCTGGGGAAACCCTTCAAGTCCATCTTCCAGTTCCCCAACTCTGTCTTCAAGTGTTTTCAGTCCAGAGTACATCACATCTGTTGTATCTTTGTATCAATAGCTATGTTTTTTCATTCCCAAGCCTTCTAATTAATTAGTTTTCATAGCTAACTGTTTCATTTCTGTTTACTTCTTCCTCAGTTTTAATGAAACTTACACCTTTACTTCCTTGGGCATCTTAAATATACTTATTTTAAGTGTATTTTAGACTATTCCATAATCTCATCTCCATTAAAAGCAGCTCTATGTTCTAGTCTGTTGCTTTTCTTTCTTTCTATTTTAAATTAATTTTTATTGGAGTATAGTTGCTTTATAATGTTGTGTTAGTTTCTACTGTACAGCAAAGTAAACCAGCTATATGTATATATTTATCCCCTCTTTTTTGGATTTCCTTCCCATTTAGGTCACCACAGAGCGCTGGGTAGAGTTCCTTGAGCTATATAGTAGGTTTTCATTTGTTGCTTTTCTTAGCATTAGACTTCATGCTTCTTCATCATTTTTTCATTATTACCCTCCCTTCCCATGAAAGTTAAATACTGCATATCTGCTACAAACCATTATACTATGCAAGATTTTCTGGCTCTCCAGAACAAATTTTTGTCCCTTGGGGGTGACAGCACTCCACTAAGAACGCACGTTCTAAACAAGTTTTCAACAAGAAGTAATGATTGGATAGACATGCATCATAAAAAAATACAGCTGTGACAAAAAGAAGGAAAATGGCTTGGAACAAGGTGATATTGGATTATGAGGAAACCAAATAGGAATCCGAATGATCCAGGTTAGATACTAGAAAATGCTCAGGGATAGAAGAAGGGAGAATGGACAAATGTGGAGAGCTGATACGAGCATATCACAAAAACAGATAATACTTCAACCGCAGACCTTAATGATCTGGAATGAGATGGAACTACATACCTACTCAGGGAAAACAACGTGAGATTCAAGTCTATAACCATTATTTATGGGAGAGAACTTGCACCACGGGACACAGAAATAAAAAGTAAATATAAATATAAATATATATATATATATATATATATATATATATATAACAAAACCAACAGAGATCAGGAATTAAGAAGAAAGCAATCCTGGTGCAGTGTTCCCAGGTGATTATTTTAGACATTATGCTCTATGACTCACACAGATTCTTTTAACCAAATATTTCATTAAAGTAGAATATATAAAATGATCACATTTTGCAATTATATACTGTATATATGTGTGCAAATTGGTAAAAGTAGATGGTTTTTTAAAAGGAAAAAGCAGCCAATTTGCGTCATCCTTATGGCCCTCTTCTATCTAAAAATCTTGAGGTATTCTTCTCCCCTCTGAAAACCAACACAAAAGTAGAATTTGGTTAGAGAAGATGAAAGGGACTTGAAAACTGGAGCCAAACAAATGTTTTCTACATATTCAAAAAGAGGGCAATGCTAGACCGTGAAACATTAAGTCTTAGTCTTATAGGACCTAAAAGAGTAGAGAGAAACAGCATTCCTGGAAAGAAAAAATTAAGAAAAAGAAAAGCATTTTCAAGAACGAAAATATACGAAATGCTCTGGCTTTTTGCTCATAAATATATCTTACTTTTAAATCATGTTGGATAAACAGAATAATTATCAAAAATATCCAAATGATAACAAAACAGGTTTTATTTAAAATTTAGATAACAAGGCACGACTGTCCTGTTGCCATATCAGTGTATATTTATTCTTACATGCTACAAACACATACACACCTGTAAAAAGGGGAGTGAACAATATCAGGTGTGGGGTTCCTAGAATAAGGAAACTTATTGGAATAAGGTTCCTTGGAATAAGGTCTCTGTGAGGCAGTATATGGTTCTACCAACTGAGCTTTGGGCCTGACACTACTACATACACCCAGCTGGGTTACGTGTCAGGTCAGAGCAGAGAGCCACCCCTGAAAGTCTGGCAGGATCTTAACTTAGTAAAAGCTTCCAAGTGATTCTCGTACAATTTCATTGTTAGAACCACATCAGAATAAGATGATCAATCTCACCTAGGCTGTATTTCTTGTACAAGGTACTAGAAATCTGGAGGCAGCAGCTTCTCCACCACCCACATCTGTTTTTCATCAGTACCTGAGTAGCAGAATAAGAGAGTGATGCCTCTCCAGGCTAGCTGGAGCCTTCCATGTAGCCACAGTGATCCAGAGTCCCAGCTGAGAAGACAGAGCGATATGAAGCAGGCTCCCCTTCCCCAGTATAAAGTACCAGTGTTGCTAAGATTAAGTAATCACCTCACTGTCCTCTCACTGTATATCTCTGAGCATTCATAAATCAAATACTCACCACAAGTTGACAAAGTTGATGAAACTTGGGGAAAATTCCCTTTCCTCAGAATTACTCAACTGTGGTGGGTCTCCTTTCACAACTTGTGTTAGTTGATCAAACACACTATTCCACTTTGGATAAGGAAATCGGCCTGTGGCCAATTCGTACTAAAGAGAACACAGAGGAAAAAGCAAAATACACTGGGCATTACTTATTAATCCAGTACTTATTACTCCTCACTGGAAAGGCCACATTGTAAATCTGAACTCCAAGCAAAACTCTTGAAAAAGTCTTGACTCAAATCAAGATCAGGTTGAGGTGCAATCCTCAGAATTATGGCTAAGTGGAAGGGATATTTAGAAATCAAGATAGTATGTCCATATCTGCCACAGGTCAAACATGTTTGTGAACTGTATTCTCATCTTTCTCCCACTCTGTTCTGAGGACAATGGAAACCTAGAAACTGTGCTTTTTCCAAGAACTAGGTTTAAGTCTGCAGCATGGCCTAAATGAACCCCATTTTACGTGCACTGACAGGCGACCCCAAACTTATCAGAGATGGCACATGACAGACAGAGCACTATCTGGGAAGATGGTTTTGGAGCTTCTTCCACTGAGATTTGACTTTGTCAGTTTAGTCAAATATTAAAGTACCAGTTTGCACAATGAAAGGAAGGCGAGCAAGCAATCATAAAGCCGTCCTCCGACAGGAAGCTGGTATGGGAGGGCCTTCTTCCCCAGAAGAGGCCTCCTGCAGCTCAGCACCGTCTCCACTTGCACCTGCGCCTGTACAGGGAAAGCAGGCAGGTGGGCACGCACACACACGCGCAAATCCACTCCTTTGGCTGAGGTTTCTTTTTGATAAAAATACAAACACTTGGGAAGAAGTAAACGTCCTTGATTACTCACAGCAATGGGAATTGCTTCATTAGATTCATTCCTGAGAACAGGTTTTGATAAGAGAAGGAAACAGTAGGATACAACATCATAAGGTGAAAGACTTAGGATCTTAGGAGTTAATTTCACACATCTCATAATTTTAAAAATATTATATGAAAATAATGTCTCTATGAAAAATTAAAAAGCAATTATAAGTACTGAACGCCTTGCTTTTAAACAAAGTTTAGCCAGAGGTACTAAAGGAAATTGCTTAAAAAATTCCTATGTTAAAACCTTTCACAGAACAAAATTTTGTTTTTACAATAAAGTAAAAACTTGCTTTTTAAGCATAACTGGCTTGGACATAGATAGGTATTTCTGAGTCGTGACTACCTCTTACATGCAAACAGTTGTCTCAGTTGGTAGCTATAAGTCTTGCTCCAGTCACCAGACCTAAGATTCCCAAGTTCTGTGTTCTCTCCTGACTAACTGGGAAGGAATCCCCTTTGGTTAGTGGCTTCACGCTGAGAAAAGACTCCACGAGGTGTCTCCCATGTCTGCTCACAAGGGAAACCAGATGGAGTCTTGTGCAGAGCTGAGCTGTCAGCCTTCATGTCTCTAGACGGAGAATTCATTAGGTGTGGCACAGTGACTCACCAAGGACACTCACAAGGGTGTGTGATCCTCAGGAAGAGGATCTTAGTACCATATAATGCCAATAAACAAATGGAGATTATTTAACAAGCTACAGGAAAAGTTCACTGCTCTGAACCTGGTGTCTCGGGGCTCTGGGGTCTTACTAAGACGGGAGGAAACGTTTTGGGTTGCCTACCAAACAGGACACAGCCCCACCTATACTGATGGAAAATTCACATCCAATGTGGAAGAAGCTGCTCTGAGATCAGAAAAATGCCATTCAGCCCTGGTAAAACAGCAAGCACAAGAAAATAAATCTAAAACTTCAAAACAAATGTTGGTAATAAGGAAATCAGCAAATAAATCTGTTTTTAAAATAGAACCAAAATTTCAATACAGTCCACAGGTGAGATAGTTTATTTCATCGTGCTTGTTAGTTACAAACTAAGTAGTCTTCTTACTATTCTCGCTCAGTGTTGTTCTAAGGTAGAACTTTCATTGAGAATTGTCACCGCGGTGGTTCTTGTCCTTCAACAATGGAATAACTTTCATTGAGAATTGTCACCGCGGTGGTTCTTGTCCTTCAACAATGGAATTACTTTCAGCATGTGTGACTTTTCTATTCGGTGAATAGAAGATTCCAAGTAGTATATAACTACCTTCATACATATAAGTATGTGCACCTAATACACACACTGTCCACAGTATTACTGGACATATGACTCCTGCTTGAGATGGGGACGCAGCTGCACTGCCGCACCGACCGCAGGTGAGCTGGCCTCCCTGTTCCTGCTCTGAGCGCAGTTCTGACTCCTAGTATCCGTGGCCAAGAGATCCAGGGCCACTACATTAAAGAGCCCTAGGCACTTCACAAAAGCACAAGGGAAATAATCAACTCTAGCTTGAGTTTTAAGATAAAAACTTGTTTTTCTACACTTGGGGGGGCAGGGAGAAATAGGTATACAAAATCAAAGACTAGAAGAGACCGGATATGTTCTTATGAGTGGTGAAAGACTGGTTATGGTTAAATTTTCTTTTATCTCTCAATGTCTTATAACACGACAATGACAAGGTTGAGTGAACACGAACATACCAATGTGATCCCCAAACTCCAGACATCAGAGCGGACGTCATATCCTTGTCGTGACGCACTTGGGTCTATTCTTTCAGGCTAAAACACAAAGAGAAATCACAGTCATTCATTACACACACCCTCCAGGAGCAAGTAATGGAAGCAGGAGCTGGGTAGGCAGCCAGAACACCAGCACACTCCTAGAGGAATCCATGTCTAGGGCCAGACTGGGAGTAATAGGCAGCCAATATTATACTGAAAACGAACAGCAAGGAAAGACCCAACTCAACGGCTTCCTCCATAAAGGGAATACAAGCCTAATTTTTCCCCCTAAGGACGCACAAGAGTTTACAAAACTGAAGCTGAGAACAGACAGAGGGAGAAAAGGAGAGGAAAAAGGAAAAACATAAAGAATTACAGGGCCAGATTAGTAGCAAGTAATGGTAAAAAGAAGGAAAAAAAAAAGACTAAGTTTTAGAATCTTATCACTTTTTGCTTCAGTGAATAAGGACATACCACAGTATATTTGAGACACAAAAGCAAGTATGAGCTAACTTTATTATAATTGCTCCACTCTTTATCATAAAGCTAAATATCTATACCTTTAAAGATATAGATTTACAGAACTTCCCTGGTGGTGCAGTAATTAAGAATCCATCTGCCAATGCAAGGCAAATGGGTTCAAGCCCTGGTCTGGGAAGATCCCACATGCCATGGAGCAACTAAGCCCATGCGCCACAACTAGTGAGCCTGTGCTCTAGAGCCTACGAGCCACAACTACTGAGCCCACGTGCCACAACTACTGAAGCCCATGCGTCTAGAGCCCGTGCTCCGCAACAAGAGAAGCCACCACAGTGAGAAGCCCGCGCACTGCAACGAGGAGTAGCCCCGCTCGCCACAACTAGAGAACGCCTGCACGCAGCAACGAAGACCCAAGGCAGCCAAAAATAAATAAATAAAATTTTTAAAAAAGATATAGATTTACATCTATATCTTTAAAGATATTTGTCAATTAGTCTAATTGTTAACCAAATTAAGGCATTGCCAGTATCATAATATATTATCCTATCATAAAAACAGCAAAAATCATTTTTAGTAATTTCTATGAAGGGAGCATTTTTACATTTCCTTGAAATAAGGGACCATTATTTACATAGCGTGCCAGGAATGGAAAAGAAAAGAGAGAGAGGGTATCAGTAGCACAGAGCTGACAATGGATCCTTAGCTAAGGCTGACAGTAACTGCCGTTGAAAGAAACGTCCAGAGAAGCATAATGGTCACTGTGTTATGTTCTCTGCCTGTCAGCAACAATTACTTTGGAGACCTATGCATTTTGTTTTGAATATGAGTACTGTGTTGCATAAATATTCATTGGAAGCTCTTCACTTTTACTTTTAGATATAAATATACTTATTTACCTGATAAGATACATATTACATAAAAATCCCAGATAGTCAACCAAGAGAGAAAATACACAGCAGAATACACATTCTTCTCCAGCTCACATGGAACATTCACTAATATAAACCATGATCTGGGCCATAAAACGCACTTTATGTTTAAAAAGTGAAATCATGCAAGGCATGTTCTTAGACCACAAAATAATTATATTAGAAATCAATAATAGAAATATATCTAAAAAATCCCCAAATATTTGGAGATTAAACAACACACTTCTAAATAACACATGGATCACAAATGTATGGATACCAAGGGGGAAAGGGGTGGGGTGGGGAGGAATTGGGAGAATGGGATCGACACATATACATTACTGATGCTATGTATAAAATAGACACCTGATGGGAACACACTATATAGCACAGGGAACTCTACCTAATGCACTGTGGCGACCTACATGGGAGGGAAGTCCAAAAGGGAGGGGATCTCTGTACGTGTATGGCTGATTCATTTTGCTGTGCAGTGCAGGCTAACACAACATTGTAAAGCAACCATACTCCAAGAAAAAATTAAAAACAGAACACACTTCTAAATAACACCCGGATCACAGAAGAAGTCTCAAGAAAAAGTTTAAAAATATTCTGAACTAAATATTAATAAAATGAAGTTACAAAATGAAGTAATCAATGAAATTATTTACTGAAATAATTTCACAGTACTCATGTTCAAGTTCAATGAAAGTGAAATCACCAAAATGAAATTACCCGAAGTTTGTGGGAGGCAGTGAAAGTACTACTCAGAGGGAGACTTACGGCAGTAATTGCATATATTAGAAGAGAAGACAGATTGCAAATCAACAGCCTAACTTGACAGCTTTAAGGAAACAGAAAAAGAGCAAACTAGACTCAAAGCAAGGAGAAGGAAGGGAGTAATAAAACGTAAAGCAGGGCTTCCCTGGTGGCGCAGTGGTTGAGAGTCCGCCTGCTGATGCAGGGGACGCGGGTTCGTGCCCCGGTCCAGGAGGATCCCACATGCTGCGGAGCGGCTGGGCCCGTGAGCCATGGCCGCTGAGCCTGCGCGTCCGGAGCCTGTGCTCCTCAGCGGGAGAGGCCACAACAGTGAGAGGCCCACATACCGCAAAAAAAAAAAAAAAAAATGTAAAGCAAAAGTAAGTGAAAACAAGCAAACAAAAATCAATACAAAATGTCAAAAGCAGAAGTTGATTCTTTGGAAAGATTAGCAAAATTGGCAAACTTCTAGTTACACTGATCAAGAGAAAGAGAGGGAAGACTCAAATTATTAAAGTCAGAATGAAAGAGGGGATATTACTATTGATCTTACAGAAACAGATGAAATAGACATTCTTTGAAAATGAAAACCTACAAAAATAATGCAGAAATCTGAATAACCGCAAAACTTTTTTAATTTTTAAATGAATCTGTTATTAAAGACCTTTCCACAAAGTCCAGACCCAGGTAAGTTTACTGGTGAACTCTTTCAAACATGCAAGGGAGAAATAACACCAGTCTTACTCAAATTATTCTCAAAACACAGAAAAGGAGGGTATTCCTCTCAACCCATTTTATGAAGCCAGCATAGCCATTTATGAAAACCTGACCAAAACATTACAAGACAATTAATATCCCTCATAAATGCAGACACAAAAATTGTTAAAATATGAGCAAATCTAATCTAGCAACATATGAAGTGGTAATATATCATAATCAAGTGGGGTATATCACAGGAAGATAATATGGGCTTAATACTTGAAAATCAATGTAATGTACCATATTTATAGAATGATTTTAAAAGTCATACGATCATCTCAACAGATGTAGGATTAGAATCTGATAAAATTCAACAACTGTTAGCATACTGAGAAGGAAACCTCTTATTTCATAAAATGTATGTAAAATAACCTACAGCTAACATCATATTTAGTGGTGGAATACAGAACACGTCCTTCCTAATTAATACTGGAAACAAGACACTGCTTCTATTCAGCATTATATTGGAGTTCCCAGCCAGTACAAAAAGGTAAGGGGGGAAAAGTACGGCTTTTACTCACAAACATTTGGATTTCTACTACTGTTTAGTTAGAAAATCCCTACTAAAATTAATGGTGAAACCAGCAAGATCATAGGACACAATGTCAAAATGTGCAAACCAGCTCTATTTCTCTATAATAATAGCAAAATATTGGGAAAAAGTTAAAAATCCCGTTTACAATATTAGCATCAAAAAACATGAATTTCTCAGGAATAAATTCAAAAGGTACGCAAGAGATCCACACTGAAAACTATAAAACATCACTGAGAGACAGCAAGAAGATCTAAATCAATGGAGAAACATAACAGGTACTAAAAGACTCAGCAACGTCAAGATACGCACAGTGGAATGGACAAATAAATTGTGGTCTACTGATACAATGCACAACTTCTCTGCAATAAAAAGACTGAATGACTAATACACATAACAGGTACTAAAAAACTCAGCAATGACAAGATACAGCGGAATGGATAAATAAATCGTGGTCTACTGATACAATAACAACTTCTCTGCAATAAAAAGACTGAACGACAAATACACACGGACAGCATCGATACATCTTCAAAAGAAAGCACACACGAACAAGCACAGACTGTAGGATGGCATTTCTAAAGAACTTGAGGAAAAGCAAACCTAACCGACAGTGACAGAAAACAGGACCCATGATCCTATAAAATATGAGACATATTTTATATCTTGACTGATGTGGTGATTATATGACTAAATACATTTGTCAAAATTCAAATTGTATGCTTAAAATGGGCACCTATTATTCGTGGTTACAGCGCTAATGTCCTTCTAAAACTGCTGTATGTTTATGTCACAAACAGCTATAATGTCTATCATTTGTGTGTTAGAAAAACTTATCCAACACCGGGAAATAAATCCAAAAAAGGATTCCGTTTCCTTTCAGTGTCACAGTGGAGCACCAGCAAGGCTGCCCGAGGACTGTGTAAGTGTACTTGTTTCATTAGGGCCCAGACACTTAAGTTACACAATAACCTGCAGATTTCTGTCAGGTAGGGATGCAAATGATTTCTGTCCAACAACCCCAAAAGTTATTATTTTATTGACCTGGAGATAATTAGCAAATTTATATTTTGATTAGCCATCTTGTTGCAATATTCCTTCTTTAGTGACTATAAATACAGAATTATGCAAATGTTCTATGAGCCAGTTTCACTAACCTGTCTGTCCAGTTTTCTCATTAATGAGTTAAATATATTTTTGACACATGTTCGTTCTTTATTTGTACATGTAATATTTTTAATATTTTGAAAAGTATTCTTTGAGGAGTGGAGATTTAAGATCCATGAAACTAATTAAAGACCCTGTATCCTAAATCTAAGTCAGAAGTATGGATCTGAAAAACAAAAAGCTTTTTAAAATTAACTACAAGAGGAAAATATCAACTTAGAGAATAGGTTGTATAATATTAAAAAAAACAGCAAAAAAGTAGTAGATAAAACAATTTTATATCCAAAACATATAATTTATAATAAATACACAACTCAAGTTACTTTGTATTAAAGTATACAAAATAAAAACCAAGGAATAAGGAGAAATTGACAATCTCTATGTTTTCAAATTTTGAACTCCTCTATTTTTTTAGATTAAAATGGCAAAAAAGTGCTGAACAGGGACCTCCCTGGTGGTGCAGTGGTTGAGAATCCGCCTGCCTATGCGAGGGACATGGGTTCGAGCCCTGGTCCAGGAAGAACCTACACGCCGCAGAGCAGCTAAGCCGGTGCATCACAACTACTGAGCCCACGCTCTAGAGCCCACAAGCCACAACTACCGAGCCTATGTGCTGCAACTACTGAAGCCCACATGCCTGGAACCCGTGCTCTGCAACAAGAGAAGCCACAGCGATGAGAGGCCCACGTACCACAACGAAGAGTAGCCCCCGCTGCTCATCGCAGCTAGAGAAAGCCGGTGCGCAGCAACTAAGACCCAACACAGCCCCCCACCAAAAAAATTTAAAAATAAATAAACAGTTAAGAAAAAAGTGCTGAATATAATTATAATACAGAACAGACCCTTTCCAATATTTCATTTTTTAATTGACCATTTATCATGCTAAAAGAAGAATTTTAATATGTCCCAAAAGGCAGAAACGTACGGACTAAAATGCTTTGAAAGCAAGTAATAAGTAAAAAGATTAACATGAATCACTTTGTACCGGTTAGCTATTTGTGTAACAAAGCACCACAAAACTTAACAGCTGACACCAACAGACATTTATTATTTCAGGTTTCTGTGAGTCAGGCTTCAGGGAGCATTTTTGTTGGTGGTTATGACTCAGGGTCTCTCATGAGACTTCAACTGAGATGTCAGCCAGGGCTGTCGGCCTCACTGGGGCAGGAGGTCTCGTCACCAAGCTCACTCACACAGTACCGCAGGAAGCCTCTGTTCCTCACCACGTGAGTCTCTCTGTAAAGCTGCCTGAGTGTCTTCACAACATGGCAGCTGGCCTCCCCCAGAGTGAGCAATCCAAGAAAGAAAACAAGAAAGAAGCCACACGCCTCCCTCTGACCTACTCTCAGAGGGATGCGCTGTCATTTCTGCCACATGCTACTCATGAGAAGTGAGTGCCTAAGTCCAGTCCACACTCAAGGCTGTACTTAGCCACCGCCTTTTGAAGGGAGGTGTATTAAAGAGACTGGACAGATTTTAAAACTACCACATAATTGGTACTTAAAACACTGCAGGAAACAGTTCTTACACCCAACATTTAAAACAACTAAGAAAAGGAAAGCATGTGTATGTATACACATGCACACGCACACCCACCCACGCATATGTGTGATGCTAAGGAAACAGTAAAATTTCACAGTTTTCAAAGAATTATGGGGACTTCCCTGACGGTCCAGTGGTTAAGACTTCACCTTCCAATGCAGTGGGGGTGCGGGTTCGATCCCTGGTCAGGGAGCTAAGATCCCACATGCCTCACAGCCAAACACCCAGAACAGAAAACAGAAGCAATATTGTAACAAATTCAATAAAGACTTTAAAAATGGTCCACATAAAAAAAAAAATCTTAGAACAAAAAAAGAATTATGTATCTTTCCCCAAAGACTCCTGGCCAAGATGGATTTCAACCTCAAAGAACAGAAAACTATACTATCACAACTGTTCTGAGCTCTGGGGAAAATTTTCTGAGCTCAAGGAGGCCAAAGTTATGTTTTTGACTACTAGGTGATCAATACTTTTTTACTGTATGAATAAAATAAGATGAAAATTTTCCCAATTTGATTTTTTTTTTTTTTTTTAAATTTACAATCTTTATTTTATTTTATTTTTTATTTTATTTTTCGGTACGCGGACCTCTCACTGTTGTGGCCTCTCCCGTTGTGGAGCACAAGCTCCGGACGCGCAGGCTCAGCGGCCATGGCTCACGGGCCCAGCCGCTCCGCGGCACGTGGGATCTTCCCGGACCTGGGCACGAACCCATGTCCCCTGCATCGGCAGGCGGACTCTCAACCACTGCGCCACCAGGGAAGCCCCCCAATTTGATTTTTAAAACTTGCATAACCCATCTAAAACCTTTACAATGTACACTATAAACCAATCTCAAACATTTTTATGTAGCAATCATAAATATTAATATAGCACATGTAAAAATATATTAAACATATAAACTATGAACCATGTAGGGATTATTTCTGGAATGCCAGAACGGTTCAACCACAGGAAATATATGTTACTATGATGTGTCATATCAACAGCTGCACAGAAACATTTTATCATACACTGAACGATGCCAAAAAGGCATTTAATAAAATTTAATAGCCATTTCTGATTCATTCTTATTCTCTCTCTCACACACACATTCTCACACACAGATATATACACATACACTTAGTAAACCAGAAAAAGACATTTGCTTTCAAGTCAAGCAGCATAAGAATCCTACCATCAATACTGTCATTCAACATTGATACAGTTCTAGGCAAAGCAACAAAAATAAACATGAGAAAAGTAACAAAATATACATGATTATAGGTAGGTAGGTAGGTAGGTAGATACATATGAGAAAGATCAATAAATATGAGGAATGCTAAGGCAAAAATTACCTGCAGAATGGTACCTTGAGTGCCATCTGAAACCTATTCAAAAAAGAGGTAGGGACTTCCCTGGTGGCGCAGTGGTTAAGAATCTGCCTGCCAACGCAGTGGACACGGGTTCAAGCCCTGGTTCTGGGAAGATCCCACGTGCCGCAGAGCAACTAAGCCCGTGCGCCACAACTACTGAAGTCCGCGCACCTAAAGCGCGTGCTCCGCAACAAGAGAAGCCACTGTAATGGTAAGCCCGCACACCGCAACGAAGAGCAGCCCCCGCTTGCCGCAACTAGAGGAAGCCCATGAGCAGCAACGAAGACCCAACGCAGTCAAAAATAAATTAATTTTTTAAAAAAAGAGGTAGATCAGTATTTTGGCTGGTTACAAAATAAACATATCAGTATAAGTAGCTTTCCTATGCATCAGCAGGTATTATGACACTCCAGGTTGAGAAATAACTAATGCCTCTACCTTGCACGTGTCAGTGAGTTTCTCTTACCTCTGAACATGCTATGAGACATACTGAGTTCTATGAGGAATTCGGCTTCCTATTCTTCTCTAACCAGAAACAGCACCACTTACATTATCAATATGTCTACTACAATTGTAAACATACAATCAATTGTAACAGTGATTGTAAACATACAATCAATATGTCTACTACTTGACTGTAGTACCTCCTACAGTCAAGACAGCATATGGGGGTCTAGAGGTACAAAAGAGGCCTTCTGAGAACTAACTAGAATATAATGAAAAAATAGTAATCAGAAAAGACCATAAATGCTCAGTGCCAGGCAAGAGGAACACGGTAAGACAATGAAACCAGGAGTTCACTGGGATGATTTCACCAAGTTTCACAGAAGAGCTAGAACTGAGTTTGGTCTTCGTGGAAGAGGAGAATATTCTAGTATGGTGAAACTGCACGACCAAAGCAGATCCCTTGGTAGTAGAGCACCAAAGGGCACAGGCTCTCTGTGCAATGAATGTCAAGCAAGAAGGTTTGGCCTTTGCACTTACTGCCATGTATGGCCTGCATCCAGCATCTCTTGTCTTGGCAATGGAGTCCACAAGCTGTCCACTGATGCCAAAGTCGCAGAGTTTAATATTTCCACTTCTATCCAGAAGAATATTGGAAGGTTTGATATCTGCAAGACACAGATGTCACTCAACGTTCAAGTAATCAAACGAGCTATATTCTAAAGTATTTCAAGGAAAAATACTGAAAAACCTTAGAAAACATAAGTAATCAAGTCCTTAAAATTCAGATAGCTAAGATGAAAAAAAGTTTCTGAATGCTAAAAACTCATTATCAAAAAACTCCTCATATTAAATTTAGGCATTCTATAAAGTTTTGTTTTCATCAAGAGACATACTCATTTACTTGTTTCAAATTCATTACTTAACAGTCAAAACATGTAGGATGAATTTAATCTGTAAGAGTATACTAAGCTACTTTACAATACGTGTCAAAGATTATACAACTAAATGCAAAGTATACAAATTATAAACTCACAATTTAGTTAAAGGAGAGCTTTATCTAACTTAGGAAAGTATCCAATCCAGTACATCTAAAAGACCACAAGCTTCGGGATCAAAAAAGCAAAGGTTCAAGACCTGGGCCTGATATTCACAATGTGACCTGGGGCAAGTTCCTGAACTTTCACTTAGCAACCACAATTCCCTCATCTACAAAATATAAGTAATAATTCCTAACTTATAGGATTGTGGAAGTGAAAACACCTATTACAGAAACTGAACATTGTTAGTACTCAGTAAATGTATCCACTTAATTATTTCTCCTTGAGAGAGATTTTTCTCATCTTAGATGGCTTCATCGAGTTTCTCCCAACCAACCTTCTTTAAGAGTCATCCTGGAGAAACTAGATTCATTTTTACCATTCTCAGAGTGTGTGTGCTTTCCCGCACACCTGAGAAAGCTGAATCCTTTCCATTTGGTTCTCCAGGTTTTACACAGTCTTGTCACATTGGCCCCTAGGTTATCACCTCCTCCTCACTCACCATCAACTCACTCACTGCCAGTGTGTGCAAATCAGCTAGCTGGACAATTCTCCCTGCCCTTGCTCACTAATTCTCTGTCCCTATCTCAATCCTTCGAGGCATTTAATTGTCCCTGTCAAGGTTCCATGAATAAAAAGGACAGAAATAAATATAGGATACAAAAATATCTGTCTGTAACTCAGAAGGGGACCTTCAAAAAAATCCAGAAAAGAATGCTTACCACCACTGACACGGCTGACTGCCTATCAAACATACACTCCTAAGCATGCCATCATCCTTTCTAATGGAACTTTCATTTTACTGAGATCCATCCTCCTCTGTGTACATCTATCCGCACCTCCAAACACGGGGTCCTGATTGGTCTAAGCTTATCAGGGTAGCCTCATGCTCCTTGCCAGGGACTAGTTTAGGTAAGGGCATGAAGGAGACAAGAGAAAACGTGAGAGACAAGTAATTAAGAGCTCCCTGCTGCTAAGACAGCCACACAAGAAGAGACAGCTTCTTCTTCAAGAGGCTGTTATGCTAGGTGTGACACAGGACCTGCTTTAGTTGTTACTACCCTGAGGATGGAGCCAACATGTTAAGGAGAGCAGAGCCAGGAGAAGGGAGCCTGAGCCTTAATCACATCGTGTTGGAGCCACCCTATCTTTGGACTTACTACGACAGATAATGAGTTTCCTTGAAGTTTAAGCCAGTTAACAGGATTTTCTCTTACTTGTAATCAAAAGCACTCTAATTACAGCAAAAAAAAAAGCTACCTGATCCTAGCTGGTAAAAAAAGACTGCTATAAATTCATCATTTTACTTAGTCACAGGAAAACCAAAGTTATTTTTGAAGCCTTTCCCTTTTACTTAACCTTGGGCAGTGTCTTAGTGCTTTACTGTGATTGGTGAGAATCCCTAAGGTAATTGTCAGATGCCCTAAGGTAATACTCCCATAATTACCTAATACAGACAAAAAAAGGGAGGGAAAAAATCCAAAACAAGAACAAGATGAAGTACAAGAGGAACAAAATAATTTTGTTTAGGGACCTAATCCTACATGATTTTAGGCCAAAAGAGAAAATAAGAAGGCTAGCCAAAATTATCTTTAACAAGCATTAAGCCAGGCAAAATTAAATGAAATATTCTGATGTTCAAGGTTAACCAATTGCAGTCGTTCAGGGTCAACCTCAAATAAAAATTACTTAAATCAATGCCCTAATTACTAATCTCTTTAATCACAACCTTAGAGCCCTTTAACCTCAGAATTCAAGGTTTTTCACATCTCTGAATACGACTGTTTCCTTTCTGTCCTGTGTTGTCAGGCTGAATCACACACTGCCATGTATCACCTTGGGTTTGTCCACTACAGATTTACTGAGGGTACAGAACTGTGCCTCTTCAAAGCCACTGCCTCACTACCCCGAGTCTGGCATAGTAATAAGACAGAGCAACTACTTAAACTATTTGCTGAATTAAATTCAGGAATCCCACTGTCTCCCAAAAGACAGACACCAAATGTTTGAATTTGGACCTGTGTCTAAATAAGGCCAAGATCACTGTTTTCACAAACACAAATGCTTTAGAGGAATTTCAATGTAAAATACTAATTAAAGAATCTTTCTCAATTTACAAAAATATCCTCCCAAGTAAAGAAGAAACACTTGATAGGGACAGTAGCGTGCCTTTAAAATGATGGAGGGTGCTATCCTGCAGATCCTTCTTTGACGGTCCACAGGTTCACCTTCCTGCCTTATTTGTATAGACAGAGAAACATTAATTATCTATCAGGCAAATGAATAATTATTTTTCAACTAAGCCCCAACATTCTAATAAGTTAGACTGAAATTTATAGAATCCCAAAGGGAAAAAAATCCTAAATTAATAATAAAGTTTTAGGGTACATATAGTATGTTTTGCTAAAAATACAAGTATTTTAGGAAAAGTTATACAATACACTGTAACTTTTAATTTTTTTTCCTATTAAGGAAAAATGTTAATTTCCAGTCTAAAAAAAAAACAATTCATACCCACCTCTGTGAATGATTTTCAAGTTTTCTTTTAAGTGGTTTAGTGCTTTCACAGTCTAGGGAGGAAAAAGCAGAGACGGATGGGATAAACAATCAATTTCCTTCTAATCAAACAGCACAATAGCTTACCATAAAGTAACAGCTCGGGTAGCTCTTTGCATTCTTTTGGGCTTAATATTTCAATATTCTGTCCATTTTTTATGTTAGCTGAAGATGCTAAATTATGATTTTAGATAGGAAATCATAGTTGCCTTTACACGCCCTTCCCTGACAGCTAAAAAAACAAACAGGTAACTTACAATT
Source organism: Phocoena sinus (assembly GCF_008692025.1). Lineage (NCBI taxonomy): Eukaryota > Metazoa > Chordata > Mammalia > Artiodactyla > Phocoenidae > Phocoena > Phocoena sinus. Next base: position 5,348,985 of record NC_045782.1, read on the forward strand.
TTTTAAATAAGTCATTAAAAAGTTGTATAATCTTTCTCATACCATCGAACTTTTTAGGAACAGATATATTTAGTACAAAAAGGTCCAACAGTCTGGTTCCATTATCAACCCTAATTTAATAAGTTTTTCCAAATTCTCAGTTTCTCACAATCGTTCACCCTCACTGGGTGTGGAGCCTGCAAAGTAATTTTTGCAGAGCCAGAATTTATCCTGTTGTTTGATCACTGCTCATGATCAGGAAATCAAAGATTTCTCCAAGAATAGAGGAAACAGAGACTTGAATTAACATTTCTACAACCTCAAACTAAAAGAGAAGTGAAGCACAGGCCTACAATTAGAAACGTCAAGTCTCCGCTGCCATCAAGCTGCTGGGTGCAGAACACAAACTCGCAATGCTTCAAACAGCCAGGCTTGTTCATGGGGTTATTAATTAGCAAGAAGAGATTTAACACAAAGTAATTTTAAATGTTACGCTTAATATAAAGGATGATCACCAAGTCTAGAAACACAGGCAAATATATAATAAATGATTTATTAGTGTACATTACATATATTGCAATTTAGGATAAAATAATTTTATCTATGTTTTCCAACTTCACGATCATCCTGTCATGCAGTGGTTAACAGCTGGATTCTAGGATCAGACTGCCGGGGCTTAAATCATTTACACTTACAAATGTATGAATTTCAAAGCAAATTAATTACTTAACCTCTCCATGCTTTAGATTTGTCATCTGTAAATAAAAAGGGGGTTACACTATTTACCACTGAGAGTTGCTATGAACATAAAATGTCATGAGATCTTGGCCTGACACAAATAAACACTCAGTAACCATGGGCTATTATCATTATTCTACTATTGTTCCATTATAATTATTATGAATAGTAAAAAGTTCCAAGATAAAGCTAGGTTTGGTATACTGAAGAGAGATGACTAAAGTGATCAACATAAAATTTCATACACCTGTCTGAATAATGAAGAAGTTTCTAGTAAAACTTGTTTATACTAGACAGCTTCTTTATAAAATTATATGAAAGGGTATATACCTTAACAGCTCATAAAACATTTAAATTGAGCATTAATTCAGGTAAATAATTTAAAATATTAACATGAGACCTATTAATCTTAAGATTATGACTAGAGTTTAACCTTTTTAAATCCCAGTTATACACACACATATCTCTTACAACTAAAATACAGTTCAGAAACTGTCTACTTATTTTAACACTGACCCTTAATGATTAAACAGGATAAACTGACAATTACCAGGCAGACTATACTGGATGTGGAGGATGCAGGGAAGAAAGAGGAAATTCATGCAACCAGAATATCTATCTTACAACTTCCTATAAAATTTAGTTTACACATCCACTAACCCAGGTCATGTCATTAGTTCAGATACTCAGGGGTTTCTAAGAAACTTACTAACTTTATCAAAAAAATTTGTTTTTCGTTCTGTGAAAAAACTGTGAATGACCTTTGTTAGCTAAAAGAACAAGAAAGAAAATGATCATTAATTCATTTTCAAAACTATAAACACGTAAGCAAAACAGTGCCTCTTTTCTTTTTTGGTACTATGCTAAAAGTGATTTGACCAAATTAGTAGTAATGCTGGTTACTGAAATTGCTAGTCAACAATTTAAGTAGTTTAGACAGAATAGCCCAAATCTTAAACCACAGGAAATATACTTAGTCTAAAGAGTTTCAATTAAGGGATTTCAAGGAGACTGCTGCAATTCTAATTTAAGCGGAACTGTGATAATATAACCTATTTAAATACAGTTAAAGTAACAAGGGAAAGAGGAACAGAAAATTGCTTTTTCTAGCCTTATTTACAGCACAGTCTATTATGGTTCACTCTGATTTTAATGGAAAGAATACTGTAGTATTTATTATTGAAATGTATGATTTCAATACATACTTTTCAATAATAAAAGTGTCAATGTAGTATTTTGAAAATTGTTCTTACTACTTGTTGTATTAATTACCCCACAGAAGTGATTTTTGTCTCTTTTCCTATTATAATGATTTTCCAGGAAGGTCAGTAACATTCTGTGAAGGGCATTCAGATGTGTGCATTCAAAACTCCAGTAGCATCTTTATGTAAGTATGTAGACAAGGAACAATTTGAAAACCAAGTACTTACTGCTAAAGTGATTTTGCCTAAAATTTCTTCTGGAATAACATCATCTAATACACTATATACATATTTGTAAAACTTATCAAACGAGGTAGACATGAGTTCCATACAGATCCAACAGTCACCCTATAAAAAAACAAATATCGGTTATTCTTCTACATCTTAACATTAAGTACCACCTTTCCTTTACTTAAAATAGAAATACAATGAGAGAAGAAGCAATCTTCTTCTTTTTTTTTTTTTAAATTTTTGTTCCTTATTAAAGTGCTGGACAGAATATTCTCCTCATGTTCAAACACAAACTTAGTAGCCCAATTTTCCCCACTCTTAATTGTAAGGATGGGCATAGTCCTACACAGAAAACCTTTGGACTTTTATAAAAATTTTCAAACTCTGCCATGATTAAATAGAGAAACAGAAAATATGTGGGAAACTGTTCATTCTCACTAACAAAGGAAATAGACTACAGGAATCTTGAGAAACTATATAAACTTCTTAAATTAGTAAAAAAGAAAAAAACAATACATAAAGCAAGCCCAATGCCTAAAGTCCTTGCTTAAATGCCACCTTCTCAGTGGCCGACATTGAAAATGCCCAATTCAAAATGCAAGTCATCCCCCTCTCAGCATCCCCTTAACTGCTCTACTCTGTAGAGACTTTATTATCTTCTAATATAAAATATAATTTACTTTTTATTATGGTTTTCATTGATCTTCCCTATTATAACATATAGTCCACCACGACAGGGGCTCAATAAACATTCCTTAAATGAACAAATGCTGGCTATAAACAAATCAAATCATTCAAAAACTATTGGCAGCATTGTAGAGTGTTTTAAACCAGTTTGAAGGCAATCTGACAACAAAACAAGAGAAATAAAAGTGCCTATACCCTTTGATAGTCATCCCATGACTGGGAACCTAACTTAAACAAATAGCTCGTAAATTACAAAAAGAAAAAACAAAACCAAACTAAAAACCTCAACTATCTCACAAGATGAAATGGTACATTATTAAAAGGATTACCTAAAATTAAATTATTTTGAAAACTATACAGTTCATGAGGTATGCATGAGAAAACACAGGCTATAAGCAGATTCCATGTTTATAATGCTGTAAAAGCATGTGCACATATAAACAAGGAATACGAAGTACCTTGGGAGAGTGAAAAGAGCTACAGGGATCATGACAAGAATTATCTTTAAAAAATTTTGCATATGGTTTCTAATTTATGGATCCAGCTATATCCTTAGAGATTTTCTACCACTAACCTCCTTCCCCTAACGTCTGACTTGGATTGATCATACGAGAGATCTATGCCCGGTGAAGTAAAATGGCTTGCTCAGAACAGCACTGCTAATTAGCGATAGAGCCATGAACAGAATCCACTTTACATAACTCCTTTCTCCTATCAACACCTCCAATGCAAGGACATTTAACTTATATGTAGAGACAGCACATGCTGTGATGACTGCTGAGATGAATAATCCCACTCTTAAAATAGAACCAGCTGCTGCAACATCCATGTAGCTCCATGGCTTCACAGAATGCTGATTTGTAAAGCATAACTGACAAAGTGAACTTTCACTTATAGTTATTCCAATCTTTCTTCTTAGGTCTCTTTTTCTGGGTGCTCTTGCAGAATAACCTTCGTAAACGACTAACACTATTAACCCAAAACACACACTTGAATTTATTTCAATCTAAAGACACCATCTCAATAGATTTACTAGAATTTTTTAATTAGAGAAAAGGATAGCACATTTAACTCACCTACTTAGAAAAACAGCAAGGAAGGAACTTAACTTCAGTAATATAGCAAAGTGGGACAATCAATGATTAGAGTGTGAAGGCCTGACTTACTCATCCAGGCTCTCCCACTCTCCACTTATATAAGCTTGGGCCCCGTTAACTCCTAAGGATGAAATGGGATTGCCCCACAATCTACAATGGAATATGATAAAGATCAAATGAGTTAACATATGTAAAGCACAAAGTAAAGTGCCTGGCAGCTGCTAAAAACTAGAGTTAAGAAAATTAGGGGAGAAGGGGAAAGGATGGAAAAATAGGAAAGCAACCAAAAGAGAAGGAAAGACAAGGGAACAAGGGAAATAAAGGTGAGAAGTAAACTGAGGTGAGAAGGGCAGATACAAAGGAGCAATTAGCTCCAGGGCGGGAAATCTTTGTAGTTTCTAAGGCACATAACCTAATGTAAATGTATTTCTTCTAGCAGTTCCTTTTGGCCATAACTGAGAATAGACAACAGCAATGAGCTGCGTTAAAAAAAAAAAAAAAAAAAAAAGGAATGGTTTGAGCTGCCTCAAAAGCAGTGACAGCAACATTACTTTCGCGTTCAAGCAAAAGACAGGACAACCACACAACTGAAATACAAAAATAAAAATTACTGAATATGGATTTACTGAAAAGGAAGGTGGAGGATAATGAAACTGAACTACTAAGATCAAGATAAGGGTTTCAGAGACAACATCCAGATAAAACCAATAACATAATTTTTATACCAACAGGAACAACTTAGAAAATAAAATGTTTAAAAAGACACCACTGGGCTTCCCTGGTGGCGCAGTGGCCGAGAGTCCGCCTGCCGATGCAGGGGACACGGGTTCGTGCCCCGGCCCGGGAAGATCCCCCATGCCGTGGAGCGGCTGGGCCCGTGAGCCGTGGCCGCTGAGCCTGCGCGTCTGGAGCCTGTGCTCCGCAACGGGAGAGGCCACAACAGTGAGAGGAGGCCTGCGAACCCAAAAAAAAAAAAAAAAAGACACCACTCACAGTAGAACGAAAAAAGCACCTAGGAATAATACATCTAACAAATTAGCCTAGCCAGACTAATCAGGAAAAAAGAGAGAAGATACAAATTACATCAGGAATGAGAGAGGGAGGTAACATCACTGTAGATTCTACAGATATTATGATGATAATATAGGGCTATTATGAATATATACCAATTAATGTGACAGTTTAGATAAAAGGTACAAATTTCTGAAAATAAAATCAAACTACCAAGTATCACTCAGGGAGAAACAGATAACCTGAAGAGAACTCTTTGAAAGAAACTGAACTGCAAAATACTTATGCTGAGTAAAAGACGACAAAAAAAAAGGAGGGGATACATGCTGTATGATTCCATTTACATAAAATTCTAGAAAATGCAAACTCATCTACAGTGGCAGAAAGCAGCTCTGCAGTTGCCTGAGGATGGTGACAGCAGAGAGGAAGTGTGTATAACCTACGGGACACAAGGAAACTCGTGAGAGGTGGGTATGTTCATGACCTTGATTATAGTGACAAGCCCACACGTGTGTACATTTGTTCCAACATATCAAATTGTATATTGTAAATATGTGCAGTTGATTGCCAATTTTACCTCCATAAAGCTGTACTTAAAACCTGCCGGGGCGGGGAATGAAGGGGTAAGGACAACATGAGCAGAAGTAGGGGTAGAAAGGGAGGAGGTGACTAAATTTGGCTAATATCACTGCCTTTTTTTTTTTTTTTTTTTTTTTTTTTAGCGGTACGCGGGCCTCTCACTGTTGTGGCCTCTCCCGTTGCGGAGCACAGGCTCTGGACGTGCAGGCTCAGCGGCCACGGCTCACGGGCCCAGCCGCTCCACGGCATGGGGGATCTTCCCGGGCCGGGGCACGAACCCGTGTCCCCTGCATCGGCAGGCGGACTCTCAACCACTGCGCCACCAGGGAAGCCCTATCACTGCCTTTTACATAACCTGATGAACTCCTATAGTCACAGATTACTCAGAACAGTATTTCCTACACTGGAGTTTCCCCAACCTCAAAAAATATCTTAAATAAGGGATTCCTTGCTATTAAATTCTGAAAATGTATATATTAAAAGATATTTTAAAAGTGCTTCTAAGTCTCAGTATTGATAACATAAATAGTAGGTCTGGCCTTTATGTAAGCTACAGGCTAAAAGTCACTTTCATTATTCAATACTGTCAAGCTCTTTTTTTCCCCTGTCTAGCAATTCTGAAAATGAATTTAGAAACCTGTGCAATTAGATGTCTTAATAAATTATCTAAATAAAATCCAAGTTGTATTTTGGACTTCTTTTCCTCATTTAGTTTCATCCTAGAAAGAAGTATACACATGGTTGGAGACAACAGCAATAAATGAGTTACCAACTTCAGTATTAAATGTTATTTATTCACTGCTCCAAATAAAGTTATGGAACTTTCAGAGGCTCAATATTACCCAATGGCAAGATTAACCTCTACACTGTTGCTGCCAAGAAGAAAAATAACATCTCATGGCTCCGTGATTGTTGGTTGACTGAATCAGACCAAGAGCTGATGTCCTGTGGTCATATAAATTATGTGAAATGAAGTACTCTGGAGGCTTTTCACAGGGATGGGAGTTACAAGCATTTGTCTCTCTCACAACAAGTCCTGAATGCGCTCATTCATGTCCAGTCTTTTCCTTTCATAAACCCAGAATTCTGTGCCTATTATCAAAACTGAAGGTGGGGCTTCCCTGGTGGTGCAGTGGTTGAAAGTCCGCCTGCCGATGCGGGGGATGCGGGTTTGTGCCCTGGTCCGGGAGGATGCCGCGGAGCGGCTGGGCCCGTGAGCCATGGCCGTTGAGTCTGCGCGTCCGGAGCCTGTGCTCCGCAATGGGAGAGGCCACAACAGTGAGAGGCCCGCGTACCACAAAAACAAAACAAAACAAAAAAAACAAAAAAAACCCTGAAGGTCATGTCAACAAAAAAGGATCCTTTTCTTTTAAGTGATCTAGCTCAAAAATCTTTCTCCAAACCATTATTAAATAAATGTTTATTATTTTTAACCATTTGTAACTTCAGGAAAGTTACAACTTTGACTATGCATATGCACTCTTCAAGGTGAACTTTCTGCTTCTAAAACTGCATTATTCAGAAAGTACCTATTACTTCCTGCATTCTAAGATCTAAGGGGGGCGGGGGGGTGGCTTCATGTTCAGCCTAACTAGGCATTTTGTGACTTAACACAACTTACCTGTATAGCTCCTGACCCTTCATCTTATCATACTCAAAAACTGCAATGTTTAAAAAGTAGATTATTTCTTAAATGAAGCTCAAGTTCTTTATCCCTGGACCACTTGTGGTATAACAGAAAGAACAGTGAGATTTTTGTCTCTGAAGTCCTGTCCGTGACACTTCCTGACTGTGTGACTTTTGTCAAATTAGTACTCATATCTCAGTTTCCTCCCTGGGAAGAGGGGATAATACCACCAACCTGCCCGAGACTGTTGTGAAAGTAATAAATGTGGAATCTATAGAGCATTCAATAGATGTTAGTGCTTACAGATGCATATCTCAATTCCAGTCAACCTTCCTGAGATATGAAACTGAATTTTACCCAGCTGTTCATAAGGAATCATAATGACCCTGTTCAGATATTATTCCAAGCCTTTTGTTTTGTTTCCAGTAACTTTTCAATCATGGATATCACTCTGCTTTCTTTTCATAAAATCAGACTTCACACTATCTAGCCTGGAGCTATATATTTAGATGTTGCTTAAGTGAATTATCAAGTAAACGAACATGAGAAATAAACCGGCATACTTGAGCACTATGGAGGTGAATTAGGGCTGAGATAGAGCCCATGAAAGTCTACGGAGACACTGAGCACAGCATGGAAAAGCTGACTGTGGCATCCAGTTAGGAGAGAAAATCTAGTCCATTCCAGATAACTACTGCTCTTCATGAGATGTGAAGAGTAGTGTGGCCAGGGGATTTATGATTATGAAGAAGAAATTCATGGTTTGGGGGAAGAAGGGAGGAGGAGATGGCAAGATTCCTGTGCAACATGAAGAAAGTTCCAGATTCATGATCTTACAAACAGAATAACAGTATATAATACTTCGGTGCAGGATACAGTTACCTGCCTGAATACATGACTGTGTGCGCTGACGTGATGTAATACTATGTGACATGCGGAAGAAAGGTAACAAATTCAACAGATCTGGTCATAAAAATGGACACTCAAGTCAAAAAAGTACAAGGACAGGAGGAGAAAGAAGCTATGTGAGTCTAAAACTAATAGTGATTAATTAGTGATTCAACAAAGGGATGGGCTCTATCATGAAGGAGAACGCTTTTGGTTAATACAGTTATCTATTAAGAGCACAGAAAAATAAATAAGTATTTCAGGATTGGGTGAAGAATTAATCGACAAACCTCTAAGGTCTTCTCCAATGATAAGATTTCATATCTTTCTATTCAGTGTAACATTCAGTCCTGTCTTACAACACAGTATTTTTTAAGTCAATAACGCTAACAAAACCCCCAAAACGACACCCTCTGCGATCCAGTCCCAAAAAGAAGGGCAGGGTGGGATGCAGTTTTTCCTCACCAGTTCATAACAAACCCACCAGTACCAGCTCATCCTAACATTTTCAAAATGATAATGGATTTTTTTTTTTCCCAGTACGCAGGCCTCCCACCGTTGTGGCCTCTCCCGTTGCGGAGCACAGGCTCCGGACGCGCAGGCCCAGCGGCCACGGCTCACGGGCCCAGCCGCTCCGTGGCACGTGGGATCCTCCCGGACTGGGGCACGAACCCATGTCCCCTGCATCGGCAGGCAGACTCCCAACCACTGTGCCACCAGGGAAGCCCTATAATGGATATTTTTTTAAGAGTATTTAAAATGCTTAAGAGTTCAGTTCAATTCCCATTCACCTAACTAAGTATCACAAGTGTGTGACAACTGTCCAGGACATCATGAAGTATCTGATTCACTGACAGCTCCACCTTTACTTCCTGACCCCAACTCACTTCCCTGCTTTAGGGAGTGGTGTGACTGGAAATGAGCAAGTGCACTGACAGCTGCAGGCAGAAGTGATATCCTCCTGTAGCAGGATACAGGAGAGTCAGAGACCAAAAGAGATATATGATCCTGACACCAAGAAACTGAAGTTCTAGCTTCTACATAAAAATCTGGATAGCAGAATTAGATACAAGAAATTCTACTGCAGCTGTTAATTTCCATGTCTGATGAATTTTATTGAGGACTGTGGGTGGACACGAATAAATGCTTATGCTAAATGCAGATACATTTGATGACAGAAATGAATGAAAGTTTAAAAAAGGGGTCGGGGAGGACTGAGGGAGCTCAAGGACAAAAGGGATAGATCTAAATACAGTAACACATTTAGAAGCCAGATGATTTGTGCCAGGTTCTTAAGAAACAGAAAATATTTACATATGAAGAAGGAAATATGGAATTCACAAATGACAGCCATAAAATACTTAATTAACTAATATAATTAAAGTATGAAGTTCACCCCTTAACCAAAGGAACATGAATGGTAGAAATTAATGTGTAAATTATCATGGCGATACACTAAAATGCTGAGAAATCAATGTATTACTAATGTACGGCATTTAACTGAAGATTGGAATCAAATCCTGCCATCCTCTTACTCACTCCAAGTAGACGTCCACTTGTCAGCTAAGACCCAAGCTTAGGTTTATTCCTACCTCTCTGAAGAGTGCACCATAAAACTGAACAATGTACGGGCAATCACTACTTCGCATCACTACATCCAAATCCATGAGAAGTTGTTTTTGCTCTTTTTCATCCACTGTTGACCGAATTCTCTGGAAAAAAATGACAAAAGATGTCACAAAAACATAAAACAACTTTAGAAACCAAAGAAAAACCACTACCACAAGACTAAAAATTCCAAGCAGACTTCACAAATACTAACCAGACATAAAAATTATCATCTTCCTTATACTTTACAAGAATAATTTTATCACAGAAAAACAAAACAGCACTTAGAAAAAAAATTTTTTGACAAAATAGCACGTAGGAACTCTTTAAGGGACACAGAGCTTTTTAACCACAAGCATTCACTGATGATGATGGAAGGAATGCCCTGCCGGCAAATATAAAGAAAATCTTAACAAGCCATCCTCTAAACAGTTTACGCTGAATAATTATCAGTAGTTTCATACATACTTTTAATCACTATTTCAGAATTGTATGGAATCTGGGCATTCAACGCAAGAACAGCCCTCTTCACTCCCTGGCATCCTTACGCCTTAGCATCCTCCTTCTTTAGAGATGGAAAATAGCCCAGAACAGGTAAAAGTTAGAACTAGCATAGGGGCAGCACACAGACTATGATCCATGTCTCCCAAATCCTGTACTGGTATCTTCCCCCTTCACCATGCTTTCTGTATGTTAAAAACAAAAAGCTCTACCTGACTCTCCAACTCGTGAGTCAGAATGCAGGGCAGCATAAACATGTGGGGGAAAATCTAAAAATGAGGAGACAGAGGGCTGTCTGTCTGCTCCTCAGATGATGAGGTCCTCCCCTGTACATTGCAGACCTGGGGTATATCCCCAACCCACCTGTAAAACGATGACTCTGCACAATTCTAAAAGAGTCCCACAAAAGATAAGGGTCCCCAGCCCTGCCACCCACCCAGGAACTGCACAGAACATGGAGATGTTCAGGGCGACAGCTCCCACTGCACTAGAGACAGGAAAGAATCAAGTTCAGACAGTGTAAAATATTAATAATGAAGTTACAGTTTAATGACAAGGCATGCAAACAGCTCTGTTCTCATAAAAAAAGTTCACAATGTCACACCGCGCCACTGTGTACAATACGTAGCACATACTTACAGGGCAAGTTAGTATCAAAAAATATACAAGGTGGCATTTTGTCTTCCAAAGACTTCAAGGTATCTGTCCTCAATGTTCTTGAAAGGGTGAAGGCAGTCAATTAAACTCTTGAACCCATTTTACAGAAGAGAAGCCAGAGGCACAGAGAAATACAAAAGATGTATTCCATGTGACACGACAATAAGCAGGTGTATAAGGAATAGAAGTAGGTTCTCTAATTTTCATTTTTCCCACACTAAATGAGGAACTCCACACATTCCAAATACAAACAAATTTAATTTTGCAACTTAAAATTTACAGCCTGCTAGCAACAGTACTTCATACCAAATAAAATTTACTAGCTGGCATCCATCTTGTACATACTGATTTATTCCAAACTTTCACACTGAATATCCTGCCCAGATAAATAAGAAAAAAATAAGAAGAATGAAAAATAAAAACAAGTAAGACTAGTACTTTTAAAATTAAGAAAATCTCCCCCTCCCATTTCTGTACTTTCATAGTTTGGAGATTAATAAGTTTGCTTTTAAATCTACATCGGCATAATGTCTGCTCAAAAGGGATAGTTTTAAAAAGTCAAATTATCCCAGAGACGTAATTTGTATTTGTTCAAAACATGACACTGAAATTTTTGTAAACATTTTAATTACATTAACTTCTGTTTTAAAAAATATAACTCTAAAAGTGTAGCTGTGAAAATACTAATTTGGGAACGCTATTATTTTTAAAAGACTTAATAATCCTATGTATCTAAACTTAAAAGACAAAGAACTGGTAATTAGAGACAAACAGGGAAGAAAAAGCAAATGATCCTCTGGTTGCGGAAGATTTCTACCTACTAAAGAATTCTCACTATTAATAGATTAAAATTTTTTTTTCTACTTTTACTATTTTTCCTTATTTACAAGTGTACTAACACACACACTTATAAAACACTATTTTAAAAGATGTCCTCCTTTCTAGTTTATTTTTTGTTTCCCTAAACTGGTTATATGGTTTTCTAAATTTACAATAAACCTCAGTAGTTATCATCAATAACTGACTCTTGGGGACCAGTTTCTAAAAACACTGCTGTTGCTACAGAAAGGATACATGTTACTGTGTGAACTGGAGACCTAACTGAAGTCCCAGCATCTAACTGATGTAATAGGATTATTACTAACCATACTGGAGAGAGAGTTCCTGGCACAGTTGTAATCTCTGAGATTGTCAGCATGGCAGGAAAATCTGTCCATCTGTAAAATATTCTTTAATGCCACTGCTAGCATGAAAGAGAACATGGGGGCGCTGCTGGATGGCCTACTGCTCTAATGATGCCTGTCCCCACCTCCTCACGCTTTCTGAGCATCTCGCCCAAGTGATGGGCGTTGGAGGACTAGCTGCTGGTACTGCATCTCAATTGTTTAAAACAGAGCAAGTACAGCTAGCTCTGAATTATACTGATACTAAAGTTTTAGGGTCGTATTGTAACCTTTATTATATGTGAGGAATTAATAAACTAAGCTAATTCAAAAGGCCTGAAGGACTCAAAGAGGAGGTTAACTATAAGCATACATCTACAATAGCAGTAGCTTCAAATTAATGATTTTAATTCAGTAATTCAATAAGTAATTCAAGTTAGAAAACACAAATAATCGATGATTCAAATGACAAAATACTTAGTAATAAAAGTCACTACCAGGAAAGTTTTTCTAATTGAACATCAAAATAATGTGTATGGAAAAGATTTCTACCATTTGAAATAAGCAAGGCTCGGATTCTCTAATGAAGGGAGCATAATCACCAAAAATGGAACACGTCACTGAGAACAAACTTCCCTTCCCCTTATAAAGCTGTCCTTAATGAGGGTACTGGAAAATGCAAAGGTGGAGCCAATTACACTACTTGAAATTCTCCTGTAATTTAAATGTTCAGAAATCAACTGTGTTGATAAATGCCTTGAATTACAGGAAATTTTCATTTATTGACACCATAAATTTAAAGTTAGATAAGGCGAATGTTCATTTGGTCTCAGCAAACCCTTTTTTTTTTTTCTATTTAAGAAAGTAGAAAATATTTAAGAAAATCATCTCAAGAACCTTAAGTTTTAAAGAAAAGTTTCACTTTCACCCAAATATCATTAAAATTACTCTTGTTTCTTCATTATGGGGCTATTGAGCTTTTACCTGTCACTGTTTTATTAACCTAGCTTAAGTTATCACATTCTCTCAGGACAAACTAAACTACTTTTTGAAAATCAACCTACACAGCATTTCCAATAATGAAGTTATTTTCAAATTATTATCAAATTATTACAATTTTACTTTATTTGGAACATAATGTAGAGAAAACACTTTTAAAGCAAAACAAGAATTACTACCCGACTTATATAAGCAGTTTGCTACAGTGAAGAAATTTTATATACCTGAAGCTAAAAATATATTTTTAAAATTGTTGTCCAAATCTGTATACAAAGCTGTTTTATACTCTGATAAAGCTTTAAAAGCAGGTAAGTGCCAACAAAAACTGCATGTAGCTACAGATCAGCAACACCAAAATAACTCTCATTTAAAGACACTTAGTAGAGGCAAAGGGAAAAAAAGATAAATTCCTAGTTCCCTGGTTGTATGACTATTAGTGTTATACATGGTTCTTATCTGATTAAAAAAAAAATTCCAAAGAGCTTCACTTATCTAAGGCAGCCAATCCAACTCATGCCATTGGCTGAAGCAGCCACAAATTCAGTTACTAGAACTCTGTAAGGATTAAGCTACAGTTATAGAAAGTTAAGAAGTTCCATAGGACAAGCTAAAAAATTTAAGTTAGAAATTGCCCTCTTGCCCTCTCCTACCTCATGCACAGAACCCAGCAATGCCCACTTTGAGAACAGTCCCAATCATACAGAAATACCAGGAAGTGGTTGAAAGTTTGCTTTCCTTCTTCCTGTACAATGTGACATCTTCAAGTCATTGGTAAATTTAAATGTTGACAGCTTATACCTGGCCTCATCTGGAATGCCTCAATTTTTAACAACATGAATTTAAAGTATAAATACTCCTTTCACTGGGATTTCACACACACTATTCTCTCGCCTTATCTCCAAACCCTGCCAACCCGACCTCTCATGTAATTTGCTGGTACTCATCAAGGATGAATAGTTAGGGACAAAACTAACACCAGTAAGTATGAAGGACTTTCAAGTTGATTAAGACACATTATTAGGATGGAAAGGGACTGGGGGAACTATTAAAACTAAATTCACTGAAGGACTGGGGTGGAAAGGGCAGAGAGAAAGAAGCCAAGAGGATGGATGAAAACAGGCAGTACACACTCTTAAGGAAACCGATTTCACCCCTTGTTACTGAGATACTATGACCGCATTAGTGTCACTTTCCTAAATTTATTTTCAGAGGTCAGGAGTGACATGGAGAAGGGATAAAGGGAAAGAGTATGATGAAGACCCACTCGCTATTATGGGGTAAGGCCAGGATGGCTCAACTGGCAAAGAGAAAATGAAAAAAGGCCCACAGCATAGGTCCTCAGAAGCGGGTCTCCAAGGAGCATTTTGCCTGGGCGTTAAATGAACACCTAGCTGATTCCAGTAGTGTCCTTGCCACCCACTCTGATTCAGAGTTAACCCACATCTCCGTGTCAGAGTTCTCAGAGCTAGCTCAGTTGCTAGAGAAGCCAGGCACACACCAAAGCACTGGGGCCTGCTCTGAAAGGACCCCAGTCTGTGTCTGCCTGAGTCCTATGCAAGAACTCTGGACCCTCACCAAAATCCCAAAGTTGTTCTACCTGCCAACTCAAGCTATAAGGAAAGGTCAGGCCAATGACCAGCTCTATCTGTTGGATAATGTGTGTGTGGAGAAGGCCCTCTGGGTTACCTGATCCGATTCGTGTTTAGGGAAGGAGAAAATAGGTCATCACATACTCGAAAGACTCAGGGTAAAGAAGACTGATAAGTCATACATGTTCCTGATTAAAAACAGTAGTTCCACAATGTGTACAACAAATATTTCTAGGATCTGGGCGTTCCAGGCAAAAGAGATACACGTCACCTGCAAACATATCAGGAATCAAGAACCGAGGAGTCCAGGAACTGACTTCAGAAAGACAGACTTGAAAACAGCAACACAGTCAAATAAACTTACAAAATGTCTTATCAATTCTAACTGATACTCCATCTGTGTTTTTGTTTTGAAATGGAGAAAATACATGGGGAAAGAGATGTGGGGAACAGAAAAAATGGGAAAAGTAATGTGAAAGGGCATGACCACTAGTCCTGGCAGGTACAGTCTCTAAACTCTCACATGACACATTCTTGCCGGGTCTTTGAAGGGCTCAGCTGAGGGTTCAGAGAACCATGTAACAAGGTGCCCGTGTTCATCTGTGGCTGCTTAGAGTAAGTTAGGAGTAAGGTATGAGTATTCAAAAGTGAATGAGGGGCGAGTTCCCCAATCAGAAATTTGGGCACGGACACAACGAAACTCAGCAAGGTGATGTATTCAACAACTATAGAGGAAATCAGTGTATGGCTTTAAAGTTTATTCTAGGCATTGACTAAAACAATTTAACACGGAATAAAGTGATGCAGGCTATTAGTATTTGGGCCATTAAGCAAAGTGCTACTTTCAACTTACCGCCAACTGAAATCAGAGCACCAGAAGGTCTTTACCCTTCAGCAAAGCCGAGTGGGATCCGCTATTGCCTGCAGGTAGCTCGATCTCAGCTCTCAGTGACTGTGGCTCATCCCTCTAGCTGAGCGCCTCTCACCATCTAAGGTGACCAACAGTATTTATATTCTCTACTCAAGTAATTGCCAAATATCTTGCCAAAATGGGATGAAAGCTTGAGTAATCACTCACAGGACAGGAATGAGATCAAATGCTCCCTGCGTCGATCAAATGCCCCATAATATGGGGCAATCAACTGTGGATTTCTTTTCTTTTTTTTTTTTTTAACTGTGGATTTCTTAACAAGCCATGTGATCTAGCCAATCGAATGAAAGCCTAAGACACTGGACTGAGTAGACACTGATAAGTATCACCCATACAGGAATCCTAGAGCTGGTACCTGGGCAAACACAGCACATGGGATCTCGAGTGGACTCCTCTCCACAGAAAATAAAGAGGGATGGAATGAAGGTTCTACAGTGTTTCATTTAAAATCAAATGATGCAGAGAACAAGGACTTCTTAATTGATATAATTGTAATAAACGTATTTTGAAAGTATCCAGTTCCTAGGATCCACAAACACCAATACTGCCCTGCCAGAAGTGCTGCCTTGTTCATTAAGCAGTCCCTGCCCTTTGGTTAGGGACTCCTCCTAAGGTTAACATGTGAGAGAATAAAACACAAAGGGGAATCCACTGCCAGTCAGTGGATGACTTCAGATCAACCTAAGTCAGGGAGGTAGGGGATAGGAGAGCAAGGATCACACTCAGATCCCCAAGCGTCCCCTTGGATTCTTACAAACATTCGATCCTTACAACAAATGTGCTGCTTTCCCAGCAGAAATGTCCAGAATTCAGTTCTAATACGAAGTTGGAAAACCCCAGAAACCACTGCAGCACATCAGTGAGCTAGCACTTTCTTCTGACCTGCAGGAAATCCTAGGCATTCTTATATTCCTTATTTCAAAACAAAGATTCTATATCCCACAGATGCAGCAAGACACTTAACCTTAGCTGCTAAAGAGTCTTCTTCTAAACAGATCACATAAAAAAATGTCCATGATGTCTTACAATACTATCACCAATAAGATCAAAGCAGATGGCCGCATTAGCCAAAACAAACAGTAAAAAAAAAAAAAAAGGCAAAGTATTTGGAGTGCTGATCACAGATGCAAAACTGTTTTTCATGTCAAAGAGTAACAAATTGTGTGTCTGTTAAATCAATTGTGTTAAATTATGAAAACACATGTTTTTACTAAGGAAGAAAGGATACTAATTCTTAATTGCAAAACCATCTGAGTCTTTAGAAGCAATTTAATGAACTCTCGATTGTAACTTAGTCAAATTAATTAATTAATAGTAGGGCCTCCCCTTCTTCTCCCTTCTACATATCTTGTGCTGTGCATCATCAGAGAACGTGCAAGATCACTTCCAACAACATACGTGATATCACATCATGGGAAGACCTGCCCTGAGGACAAAGTTAATAGGACAAGTTTGATAAGTCTTGACAAGGGTGGTATTGTCTTCCTCTTTACTCATTACATCATCCACATGTAAAGAGCACAATGTTAACCTCAGCACTGAAACATTTAAGGGCCTAAAGATCATAAGTGACAGATCACAACTTCGGTACCCATGACAATACAGTGAGATAAGAGAGAAATCTGATATATAAACAATTACAGAGGCATGGCTATAACATAACAAAGAATGACAGAAAATGTGCAGGAGGTATTGTTCAAATATTGTTCCGGAGGATCCTCATTTAGAATGAGTGTGTTAAGACGGGTTTTTCTCCAAATAACTGCATAAGCTAAGATACAGTCCTATGTCACGGTTCAGTCAGGTCAGTCAAGTGAAGGTAGAGGGTTTCAGAAACTAGGTGTCCAGAATGTTCAGAAACAAAAATGATTGATTAAAGTTCACCAAGAGCAACCATTTCCAAACTGTCCACGTGGATCCCAAAGGTTCCTCAGCACTCATGCCCCAAGGGCTTCCGATATGGGTAGGCACCTCCTGTCCATCACATCAACCAGGATAGCACTAATTTTGTCTACTTTATTTATTGGGGTCTACATACAATTCTATTAACAGAGAGAATCCACTAGGAGCAACAGCAAAAGAAACACACGCAGACTAGGAGTTCCAATCCCCACTACGCCAGGGACTAGGGGGCAGCCCTGCCACATGCTTGGGATCTGTCTACTCCTGGAAGGGCACCACTTACACTTTTCATTGCAATGCCACAACATTCAAGCAACATAAAATAATATGGGGCAATCAACTGTGGATTTCTTAATAAGCCATGAGGATCCAGCCAATCGAATGAGAGCCTAAGACACTGGACTCCAGTCTCAATTCAAAACAAGATAGTCATGGCTTCTGCATCCCACAAGTGACCTGGATAATCAAATGCTAGCGCTGTGGACCTTTGAAACTCAACAAAACTGCCTAACAAAGTTGTCTAGAGCATCAGAAAGAAGCTCTTCTAACTAAGGCCACGCCTGTCAAGTGTCATTCTACTGCCTTCAGAACACTGCGCAAGACCAATGCTTGGGACTAAAACGACCCTCCTCCGACAGTGCTCACGGGCCCCATGCAAACTATGCAGCACTGAACTTCTGACAGCAATGGCGAGGTCCCCACTGCCCAGCTGCCTCCCGACACTCGCAGCTCTGCCTGCACAGGAGGCCCACCCAGCGAGCAGGGGAAAGCCCCACGGTGCTCTGCTCAGGGAGGGCTGGGCTGTGGGTGCTGACACTCTCGGGCGGAGGGCTCTGGTCCTTCCCACCAGGCATCGGGGTAACCTGGGTCTCAGCTCAAGCACACTGACGTCGATACCCAAATACCAAGGAGAGGCAAGAACGCAGGAATCGAGATCGGGCTAGCAGCCCAGGATCAGGAAAAGTTAAACGAGCACAGCAGGAGAGTTGGAAGAGTAGAGGAAGGACACTGAGGGTGGAAGGAGTAACACATGTCAGGCAGATGGCCAAGAAAGGGAAACACCCGAAACCCTTAAATATGAGGTCACAAACTGCGAAGAGCCGACTGCTTTTCTGATTAACTCAGGGAACTTCTCAATTAGAAGACTCAAAGCTCATCATAGTGACCAGCAGTGATAACCTTCACACCTTCCTACCCCATCCAGAGGCCCAGTCTCTCCAGTGGGACGAGACGTTTACTCCCGCGTTCACCCTCCAAATAACAGTTCCACTACCTTCTGTCTTTAGCGACAGCAATTTCATTCCTTTCTATTCCCTCCCACTTTCATTCTTTCCTACTCTCCCCTGTTTTTTCTTCACAGCCTACAAACAAGAACAGGGTACGATCCTTCAAGAAGTCAATCCGGACCTAATTAACAACAGGGGGGCGGCAGTCCAGGCCTGCAGGAGGTCACTCCTCCCTCTGGCAGCAATCTGCCTTTGCTGTCCCACTCAATTCCAGCCGTGGGCCTGAACCGTGGCACTGCAGCTACTCTTCCTAACTCTTTATTCCTGTGTCCCTGGATTGTTTTGAGTAGATTCTGATCATCTGTGGACTAACTCTGCTGGGGGTTCCTCCCAGATTTGAATTTCTCTAACCCTAGCTTGAAAACCTAATCCTGATTGCTTCTTCAAACACTTGGCCTGAATTCTGGGGTCTTCCCAGAATTGGCTGTAATAACCAGCCCTGCCAGACAGCTAAGCAGAGCTTAGCGAGGCACTACTTCACCTTAGGGGATGGTGACTGTGCGTGTCTAATCTTTTCATTCAGTGGGTATTCCACCATCGTGCAAAACGGGGCGTGAAATAAATGTTATTTGCAGAGGATGCTGATCCAAGCCTGAAGTACCAGCCAGCGTCAAAGGACGTCCCACCTGAGCTTTAAAAGACCCCGCGGCAACCATGGCTTTGCCCTCAGCAGTCCTGTGACTCAGTCGCTCAGGCAGAGTTAGACGAAATAGTACAAGACAAACTACTCACAGAAGAGTAAAACCAGCTTACCCAAGCGTGTGCAAATAAAAATGAAGGATTCAAATTTCCCACATCCTAGGTCTAACACAGAACCTCCCTGGCAGCTTAGGGAACTGTGCTCAGGCCAAAGGTCAAGAAAGTATCGTAAGTATAACTCTTACATATACTGTGTGTTATCTTGCTGAATCTGATTTATGATATCATAACTGATTTTTAGATTAATTATCTCTTGGAGATAATTATTTCCTGTAACTAAGAACTCATTTTTTTAAACATTTCTTGTATGTGGCAAAATAAATTTGGGGAAGGGCTCCCTCAAAACTGAAAATGAGGAATAAACAATATTTTTAAATATCAGGTTAACACCACAGTTCACTTTGGTGCAGATACTGCAAGCAAATCTTAGGATAATTTCCAGGATAAGCTTAATGTCTGATAAAGAAATCCTTCTACGGAACAGGATAGAAAGCCCGGAGATAAACCCACACACATGTGGTCACCTTATCTAGAAGAGGCAAGAATATACAATGGAGAAAAGACAGCCTCTTCAATAAGTGGTGCTGGAAAAACTGGACAGCTACATGTAAAAGAATGAAATTAGAACACTCCCTAACACCACATACAGAAATAAACTCAAAATGGATTAAAGACCTAAGTGTAAAGCCAGACACTATAAAACCCTTTGAGGAAAACATAGGAAGAACGCTCTATGACATAAATCACAGCAAGATCCTTTTTGACCCACCTCCTAGAGAAATGGAAATAAAAATAAAAAATAAACAAATGGGACCTAAATGAAACGTAAAAGCTTTTGCACAGCAAAGCAAACCATAAACAAGACGAAAAGACAACCCTCAGAATGGAAGAAAATATTTGCAGACGAAGCAACTGACAAAGGATTAATCGCCAAAATATACAAGCAGCTCATGCTCAATATCAAAAAAACAAACAACCCAATCCAAAAATGGGTGGAAGATCTAAACAGACATTTCTCCAAAGAAGATATACAGATGGCCAACAAACACATGAAAGGATGCCTAACATCACTAATCATTAGAGAAATGCAAATCAAAACCACAATGAGGTATCACCTCACACCGGTCAGAATGGCCATCATCAAAAAATCTACAAACAAGGGACTTCCCTGGTGGCACAGTGGTTAAGAATCCGCCTGCCAATGCAGGACACACGAGTTCGAACCCCGGTCCAGGAAGGTCCCACATGCCGCGGAGCAACTGAGCCCATGCGCCACATCTACTGAGCCTGCGCTCTAGAGCCCGCAAGCCACAACTACTGAGCCTGTGTGCCACAACTACTGAAGCCCACATGCCTAGAGCCCATGCTCTGCAACAAGAGAAGCCACTGCAGTGAGAGGCCCGTGCACCGCAATGGAGAGTAGATGCAACTAGAGAGAGCCCGCGTGCAGCAACGAAGACTCAACACAACCAAAAATAAATATAAAATAATAAATTTATTTTTTTAAATCTACAAACAATAAATGCTGGACAGGGTGTGGAGAAAAGGGAACCCTCTTGCACTGTTGGTGAGAATGTAAATTGATACAGCTACTATGGAGAACAGTATGCAGGTTCCTTAAAAAACTAAAAATAGAACTACCATATGACCCAGCAGTCCCACTACTGGGCATATACCCTGAGAAAACCATAATTCCAAAAGAGTCATGTACCACAGTGTTCACTGCAGCACTATTTACAATAGCCAGGACATGGAAGCAACCTAAGTGTCCATCGACAGATGAATGGGTAAAGAAGATGTGGCACATATATACAATGGAATATTACTCAGCCATAAAAAGAAACGAAATTGAGTTATTTGTAGTGAGGTGGATGGAGCCAGAGTCTGTCATACAGAGTGAAGTCAGTCAGAAAGAGAAAAACAAATACTGTATGCTAACACATATATATGGAATCTAAAAAAAAAAAATTAGTCCTGAAGAACCTAGGGGCAGGACAGGAATAAAGACACAGACGTAGAGAATGGATTTGAGGACATGGGGCAGGGGAAGGGGAAGGTGGGATGAAGTGAGAGAGTGGCATGGACATATATACACTACCAGATGGAAAACAGATAGCTAGTGGGAAGCAGCCACATAGCACAGGGAGATCAGCTCGGTGCTGTGTGACCACCTAGAGGGGTGGGATAGGGAGGGTTGGAGGGAGATGCAAGAGGGAGGGGATATGGGGATATATGTACACATATAGCTGATTCACTTTGTTATAAAGCAGAAAGTAACACAACATTGTAAAGCAATTATACTCCAATAAAGATGTTAAAAAGAAAAAAGAAATCCTTCTATATTAAGTGCATAATAAGACACTTAGTATACAGCTACTTCTAGTGGGTTTCTCATTTCACCAACACCAAGGAAAACTTACAGGAGCGTGAACCGCTGTCTCACAGCTCCTTTAAATCTCCCCAGTCCTCATCTCAGAGATAAAACCAGTGCGTGCTCAGGAATAGAGCCATCTACGTGTAAAATGTCAGATCTAACTCCTCAATCGTACGATGCCTCTGTGTATCTTCACTCGACAGTCTGGTCTGTGTGCCTAAGTGAAGAGTGAATAAACTCTTGGTATGATGAAGGGCTAAGTTTTTTCAAAGAGACCAACAATAATACGTTTTAAATTTGTAGTAGATGGCATATACTAGTCATCAAATTGGTATCCAATTTTAATATATATTAATGCACAAACACTCTTCCAGTATTATACGAACTCATGAAATCCAATCCTTACACCCCATCAATATGTTGACTGGAATGTCAGATTACCAAGTTCAGTGTGAGTGTGGCCATATCTCATTTTTTCCTTTTTCATTTTAAATTGCCCTCCCACCACTCCCATGCTAAACTATCATGCTTGCTCAAGAATTCAAGGTGACAAAGATAGACAGCATCACCTGGTGAGTACAGACGTGATAGATATCAGTCTGTGGGTCCCATCACCACCTGAGGAGTACTTCTTAAGAACTGGGGTTTTTAATAGCATTTCCACCAGGGGATCTCAAAATAAGATCAGATTACAAATGGCAGACAACAATTTCCTGTTTTCACTCTTAAATTCTTTTGAAATTTGACTAAGCATTATACAGTTGAAATGTTAGCAAATGAAGAAAAACTTTAACATCCAAATGAAGGAACTTCTTTATTTACCTTTAAAACCTATTAACCATGATTAAAGTCTATCCAGATTACCAAGACAGTTTATGATGCTGATCAACATAGTAAAGCACACACAGCACAGACTGAAAACAGCAGGACATAATTATTTTAAAAGGACCTTCCCTGGTATCTGGGAGAAAAGTTTAGGACTTTAGTTGTATAGGATAGCTTTCCCTTAAGCCCCAGCCAAGTAAAAGTGAGCGTCATGCACAGACAGTACATAAGGGCAATGCAACACTCATGCAGAAAAGTCTAAATAAAATGACTTTCTTTCCACTCACACTACAGCTCACAACATAAAAAGAGAGAAATTATTTTACATTCCAAGAAAAACAACATTTTATTTCAACAGGTAATCCAAAGTAGAGGTCTTAGCCTCGGCATCTTTAGAGGTCTGTGGCTATATGCAAAATTTTGTATATGTATCCATCTTCCCAAGAAAAGAGTCTACAGTTGCCACCACATTGTAGAAGAAATATGACCAAAAACAGCTTAGGAACCCATAGAGAGAATCCTAAGGTTTCTCCCCACCATTAATTTTTCATTAGTTTTATATAACCCAGCAAAGAGAAATGCTCAGCAGTGAAGGAGGCTAAAACAGAGTAACATTTTGCTCACAATAAACTTCAACACAGGCAGCATTTTATATTAATGTGACACAAATCCACTCCCAAAAGCCAAGTAGGAAACAGGTCACTCCTCTCATCAAGTCATTTTGATAAACTCTCAAAATAGGGAGGGGACTAACAGGAAGATGATTAGCTTAGACTGTCGGCAAACCCATTCTCAGTTCTTGCAAAATGGGAAAGTATCTGTTCCCACAAAAATTTTAAATTCGATGAGAGTGTGGCCATATCTCCATTTTTTCCTTTTAAACTGCCCCCCTCCCTCCATCGCTGACTTTCTTGAAATATCTTACACAGAGCAAATATTCGTTAAACATCTGAACAAACACATGAACAAGTTACAACGATGTGGGCCCCCTGGGAGTCAGACGGAAACCACGTTTTCCCCACAGGTACCAACATAAGCCTGCCAGGTACAGTCTAGCGGCCAATCTCCACTTCTGGCCATTCTTGATGTTTTTGTTTGAAATGAACATATTAAGTGGCATGACACTCACAGTAATGACAGACTGGGACAGCAGCATCACAAAGTATGCGTTTCAGTACAACCTTGGAGCCGGGGCACAGGGAGGTACTGAGTGGAGGTGAAAAAAACAGAGAGAAGCCGAGCCGGTCAGGACCGAGTAAGGTTGAGGTTAGTGGCAACAGCATGTGCGTGGTTTCCGGGAAACCGTCAGCGAGCCTGCTGTTAGCCCTAGCCCCGCACCCTGCCCAACCCAGTGCGCCGCGTCTCTGTGCAGCTCTGGCGCGGCGCGGCACTGCCCGGCCCCCAGGGTGCGGCCGCCCCACCGGAACTCACCTTGGCAGCCAGCGGGAGGGCCTGAGGTTTAAAACACGTTAAAGAATCATGCCGAAAGTGCAGGGAACATGCACACCTCACGACTCATGTCTCCCGAGAGGCAGGAAACATGCCACCGGTAAGACAACCTCTATATAATATAAAACACCCTCAAAAGGATTCGGAGAAACCATTTCAGGAACACCCATATTTACCACACCAGTGAGAACAGAGCAGTAGTGGTGTTACTGCACCAAGAAATTGCACCGAGTGGACTAAAGTACCAAAAGTAATCATGGGCATCACCTACTTTAACCGCCATTATTTGCCCACTTGGTTTGTGGACCATTTTGTTGACAGAACCATAAGCTCCTCGTCCAATTTCTCCAAGGTCTTTCAAGTCCTCTGCAGTGAAATCCCAGTGCTGCTCAGGAGAGATCTTCAGTTTTCCTGACGATTCAATGCTGTGTGTTCTCAGTCTCTCTCTGTTAAAATATTGGGAAGCAATTTTTCCACATTTTAAATAGGTTTTGACTTTTTTCTTTTAGCTAGCACTGATTAATGCGTGGGAAAATTTGTTTTCTCATCAGTTACTACAACAGTCTGCGCTCCGGGTTTCTGGGGATTTTTTTTTTGTTCGTTTGTGTCATCTTGGTTTTTTACACACTGAGTTAATTAAGAAAGGCCTAAATTCAGGGAGTCAATGAACTTAGCTTTTATGGGATTCATAAAACCAAATTTCCATTTACTGAAGCAACTAATACTGCAGACCAGTTTCATTTCCAAATACGAGATCTTTTCCAAACTTTGCAAAACTGCATTATCAAATGCAGAATCGCAGGTGCTACAAACCTCATTTCCAAAAAGTTCTTATCCTACCTTACCCAACATTAATTACTCCAGGTCCTCGATCCTTAATACAGCTAGCTGTTCACAAACTTTGCTGCTCATCAGAATCACCAGGGGAGATTTATTAAATCCCAATGCCCAGGTATCATCATATAGCTATTATATCAGAATATGTGGGGATAGGGTCAAAAAACAGTATATTTAAAGATACCGCGATGATTCTAGCCAAGTTTGGGGACGAGCACCTTAGGATACTGCCCTATTCATGCTAAAGCCATGCTGAAGTGGGAGAACAGTTAAACGACTAGCCAGCTGGCTCTACGAGGAAAACTACCATGTGCTATTCAAAATTGAGCCTCTCAGCCCTTGATCAACAGATAGAGCAATGGGGTGAAAAAAGAATGATTTAAGGACAGAAGCGTTCACTTGTTACAGATTTTCATTATATAAAAAAATCACCTCCAAAATGCCAGCACGGAGATCAAAGTACTAACTTCTAACCATACTTTGTAAAAAAGCAAATCCAATGAAAAATGTAGAATCAATCTCGTTTGTGTCTGCCTCTGTCTCACACACATACCACTGTGTAGGGATGAACTGTATCAAACCAGAGTGCAACAGACATAAAGAAAAAGATTCCATTGAATATCATCTACATTTCTTCAATTTCATATTAAACGATCAGAATCTCTTTTAAAATCTGATCTAATGATACAAGCAAGAACATGATTGGTTATCTATTTCTTCTTCCAAAATTAAGGAAATGTTTTCTCAGATTAGTAGAACTGTTTTTTGTAGTTACTTTTAAGGTTCTCATATATTTAGAATTTTAAAATGACTCCCCCAGAATAATCATTTATGCTAGTACTGATATTAATAATAACCAAGAGTCAAGGTTAGAGTTAAAAAGTTACTATGCTTTGTCTAAATAACAGCTTAGTGAACCAGCATTCCAAATGCCAGATTCTCAAATCATAACTTTAATAAGTCATAATACCAGCTTTCATTCGTCACAAGTTCTTTTCAGTTTACAAAATACTTTCACCAATATTATATATACCCTAGCATCTAGAGTCAAAGGAAGCCCAGAAAGCAGTGGCATAAGTGACCATTCAGGTACGGAGGTGAAGCTTGAACTGGCTAAGATGGAAATCGGATCTAGGCAAGCAGATGAAGCCCAGTGACTAATTTTCTCAGTAATCTTTTTCATGAAGTAGACAGATTAAGCCAGGAAGTATTCTAACATAAAGAAGTTCCATGAATAATGACTATTGTTCTATGATCATTGGCAAGAAAACACCATCTTTATGGCTCAATTTAATCACTGGTGAAATATACAGCACTAGCCTACTGCTGAGGGTAGTGGCAGACAGGCTCTAAGGTGCTGCCCATGACCTCCACTTTCCTGGCACCCACATCTTTACATAAGCTCCTCTGTTTGAATATGGATGGGACCTGCGACTTGCTTCTAGCCAAGAGAATATGGCAAAGGCTATCACTCATCATTACATTGTGTCATATAACGTTTGTTGCTAGCATTCCTGAGAAATGAAATGAATGATATGAAAAACAAGTTATAATATTGTCTATCACACTGAAGGTCAAATTTTAGAATTATGAAATATCTCTGCTAATAGTTTAGCTTACTGTAGGCCTGCTGTATGATTTCTGGATAAGATTCTTTTTTCTTTTTGAAAGTGAACAGATTGACAGATAAGGAATGTGAGTTATCTTCTTAGGCTAACAAAAATGTTCAAAAATTGAGTAAGGTGACAGATGTACAACTCTGAATATACTAAAAGCAGTAGGGTTATACAGTTTAAATGAGTGAGCTGTATGGTGTATGAATGATATCTCAATACAGCTGCAAAGGAAAAAGATGAACAGGAGAATGTGATTACTACCCAGAGTTCCATTTTCTCACTTAGACAGGAAAAGAGTTGTGAAAACCACAGAAAAACATGTTACGGTTATGCCATCACCAAGGCATGTTCATAGAGTCTTCATTCATACTGGACTGGCGATCTTTCCAATGAAACTGCTTCACAGCTACTGTTATAAGAGTTAGTTCAACCATGATTGCTTCCAAAGAAGAACTGTACGTAGATAAAGCACTGTAGTAACCAGATCTGGAAGCCTGACCTGAACCTTTACCATGAAACTCTAGCAGTCAATCACTGAGGCAACTGTACCAAGCGGCCAAAACCCTACTTACAGTTCTTTAACTTTAAGCAAATCTATCAAGCAAGATTTAAGTGTTACTTCTATTAGACAGTATCAGAAATTCCCAGTCATTTCATTATTAATTTCTTACCTGGAAATTAGTTTGACTCAACTCAACAAACCTGTAAGTCATCCTCAATGCCTCTGCCTATCAGTGCCTTATATTCCTTCTAAAATAGGTTAAGTGCTCTACATGGACAATACTTAACCAGGACACCCCTCCAATGTTTTTGTTGAGTCCACTCAAGAAACAAGCAAAGGACTGAGGTTCCATATCTCAAATTAACCCAAGTCTCAGAAAGGAATACAATCCCAGCCCCCTATCTAGCCCTCTACATAGGAAAGTCCAGTAGAAAAAAGTCCATAGAAAAATCAGTAATCTTCTCCTCTGGATTTAGAGGTCTTTAATATGACAACAAGTTTTAGTAGTCTTTGTTATATTAGGACTTGTAATTAGATTATCAAATGATACACATTCCAGGTAAAAAATCAGCTACACACTTACATTTTTTAAATGCCTTACAGATCACAAATCTGAATTAAATGCGTAATGTATCTCTTGAATACGGTATTTCAAACAGTATGTTTTTGGATAGATATTAACAGCACCAGGGAAGCTGCTTAGATATAGACTGATGTTACCATTAATATACTTTCTCCTATATAAAGGTTAGTAGAATTTTAGTGGTAATAATAGACTCTGGTGAAATCTACAGACACCAACACAAAGGATTAAAACGTAAAAAAAAAAAAAAAATCAATCAACCTTATTAATTTGAATCAAATTTGGAAAATCAATTCATGGACATACCATATCTTACCAACAGATATTCAACAGCTAATATAAACAGATTGGGTATATATGTCCCATGTGGTCAGTATCTTCATGTTCCTTTTCAAACGACAATATTCCCTGGCTTTATAAAAAGATGCCATATGAATGACTGGAAAATATCAAAGCTTTTAGGGCTTACCTCTCCCCAATTGTTTAAGGGAACACTTATTCCTCCCATGCCTCACTGTTCCATGCAGAGGGATCTGGTCTCTCACCTGAGGCCTTACTGACTGATCAGTGAATATAGAGAAGAAACTAAACACACTCCGTTCAATTCCTCTCTTTCAGAGCTAACCCTACAGGGAGGGTACACATGCTCTGGCAATGTCTCTCTCATGCCTTATACCAGGCTGCCACTCACAGGGTGGGTAAGTCTACATATTCAAGGGCAGGGGGAGTTAGCACCATAAGTTTGTTTTCTATGTCTGTGAGTCTATTTCCATTTTGTATATAGATTCATTTGTATTATTTTTTATATTCCACATATATGATATATAGTATTTGTCTTTCTTTGACTTACTTCACTAGGTATAATATTCTCTAGATCCATCCATGTTGCTGCAAATAGCAATAGTTCATTCTCTGTCATGGCTGAGTAATATTCCGTATATATATATATATCATCTTCTTAAACCAGCTGTCTGTTGATGGGCACTTGGGTTGGTTCCATGTCTTGGCTATTGTAAATAGTGCTGCTATGAACCTTGGGGTGCATGTATCTTTTCAAATTAGAGGGGTTTTTTTCCAGATATATACCCAGGAGTGGGACTGCTAGATCATATGGTAGCTTTATTTTTAGTTTTTTAAGGACCCTTCATACTGTTCTCCACAGCGGCTGTACCAATTTACATTCCCACCAATAGTCCTATAGGAAGTTTCCTTTTTCTCCACACCCTCTCCAGCATTTATTATTTGTAGACTTTTTGATGATGGCCATTCTGACAGCTGCGAGGTGATACCTCATTGTGGTTTTGATTTGCATTTCTCTAGTAATTAGTGATATTGAGAATCTTTTCAAGTGTCTGTTGGCCATCTGCATGTCTCAGTACTTTCTCTGATAACTGATCTTCTGGATAGAAATAAGCAACTTGTCTGTTTACTATTTAATACTGAATCATCACTACTGTATTTTAATTACCATCCCTTCATTGGCCCAGACTAATCTATGAATTTCTGAAATCCTACCGATTCCAAAACAACTAAAGAACTGTGACATAATGTTCCAGAACGTAATCAGACTGGGCCCTGAGAAAAGCTTTATTTCTACCTCATGTGTCTGATAAAGCTGCCTGGGGCTTTGTATGTAGGTGGGTGGGCTTGTTTTTTAAAGAAACAGAACGGCACGGCCAAGGTTACCAGGGAGAGCTCTAGCCCCAGCCCCGCCATCTACTAAACACAGGGTTCTGCTGTGCAAATTCAGCAGCAGGACAAGTTCCTGAACCTCTTTTTCCAAGTAGACTACCCAATCCTAAATCCCTCTCACAGCTACACAGGTAGAAGAGAAATTTAAAAAGAAAAATCAATCATAATCTAGAGAAAAGCACTATTAACATTTCAGTATAGATCCTTTGCATTTTTCTGTACTATGTGGATAGGTCACTGAATGACCTGTTGCACCTACTGCTTTGCAGACCTCACTGAGTGCATCGTCGACGTGTCGGCCGTCACAGGGTCCACATGGCTGCATAGCGCTGCCTGGAGAGCCTGCGCCCGGCCCATAGCACCCTTTCCCTCAGGCCAGCGGAAAGGTGACTGGGGTTAGATCACTCACTCTTAAGTGGCATTTTGATGTATTACTCTTGGAGTTGGATGTTCTGAGCTATTTGGTAAACAGCGTTTCTTTGGTTAACCGCCTGAGATAACACCCCCTTAGCCAGAGCCCTCCTAGACTGGTGTTTGTTTTGCTGTCGCTGCTTCTGCTAAAAAGTTCTTTTTCTATTAACATACCTATCAACTCTTCGTCCTGTATTGCAAATATTTCTCCAGGGTGTTGTTTACCTTCCGATTGTATTTATGCATTTATATATGTAAAAAATGTGGTACTTTGTATGTTTTCAAATCAATTATTCCCACCACATTCTTTTCTTTTGCTGCCACGCAGTACCATTTAAGTTCCACATGCAATATGGATTTCATTCCACCACTGCATTTACAGTTTCCTAGCAATGTCTTTTTTTCTCATCTATCACCCTTTTCAGTAATTCTGTTGCCTATTTATCCAAATTTGTTCTCTCCTATTTTTCAATCCTTTTTTATGAATGCCATGATTTCTTCTACTTTATTACAAATGCTAATCATTCTTGTAAAAAAAGATTTTGAATGCTACAAAATATCATATTCAGAGATGCTCTTTCTCAAAGCGTTGAAGATATTATTCCCTAATTCCATAATTCTCCTCCTATGTCACGATGAGTGTCTGTGGCACTTGTGCTTGGGCTATTATGGAGCATCGGGAGACAGACATACTCACACCTGAAACAACTGAAAAAAAAAAGACAATACACGGGGAAGGTCTTGAAGACCCTGGACAGCGGACAACAAAAGACAGCGAGGGAGTGCTGAGAGGCAGGAAATACACAAGGCGAGCCGGCAGCCACCCCAGCGTGCATACTGCCTAGGGAGACTTCACAGACCACAACACAGGGGGGCAGATCCAGCAGATCCTCACGAGGAGGCGACGGACCTGGGAGTCTGGGGAGACCGAGCTCTCAAGGTAGAGCACTAGATAAGAGAGAGCCGCACAGAAGGAGGACCCCACAGACGTGCAGGGCCCCCCCCGGCCCCGTTGATCAGCACAAGCTTATGAGGAACCTACACAAGGCTGAGGAAAGAACCACCCAAAAGCATTAGAGGGAATGATACCCAGGCTCATACAACAACTCCACAAGAGTGGAAAACTCCACAACTCATGGGGAATTCAGGAAAGCACGCAGAAGGATCCGGTCTCACCTACCGAAGCTGAAAAAAGAGACCCGAAAAGTATCAAACTATTTCCAAGGAACTTAACCAAAGGACAGAGCTCAAAAATATTTATAAGATACAAAAGCAGCCAGCACCCAATGCCTGGCATGCAATCTAAAATCCCCAAGTATGCAAAGAAGCAAGATACTATGAGCCATCGTAAGGAGAAAAAGCAACCAATTCAAAGTGATCCAGAAATGATAGAGATGCTAGAATAAGTAGACAAGAACAATGAAACAGTGTTTATTACTGTATTCCATATGTTCAAGAAATTAAAGAATGGAGAGAAGAACCAAATCAAACGTCTGGATATAAAAACTACAAGGGGGCAGGAGGAAACTCTGGGCGATGATGAATATGTTCATTATGTTGCCTGTGGTGATGGTTTCACAGGTGCATACATACCTCAAAACTCAGCAAATGTACACCTTAAATAGGTGCGGGTTATTACATGTCAATTATACCTCAAAACTGTCAAGAGAGAGAGACTGAGTTTCCTTGGGCCCCACTCTGTGTGAAAGGGATCTGCCTGTCCCACGTCTACAGCTGAAAGCACGTGTACAGTTTGAGGCATCCAGGGCTCAGTGCATTCAATCAAAGCACTCACTGCTCCAAAGGCAAATGCTCCTCCCCGCAATCTCCTTGTTCTCTAATGCTGTGCTCTCAGCTGACAGCAGCAAATATAAAAATACAACTCTCAGTCTACTTTGCTGCTACAGCCCTTCTCTGCGTCCACCTACAACACTTCTCAGAATGACCACACTACCCAGTGGAATGTGTCTGCATCCACTTTCCTCCTCCTCCCATCGCTCTCCAGGTATTTTCTGTAGTTACCAGTGAGGGGGGAGGGCGGGAAAGAGAATGAAGATGCTCGGTCTTTGAGACTAGAGGCTCAGAAGGGGCCCCCTTACCTCAATCAACCTCTGCAGGAATGTTGCAAGAGAAACTCTGGGTACATTTTTTCTTTACCCTGGCTGTTATTGTTATTAGCAATCAGATATAGCATTTAGCATTAAGTTGTCTTAATTTTCTATGTTTCATATTCTCACCTTTGTTTCTTAAATATTTTAGCAGGCAGCTGCTACTCATATATCATTTTGTACTACAAATATGAAATTGCTTTTATAAAGTCATAACTTTAGTTCCTCAAGCAAACAAGAACCAAGGGTCTGAACCACTATTTTTATCCTAACCTGTAGCTAATTTTTAATACTATTACTATGTGAATTATCTTTTAAACACATAACTATGAAACAACTACATTCTCAAGCTTATTTTTATTATTTTGGGGGGACATTTATCTAAATAGGTCAATGAGAAAAAAAGATTTTATAGAAATAAATTTTATTAACAGACACGTTTTGCTATGCATCTATTTTATATAATATATCTACTTGAAATCTAGTGTGCTTTTGAACCCCTTATAGTACTTAAATTGTAGCTTGTATGAACTATGATCAACCAGCTTAATTTAATCCCAATCTATGCTTTAAACCTTATCTCATTCTATTTCCTTACATAGATTCTAGATGCCAACAGAAAAATTAAAAGTTAAAGTAATCGTAGCGGGGCTTCCCCGGTGGTGCAGTGGTTAAGAATCCGCCTGCCAATGCAGGGGACACGGGTTCGAGCCCTGGTCAGGGAAGATCCCACATGCCGCGGAGCAACTAAGCCCGTGCGCCACAACTACTGAGCCTGCACTCTAGAGCCCACGAGCCACAACTACTGAGCCTGTGAGCCACAACTACTGAAGCCTGCGCACCTAGAGCCCGTGCTCCGCAACGAGAGAAGCCACCGCAATGAGAAGCCCGCGCACCGCAACGAAGAGTAGCCCCCGCTCGCTGCAACTAGAGAAAGCCCGCACGCAGCAACAAAGACCCAACATAGCCAAAAATAAATAAATAAAATTTATATCAAAAATAAAAAATAAAGTGATTGTAGCTAAATTTGAATCTATCTCTGAAGCTGTTTAAGCTGAAGCACACAATTCAACATGGGTGGCACTTAGTACACAAAACATCTTGTTAAAGGAAGAAGAGAAGAAAACTTCCATTCCTACCGCTTGCTAACATCTCAGTTTGGTGTTCAAGAAACACACAGTCACAGACTAACAGAATTCAATTAGAAAGAATATACGAACTTCACCCAGTCTTGCCCTTCAGGAAACTGTGCCTGAAAATCCTGGCTCGGGCTTCATGTTCCTCCTCTGTACCCACATATGGTGAAATCAAGAAACACCCAGCCCACGGCAAATTCCTGATCTACAGCCCAGTAACTTTTTTTTTTTTTTTAAGTATAGTAGGCTAGTTTGGTACTGCTTATTCTTGGTGAACCCTAATTTGGATCCACTTCTAACCATCTCTGCTTAATTCTGGTAATTATCTCCATCAAGTCTACACCAGGGGCTTCATTTTCAGGTGTACAGCTGAGGATGCAGGCACTAGGCTGGGGTCCCTGAGATCAGAGTGAGGAGGATTTTCTCTGCAGCTCCAGCACCCACCCTGGAATCCCCTGGCTACCATCTGATTCTTCACCATGGGCATGCATCACTGCTTAAACATTTCCAAATATACCCAAACATGCTAGATGAAACTTCCAAGGGATGCAAGGATAGAGATCTACTGTCATTACTATGGCTTATAAATGTGCTCAGAAGGTAAGAGGAAACATCACGGACCTCGCCTGCCTAGGCCAACAGTCTATATGCTCTTATAACGATACAAAGGCTCTCTAACCAGAGTCAAGTCTCAAATTTACAGTTCTATTCACTCTACTCATGTATGGAATCTAGTTATTTTAAATCATATATGTATTTCCCATTGTCATAATCTAGTCATGAGTCTAATCTCTCAAAATTCTGATTCTCATTTTGGTTCCAACTACCTTTCACTAAATTTCCAGATTCACTTTGTTGTTTTTTAGGGGGTGGGAGTTGAGGAGAGACTGATGGAGACATGTAACGTTAGACAATGCTCATGGTTTCCTGTGAATATTTTAGTACCTTTTCTCCTGCGAATATTCCAGTACTACCTCTACCCAGCTGCTTCTGTTTGCATCACAGAGGCTGTCTGCTATGATTTTTAACTATGTCTGTATTATCCAGTCCTTGAAAAGTAAATTTAACACCCTCTCCAGCAGGTCAACAAGTCTACTTCAGAGGATATGCCTCACAGGTTTCCAAAGGAAACCTGCCAGGAACTGACTTTTCTTAACACAGAATGTGGTCTAAGAAGCCAAAACCCAGTTCTTTCACACCATATGCAGTGAGCTGAACTGTAGCCCCAACAAAAGGTATGTCCATCTGGAATCTCAGAAGGTGACCTTATCTTTACAGATGTAATTAAGCAAATGGTCTCCAGAAAAGACCATCCTGGATTAGGGTGGACCCTAAATATAATGATGAGTGTCCTTAAAAGAGACAGAAAAGGAAACAGAGACAGGGAAATAAGGACAGGCAGCAACTGGAGTTATACTATCAAAACCCAAGAGACACCAGGAGCTACCTGAGCTAGGAATAGGACAGAAGGATCCTCCTCTAAAGCCTTCCAAAGAAGCACAGCCCTGCCAACACCTTGACTTCAGAATTTCTGGACTCCTGAACCCTAGAGAATAAATTTCTGTTGCTTTAAGCCACCAAGTCTGTGGGAATTTGTTACAGCAGCCCTAGGAATCCAATACACCATCTAAATCACAAGTCACCAAACTTTTCTGTAAAGGGACAGACAATAAATATTTCAGGCTTTGCCATCTACAGAAGTCTCTGTGGCAACTGTGTAACCAAATGGGTGTAGCTACATTCCAATAAGACTTTATTTTCAAAAACTAGCAGCAGGCTACATTTGGCTCATGAGCTGTAGTTTGCTGACTACATAACCTACATGACATCTAGTCAGCTAGATATCACCTATCATTTAAATGATCTAAATCCTATCTATTTTTCATATCATTTCTCTTTCAAATTTACAGTCATGCTCTGGAGGATAAGAAATTCCAATTATCTACCCAAGTCCTATAGTTTTATTTCCAGAATTTAATCTCAAGATACATTTCAGGCTTTTTCTTAAAAAGCCTCCACAAATCCACAGGGAGCAGGACTGAGGGTCTAAGGACCCTTCCCTGACTCTCCCTGCGTGCAGGGAAGTGAGTACACGAGGCAGCAGCAAACCTCCCCACACCCAGAGCAGCCCTCACAGCTGCGCATCACCCTTCAGCAGGCAGCAGCTCATTACCTTACCAGCATTATCCTTCCCGTACAGGAGAACGTGATTCCCTGAGCTTGCCAACGCCTGCTAATTTTCCTTTGATAAATAAATATCTTCTTGTGTCTAGAACCACCATCTGTAAGACCCCTTTATTATCTAATCAGTTTGAAGTGTGTTTTCTCCTCTTATTTCATTATCACATTCTTCTACTTCATTTATCTTTATCTTGATTTCCTCCCAATGCTATCGAACACATCTTTCTTCCCAAATTATTTTTCCTCCTTTTTCCCAAAGTTTCTCTGATTTTAGCAAGCCAGCATATACTAAAATGCCTCAAGCTGTTTTACCCTCTCCTCATAACTCGTAATCCTCCTGAGACAGGAAAATAAACATAACACATACCCTGCACAGCACTGCAACTGTTCTTCTGTGTCCATACTGTTAGGATCTCTAGATGAATACTGCTTTATGCATCCTTCTGCAATGCAGCTCTGTCAATTCCGGAAATTTCCACAGTAAATGTAATCTGTCAGTTGCCATGGAAACTGCCTGCTTCCTGGCACTACTAACAAAATGAGTATCTTTGCTGAGACCTAAGATGAGGCAAAAGGAAAAACTGAAAAAAGAAAGATTTCTAGAAGAATCGCTCAAAGACTCCAGAGATCAATATTCAACTTTTGATATCCATATTCAGTGAACAGAAGGTATTAATTGTACAAATCTGCAGTGTTTTGAAGTAGTATTGACTTATGAAGTAGAAAGCACTTTTTCTTTAATCAACCAGGAAGACAGTAATAGAACACACAAACATTCATGTTTACATCTTGCTGCATATTCCCTAAGAGCTGATGTTTCTCACCTATGCTCAAAGCATACCGCCAAAATGTTTTTTCTGGCTGTGCTTCTTATAGAAAAGGTTAGGAAAGCTGCCCTAAACCAACAGGTTACAAGTTTTCATAAGATCCTTTCCCTATTTGGGCTCCAATCTCCACTGGTGGCTAAAACCCCATCCCCCCAAGTATGACAAGAAATCAGAGTCGTTTAAAAGGGCATCTCAGGAGTCATCACTAGCAAAGCACCCTTACCAGTACTCTCAGAACATTAGACCTAGCTGACCACCCCCCCCACCCCTGCCCTTGGAAACGATGCTCGGTTCCCATGACATCACCCTCTATGGATCTGCTTCCTACCTCTCAAACGTCTTTCCTATCTCAGCCTGTTGCTCCTCTTGTATCCAGCCTCTGAACATCAGATTTCCTTGGGGTTCAGCCCTGGACCCAATGGTCTCATCAAGATACACTCTCTTCCTAGACAATGTTATCATCTATATGCTGACAACTCTCAGCTTTTTATCTCCAATCTGTGCCCTTTTCTCTGCACAGCAGACTCTTATTTTCGACACCAGAGTATGTGTCATGTTCATTTCCTTGATATCTCTGATAGGATATTTCACAGGCATTTCACACTTAGCACATCTAAAGCTTAACTCTTGCTCTTCTGTGCTCCCTTGTCCACTGAAGCTCCAGACCCATCCAGGGGCCCCCCATCAGTAATGGCAACTGAACCCATCATTCAAGCCAGAATTCTGGAAGTCACTATGAATGACTTCCCCTCTTCACAACCCACATTCAAATTATTACCAATTTCCGTGAATGCTGTCTCCAAAAATCTCCGGAATCTGTCCATTTCCCTCTGCCTCCACTGTCAACTCAATGTCATCACCACCCATATATTTCAGCTACACTACCACAGCCTTGCTGGGTCTCCCTAATTCTATTCTTGCCTCTCTCCAGTGCATACCCCAAACAGCAGCCAGAACCATCACTTCAGAACGTAAATCAGATCATGTCACTCACCTGCCTTTAACATGCCACACTTTCCCACTACACTTTGTACATCACCCCAACTCTGCCTACAAGACCTTGCATCATCTGGCCCATGACTACCTCTCCACCCTTACTTTAAATCCACTTCTCCTTCTCACGGAATTTTTCTCCACTCAAACTGGCACTCTTTCAGTTCCATAAGAAGCTGAACCTTTCCCACCTTGATATCTTGAACCTTCAAATACGTGCTATTCCCTCTGCTTGGAACACTCGTCAGCCCCTCCCCAAACCTAGTAAAAAGGTACACAGGTTTAGAAGCCTTCCATGGCTACCTCTTCACCATCTCCACTCCAAATCAGGCCCCTCTTTCATTCTTTCATGGCATCGGGTTATAGTCCTTCAATAGCAGGTATACCATTTATAATTTCATTCATTCATTCACTGAATGTCTGTGTCCACCTCTAAACCTTAGGCTTCATGAAGCAGCACTCACATCTCCTTTTCTCAACATGAAATACCCAGTGGCCACCACAGTACCTAGTAGATGGCAGACATTCAATAAACAGCTGCTGAACATATGACAGAACACCTATTGGGTTGCTTTGGTTTCTGACAGCTGTCAGTCGCTCACAAAACTCTGACGCACTCCCTGGGTTCTATGAGATATCCCTATATCCCTTCCCTACATTCCCCTTTTTTGCACCCACTGAAACCCCAAGCTAAGAAGGAACACGTCTCTTGTGTCTGACTTCTGCAGCTCCTCCAGCAGGAGAGGCAATGGCAACCATCCGGGTGTACCTGCAATGCTCTGTTCATCAGTGGTCCTCAACCAGGGGCAACTCTGCAACCCAAGGGTCTGGAGACATTTTTGGTTTTTACAACTGGGGGAGGGGGGCACTACAGCATCTAGCGAGTAGAGTCCAGAGGTGCTGCCAAACATCCTACAACACACAGAACAGCCCTTACAGCAAAGAGTTAACCAGCCTAAAATGTCAATGGTGCCAGGGCTGAGAAGACACAGCTGCGCCTTCCAAGTCTCCTAACATAGGAGAAAGGCCAAAAACCGTCAATCTATAATCATTAAAATTTTTTTAATTTAAAAAAATGCAACATTTCACTGACACAAAGTTATTCTTAAAACATTGTTTTTAATTTAAAAATGAAAATAAACTAAATTGGCTATAAAATGCAATGAAAGGTACACAACTGACTGAAAAATAGGGTATGTGCTAATTTAGAAATATCTGCAAGATGTACTGTGAAAAAAAACAAGCTACAAAGCAGTGCATAATAAAACTACTTTTTGTATAAATATTTTCATGGTTTTATATAAATTATCACATATTTTGATATATGAACAAGTTTTTCTGCAAGGACATATTATACTTTATAATAAAGTCATATCTTCAGAGAGCAATATTAAGGACATGGAGCTTTTTATTTTATAACTTTCTATACCAACTGAATTCTCTTACTAGAAGTGTATATTACTCATTTTTTAAAGGGTAACATCAATTATCTGGACAGTAAAATTATGGGCCATTTTGGTTTTCTTCTTTATACTTTTCTATATTTAAAAACAGAAAGAGAGAAAAGACAGAAAGAGAGGGAAGCAAACACCACCGGTAAATGTGCTTTTAAAAGCACAGTAAAGACAACATGTCCCTGCACCTTATAACTACTTAAGTGTACACCACACCTCATGTGACTTGATGAATGTTCCAGATTAATCCTCAAAAGCTACCTGATAACCTTCTTTAACTTTTCACTCTAGGTCTCTTTCAAACATCATGACAAGGGAAACCAAATGGGCAGAAACAAAATTTGTCACAGGCACAGGAGCCAAATCCAATAAAAACACAGGGTGCATATACTTATCAAGTGACTGATGAAACACAGAGGTGCTTTGAGAACAAGAACAGAAAGCCACAAGTACTGTTTAGTGAAAGTAAATAATATACTCATAATTTTTATCATTATTGTTCTGGCCTTTTCGTAATTGCAGTATCGTTTTCATATAGTGAAATGCACAAACCATTAAGTACTGACTTTGATGAGTTAACAAACACGTACACCCTTATATCTCACAACCCTAACAAGATATAGGATATTCCATCACCCTGGAAAGTTCTCTTCAGCCATGCTTTTCAGTCCCCTCCAGAGACACACACTGTCTGATTTCAGCCACCATAAATTAGTTTTGCCTCCTTCAGAATTTCATGGATACAATCAGACGGTGTGTTTTCTTGTGTCCGGTCTCTTCTGCTCAGCATTTTCAGTGATTCATCAATGTGACTGTGGGCATCAGTACTTTGTTCTTTTTTACAGTTGAGAATTTCATTGAATTATATACCACAATTTGTTTATCCATTCTTCCATTATTAGACATCTGGGTTGTCTCTAGTTTGAGGGCAATTATGAATACAGTTTTTAATGAACATTAGTATGCAAGTCTTTCTGAGGACATTTTCATTTTGGGTAAATAATAAGGAGTAGAATTCCTGAGTCATGGGGTAGATGTATGTTTAACTTTATAAGAAACTATCAAAGAGTTTTCTAAAGTGATTATACCACTTTCTACTTCCCCAACAATATGTGAGAATTCCAATTACACCCTATACCTGCCAATATACTGCATGGTCTTTTAAATTTTATGCATTCTGACAGTATGTATAGTATTTCCTTGTAGTTTTAATATGCATTTCCCTAATTAATGATGTTGTTAAGCACGTTTTTCATGTACTTATTATCCATTCCTATACACTTTGGAGAAACGTCTGTGAAGTCTTTAACCCACATTTTTCTTTGTTTTGTGTTGTACTTCATTATATTTACTAAAGTTCTTTGTCAGATATATTAACTGTGAATATTTTCTCCCAGTATGTAGCTTGCCTATTTATTTTCTTAAGAAGCTTTGGATGAGCAGAAATTTTAAATTTTGGTAAAATCCAGTCTATCATTTCTTAGTAGTTATTTCTTTCTTTGTCCTGTCAAAAAAATCTTTCCTTATGCCAGACCACAATATGATTTGGATATTTTCTTTTATAAGCTTTATAGAATTTCTCCTCATAGATCTATGATCCATCTCAAACTACTTTTTGCGTATGGCATAAAGTAGGAATCAAGATTTACTCTGTTCCATTCCTTCTTCCAGTTGTTCCATCACCATGGAAATTCTCTCCTTTTCCCCACTGAACTGTATAGGCAGCTGATCAAAAATAAGTGGATTTTATCCATTCCTCTGTTGATGGACATTTAGGTTGCTTCCATGTCCTGGCTGTTGTAAATAGAAGATGCAGTACATATATACAATGGAATATTAGCCATAAAAAAGAACAAAATAATGTCATTTGCAGCAACATGGATGGACCTAGAGATTGTCATACTGAGTGAAGTAAGTCAGACACAGAAAGATAAATATCACATGATATTGATTACCTTAAAAAAGGGGTACAAAATAAACTTATTTACAAAACAGAAGTAGAGTCACAGATGTAGAAAACAAACATAGCTACTAGGGGATAAATGGGGGAGGAATAAATTGGGAGATTGGGATTGACATATACACCCTACTATATATAAAACAGATAATAAGAACCTGCTGTAGAGCACAGGGAACTCTACTCAATACTCTGGAATGGACTATATGGGAAAAGAAGCTTAAAAAAAAAAAAAGAGTGGACATAAGTATTGATGTACGTATAACTGATTCACTTTGCTGTACACCTGAAACTAACACAACATTGTAAATCAACCATACTCCAATATAAATTTTTTTTTAAAAATGGATTTTATGTTTGTCTACCGGACTTTCTATTCTATTCTGTTGATCTATTTGTCTATCCTTAATGTCCTTCCACAAAGCCCTAATTACTGTAGATTTATAGCAAACCTTGAAGTTTAAGTCTTCCAACTTATTCTTTTATAAAATTGCTTTTGGCTATTCTATATCTTTTGCATTTCCATATAAATTCCATGTATTTAGGTCTTTAAGTTCTCTCAGCAACATATTATAGTTTTGTAGTTTCAGTGTAGAAGTCTTATGCATTTTTCACTAAATTTATCACTAAGTATTTTATACTTTTTCATTCTCTGACAATCATTTTTTCAATTTCACTTTTCAGGTGTTCCTTTACTAATATGCTTTAAATTGATTTTGGAATAATGATCATGTACCCTGCGCTTCTGCTCCAGTCACTTAATTCTAATGTTTTGTAAATTAACTAGGATTTTCTACACATATAGTCATATCATCTACCAAAAAAAAAAAAAGACTGGTTTGCTTTTTTTTTTTTTTTTTAGATTATTTATTTATTTATTTATTATTTTTTTTTTTGGCTGCGTCGGGTCTTAGTTGCGGCATACAGGATCTTTTTTTTTTTTTTTTTTTTTTTTTTTCATACAGGATCTTTGTTGAGGCATGAGGGATATTTCACTGTGGCGTGCAGGCTTCTCTCTAGTTGTGGCAGCAGGTTTTCTCTTCTCTAGTTGTGGCGTGTGGGCTCCAGAGCACGTGGGCTCTAGTGGAGGCGCTCGAGCTCAGTAGTTGTGGTGCACGGGCTCAGCTGCCCTGTGGCATGTGGGATCTCAGTTCCCTGACCAGGGATGGAACCCACGTCCACTGCATTGCAAGGCGGATTCTTTTTTTTTTTTTTTTTGCAGTATGCGGGCCTCTCCCTGTTGCGGAGCACAGGCTCCGGACACGCAGGCTCAGCAGCCATGGCTCACGGGCCCAGCCGCTCCACGGCATGTGGTATCTTCCCGGACCGGGGCACGAACCCGTGTCCCCTGAATCGGCAGGCGGACTCTCAACCACTGTGCCACCAGGGAAGCCCGCAAGACAGATTCTTTATCACTGGACCACCAGGTAAGTCCTATGGTTTGCTTCTTTCTTTCCAATCTTCGTGTCTTTTAATTCTTCTGCTTACCTCAATGCACTAGCTAAGACCTCCAGTATAATACTGAATAGAACTGATGAGTACAGATATTCTTGTCTTATTACTAATCTCGGAGAAAGCATTAAGTCTTTTGTCTCTAAGTAAGATATTAGCTATAGGTTTTTCATAGATGTACTTTAAACAGCTGAGAAAGTTCCCCCCTTTTCCTAGTTTAATGAGAATGTCTATAATGAATGGATATTGAATGTTGTTAAATGTTTTTTCTGCATCTACTAAAATGATTATGCCATTTTTCTCCTTATTTTATTAATGCAGTGAATTATATTGATAATTTTCAAGTGTCAAATTAAGACAAATCCCACTCGGTCATGACATATTATCCTTTCTATATATTGTTGGATTCAATTTACTAATACTTTGTTGAGGATTTTCCAGTGTATGTTCATGAGGGATAGTGGTCTGTAGTATTTTTTTAATAATATCCTTGTCCAGTTTTGATATCAGGGTTACACTGAATTCATAAAATGAATTGGGAAATGCTCCCTACTCTTCTATTTGCTGAAAAAGTTTGTGGAAGCTTAGTCTTATTTATTCCTTTAATGTTTGATAAAATTTACCAGGAAAACCATCTGGGGCCCCAAGTTTCCTTTGAAAGTGAAAGTTTTTCACTCTAAATCCAATTTTTAACAGATATAGGGGTATTCAGATTTTCTATTTCTTCTTGGGTTAGTTTTAATTATTTATGTCTTTCAAGGAATCTGTCTATATCATTCAGGTTATTAAATTTATTGGCATAAAGTTACTTATTATATTTCCTTAGTATGTTATTACTGTCTGTGGGATCTGTAGTGATTACCCTCTTTCATTCCTGACAATGATAACTTGGACTTCTTTTCTTTCATCTGTCTTGTTAGGGGTTCATCACTTTTACTGATCTTCCCAAGAAACAATTTTTGAATTTGTGACTTTCTCTATTATTTGCCCATTTTCCATTTCATTAATTTATGCTCTTATCTTTATTATTTCCTTTCTTCTACTTACTTTGGATTTAATTTGCTCTTCTTTTCCTAGCTCCTTAATGTTGTTATTCATTACTCCGTCTAGTGATTCTGTGTTTGTACCTTGCCTAGGCATTTAAATATTTAGGAACACTGTTATAACACTTTTGCTTTCTTTCTGATTCATTTAGAATCTGTAATCATTCTCTCAGTTGAGTTTAATCCATGCCCACTTCTTTTTCAAAAAAGGACACTGGGTAATTCTCCAAAGGAAAGAATCAGGCACCTCTTCTTCTCCTCACTGGGAGTATCACCAAGCAAATCACAAAGCTTCCAATCACCTTTTGGTTGCCTCTTTTATGCATGTGTGCGTGAGACAACCAAGGATCCACCAAAGACAAACAAAAAGTGAAAATACATACGAAGTTGAAGGAGAAAAAAAGTTAAGAAAAAGAGGGACTCAAACTAAGAG
The DNA here is from genome assembly GCF_008692025.1 of Phocoena sinus. Lineage (NCBI taxonomy): Eukaryota > Metazoa > Chordata > Mammalia > Artiodactyla > Phocoenidae > Phocoena > Phocoena sinus. The sequence continues at coordinate 5,392,232 of NC_045782.1, forward strand.
GTCCAAAACCTAAAGTGGAGTTTCAGCAGGAGAGCTACCGGAAAGGAGAAAATCAAAAGAACAGGAGAGGGCTTCCCTGGTGGCACAGTGGTTGAGAGTCCGCCTGCCGATGCAGGGGACATGGGTTCGTGCCCCGGTCCGGAAAGATCCCACATGCTGCGGAGCGGCTGGGCCCGTGAGCCATGGCCGCTGAGCCTGCGTGTCCGGAGCCTGTGCTCCGCAACGGGAGAGGCCACAACAGTCAGAGGCCCACGTACTGAAAGAAAAAAAAAAAAAAAGAACAGGAGAAAATCAAAAGAATAAAAGAAAACTAAAGCATATATCCTAGAATGAAAGATAGTGGTTTCTAGTTTAAGTGAGTCCACCAAGAGCTCAGTGAAAGGAAAGAAGAAAGGAAGGAGAAGAGAAAAGGAAAATAAAACCAAAGCAGATTTCTGACACAGGGGAAAAGACAAAATCCTACAATCATCCACAAAGAAACAAACAGGTCATATTCCAAAGTTCAAGAATCACAATGGCATATAACTTTTTAACAGTAACCCTTGAATATTGGAAACATTGGAGCAACGCTTTCAAAACTCTGAAGAAAAATGTCTACCCCAGAATTCTATAGTCAATAAAACTACTAATCTATTAAGAGGGTTAGATAAAGGCATTTTCAGACATGCAAAGACCCAAAAACCTTACTTACTAAGAAAAAACACTTATCTTAGGAAGCCGTTAGAAGATATACTCCCCCAAAACGTGAGAGAAAAACTGAAAAAGAAAGAGAAAGAAAGAGAGAAAGAGAGAGAGAGAGAAAGAGGAAGAAAGAGAGGAAGAGAGGAAGGGAGGAAGGAAGGAAGAAAACATGAAATCCCCGAAACAGGGAATCAAATTCAGAAGAGTAACATAGGCATTCACAAAACAATGGCACCAGCCATAAAGTGCAACCACTCCAGAATACAGCAAGAGTACTGTATAGATAGACAGATGACTCTAGAAAAAAAGAACTGAGAGATCACCTAAGTAGCTAATTATGTGGAGAGGAGATTCACAGTGAACCATTAAATGAGGCAATTATTAACTCTGGGGCAAACACATTTGCTCAAGAACAGTAATGTAATTATACTGTGACTCAATTTTAAATAATAATAATAAGAAAGAATACTCTGAAAAGAGAGGATGTTTCCTTTAAATAGCAGATTCCTTATTAGCAGACAGAAGTTTCCAGAAACATGCCTACACTACAAAGGCAAAGGACTTCTATAACATTATGAAGTAAATCAGAACTCAAAAACTTGCTGCCTGATTACAAATGGTTGGAAAACTCATCTAAAGCACAGCAACCAGACATTTCTTTAAAGAGCAGAACTTTGCAGTACTATAGGTAAAGAACTACAGATTATATATTTTAACGTCTAAGTCTCCGATTCAAGAATCAAGATGATTTAAAACACCAAAACTAAGTTCATTTTCGGGAGACAAGCAACTCAACAGCATTTATCACATTAATTTCTTTAAATAAATATTTCAGAATTAACATCCAATACCTGAGTCCAGCTTAAGGAGAATTATACTAGTGACTCTCCAAGGGTGGAGGGCCACACAGAGAATCAGCTCAGTCACACCTAGTACCACTGCCCTCCAAGTACAACCATCAGGTGCATGGAGGTGGAGTGTGGAACTGAGGGAAAGATTAAATACCTCTGAACTTTAAGAATGCAAGTTTTGAAAGATTATCTCACACAGCAGCATTATTCACCGGAGTCAAAAGTCAGAAACACTGTAATGCCCATCAATGGATAAATGGATAACAAAATGTCATATATACATACAATACAATTCACCCTTAAGAAGGAAATTCTGACACACACCAGAACACAGATGGAGAGCACGAGGACACGCTGAGTGAAACAAGCCAGTCACAAAACAACAAGTATTGTATAATGCCACTTACATGAGGTACCTAGAGTGATCAAATTCACAGAGACATAAAGTGGAATGGTGGTTACCAGGGGCCAGAAGAAAGAGGAATGGGGAGTTAGTGTTTAATGGACACAGAGTTTCAGTTTGAGAAAATAAAAGAGTTCTGGAGACGAATGGTAGCAATGGATACACGACAACATGAATGTATTCAATGCCACTGAGCTGTACACTAAGAAATGGTTAAGATGGTAAATTTTATGTTATGCATATTTTGCTACAGTAAGAAAAAAAAAGTTTGCAGCAGTAAATCGAAACCAGCCCAAAATAAGTAGATTACCCCACAGAATTTGACATATTTGGCCTTTTTAAATTTGGGGTACTAATTTGTACCTATAAATATTTCTACCATAAAATTACTGCCATTACGTGAAAGGGCTCCACCACAGAAATGGAGAGATTCCAAATGACTATGATTACATTAAAAATTTCAGAGATGGAAAAAAACTTTTAAGCTCAAGTATACTCATGGTTTTCATACTCAGGAACTGACCAGAGATGTCCTGGGACTATTTTGAGGAATGAAGGTAGACAAGACCACAGAGCTCTCTCCCACCTCCACAAACAGCCTGTCAGGCTCATGCACAAGATTTTATTTTAGGAAAGGAGCACAACACTGGCTTGATTCATATTCATTCCTATTCATATTCATTTTCTCTCCCCCACCCCCTGCCATTCACCACACAAAATAATGAAAGTCACTATCCTAATTCAATGCCTGAACTAAAATCGGAGTTAAGTGACACACTGAAGGTCACAGAGACCATGATGACGCTGGGATAGAAACCAGGACTCCAGTAGTAACAAAACAGTTAATCCAAGATAATAAGCTTAAAAGATAAAGCTTCCACAATTTAACCAGCAATAAGTGCCTACGTAATTTACAATTACTGTTCTGAGTTTTAAGATGATGCTCTACTGAGTAGACTCATCATGGAATTAAGAATACTAGTGATTGGGGCTTCCCTGGTGGCGCAGTGGTTGAGAGTCCGCCTGCCGATGCAGGAGACACAGGTTCGTGCCCCGGTCCGGGAAGATCCCACATGCCACAGAGCGGCTGGGCCCGTGAGCCATGGCCGCTGAGCCCGCGTATCCGGAGCCTGTGCTCCGCAATGGGAGAGGCCACAACAGTGAGAGGCCCGCATAATGCAAAAAAAAAAAAAAAAAAAAAAAGACTAGCGATTGGGCTTGCCTGGCGGCGCACTGGTTAAGAATCTGCCTGCCAATGCAGGGGACACGGGTTCGAGCCCTGGTCCGGGAAGATCCCACATGCCGCAGAGCAACTAAGCCCACGCACCACAACTACTGAGCCTGCGCTCTAGAGCCCGTGAGCCACAACTACTGAGCCCATGTGCCACAAGTACTGAAGCCTGTGCACCTAGAGCCCGTGCTCCGCAACAAGAGAAGCCACCGCAAAGAGAAGCCCACACACCGCAAAGAAGAGTAGCACCCCACTCACCGCAACTAGAGAAAGCCCACGTGCAGCAACAAAGACCCAATGCAGCCAAAAATAAATAAATTAAAAAAAAAAAAAAAGAATACCAGTGATTAACTGGGGACTTCAAAACTTCTTTTAAAACTACCTCCTAGATGTTCTATGGCACAACTGAGCCTTTTTCTGTTCAAATATAATAAAGAAAAATGAGATCCTCTTGGTCTCAACAAAACAGAGCCCCTTAAATTTACAACATATGGTTCCCAAATGTTTAGCTTAAGCCCCCAAATGTATCTTTACTCATCATTATTTATTTCCAATGTTAGCTTTTAAGCTGGTGGTTCTTCTTGTACAATCCTGATACGTTGTGAAGATAAAAGGGCTGTTCTTTCAGAATAACAATCGTATTTGGTGCATTCTAAATGATTCAGCACACTGAGAGCACTCACACATCGCTCAGCATGATGAAAGCACAGAACATAGCAGTGGAATATCTACTTCTGTTCATGTCAAATTTTATATACAGAACATGATTTTAGCACAAGCCTGCCACATTTATAAGAATACCCTCGGGGTATCAAAAAGACATACAGTGCCTAGTATAATCCAATCCTGATGGAAATGTCAGAAGTAGCCAAACATTTTTTTCCTTTCGTCCTTCCTTGCACTCTTTAGTTTTACAGCTTAATCTTTCATTTAAAGAGCCAAATGGCAAAATGCTAACATCTCTTACATCTAGGTAGCAGATACAAGAGTCTCTAACACTCACTTTTTCGTGTGTTGGAAATACTTGTAATTTTAACCAATGATAATTAAAAACCAGGTTGTCTCCTCACTCTCTAAGGACCCACATGAAAAGAATGATTTTTTTAAAGGAAATAAACAATAAAGAAACAGAGATTTAGACAAATTTCTGAACACCTGAAAGCAGACAAAAATATCTAGACAAAGCAAAACTAATAAATTCCAAGGGAAGGGACTCTACAGTTTCAAAAACTTGTCAGCCAAGTGCAGTGTAAAACCTTGTTTAGCTCCTGCTTCAAACTTGAAAAAAAAAAAGTGATGAAGTAATCTATAATACTTATTTGATGATATTAAAGAATCATTTATCCTACTAGATATAATGATAATATTATGATTGTGTTTTTAAAAAGGAGTCCTTGTCTTTTAGAAACACATCCTTAAATATTTATAGATGGAATAATATGTCTGAGGTTTGGTTAAAACTAAGGAGGGTTGGGCTTCCCTGGCGGCGCAGTGGTTGAGAGTCCGCCTGCCGAGGCAGCGGACACGGGTTCGTGCCCCGGTCCGGGAAGATCCCACATGCCGCGGAGCGGCTGGGCCAGTGAGCCGTGGTCGCTGAGCCTGCGCGTCCGGAGCCTGTGCTCCGCAACGGGAGAGGCCACAGCAGTGAGAGGCCCGCGTACCGCGCAAAAAAAAAAAAAAAAACTAAGGAGGGTAGAGGAATAGACAAAAATAATATTGGCCATATTAACTGTTGAAGCTGCTAAAGCTGACTGATAAATAATAGAGATTCAGCTACCACTCTCCAGTTTTGGATATATTTGCAACTTTCCATAATAAGGGGTTAAAAAAAATAGCAATAGAGAAAACTAGCACCCATAACACATGGTGGGAGGGGAGCATGCCGCCGAGACGAGAGATAGGTAAATGGTCCCAACAGAACCTTAGAGAGGATTCGTAGCTGGAAAGTACAAAAGCCTGGAAATGGAAGAGCGATTAAAGTTCTTTCCAGAAGAAAGGTTTACTCAGCTCCTCCTTTCCTTTCCACCTGCCCCAAAATGAAAAGAGAGCATGTCTCTAAAGAAAACAAACATGCTATCTGGAAAAAACAATGCCTACTAGGGCAAATATTGGCCTACTCATTATGGCATCTAGAGTATTCCTGGCCTAACAGCCAGCACTCAAACCATTCAGAGAAAAGTCAAGTCAAGCCCACCAGTTGGCTGCCTCTAACCAGAGCTTCCAATAAGTCTTCTAATTTCCTCATCCTCAACTATCAATGGACAACCAAGAACTACTAGACATGTGGAAAAAAGCTGACACAAAGGAGAAAGACAAAGACAAAAGAAAAAGCGACCCTTGAGGAAATAGATTACCTAAAGTATAGAAAAGAATTTTTAAATTCCAGACTTTACATCCACAAATTAAGAGTAGGACACTAAGAAAAAGCCAGAATCAACTCTTAGAAATAAAAAATCAATTCCCAAAACAGAATATTCTATAGAAGAGTCAGGAAATAAAGGAAATCTCCTAGAATATAAAGCAAGAAAACAAAGAGATAGAAAGTATAAAAGTCAAAGACCGAGAGAATTCAGAGATACAAAAACCAAATAACACACATTTCCGCAAGAGAGAATAGGAAAAACATGAAGGAATCTATCAAAAGAAAAGCAGCAGAAACTCTCAGAAAAAGATTTGTGACTCTTCAAACTAAAACAATTCATCCGGTACACAGAAAGATGATCCAAACCTAAGCATATTCTCATATAATTATAGAACACCAAGAATAAGGGCAAAATGCTGAAAGTGAGAGAGAAATAGGTAATCTATAACTAACATCTCCACTACAGTGAAACAGATCTACATACACATGGTCCGCAAATTTAGCGTGCGCTGACACTCACCAGAATGCCATTCTCCCCTCTCTCCACCTAACCAACCTCCTCTAGGGGGCTTTCAAAATCCAGTTCAAACCTTGTTCCTTTGCGAAACTTTTCACCAAGTTGTTTATCTGAAGTGCTCTTACCCCTCCTGCACCATTCATTTGACTTTTGATCTGTATTATCTTATGCCTTACTTCTTGAATTTCTGTCTTCTTGAAAGTTTATTTAAACTGGTATTTCTCAGAAAATAAGGACACTGTCTTAATCTTTTTTTTTTTAATCGTCCACAGAATCCTGCACCCAGTAGACATCAAATGTCAGATGGATCTGAAACTAGTCCCTGGGACATAACTTCATTAGTTACTTATATTTCATCTTATCTTTTCCTAAACCCATTTAAAAAGGTTTATATTTATATCTATAACTAAAGTTCAAGAAGAACTGAATGCAAGGAAATTTTAAAAGGAGGAAACACATATAAATGGCATAGAGGTATCTTTTTCAAAGCCTCCACCTACTGCAAGTTATATCTTCTAATTGCAAACTTATCCTAAGCAGGGATCAACAGTGGTTTTTAGTGCCTGATAGTATTCAATACATAGGAAGAATACAGAGGATCCCTGTGGAAGGCGGTGGGAAGGTAGAGAAGATATGCTGCCCAAAGCAGGGAAACAACTGTCTCTGATGAGTATCAATACTAGTAGTTGCCTGTTCCTGATCCAGATAACAGACGAGTGCAATAATAAAACTCAAAGGCAGGGTCTAAAACTTTTACACGCTAGAATCAAATTCCAAAGATTCTATCACAAAGATGCCTATTACTGTGTCCTCTCAAACTTTTAACACCTTCTGGGAAGAGATAAATAAGAAACCTAGCTGGTTACAGGATTATTATGAAGTAGTTTAAAAAAGAAAGAAAGAAAAAACAAAAAAAGCCTGATGGACTCAAATTTTGGAAGAAAGCTTTTTCTTCACCACCCTGTTTACTGTTTAAAAAAAAAAGATTCTGTCCATGAATTCCCCTAGACATGAAGAAAGTCTAGTGGGGAGAGAGTACAAATATGTAAATGTTTTTCTAGTTCTAAATGCAAATCAGGTTGTCTTTCTCTTTGTCCAAGGGGGCTTTTAAAAAAAGAAAGAAAGAAAGATTTGTTAAGTTTGGCGATTACTACATATCCTTCTTTTTTCGACTTCAAATTTGTGGTTCAGCTGGCAACCAAGGCAACAGAAATGGAATATGTTCAAGAATTAGTTTTGTACTAGCTTTCACTAGAAATTCTAGGAAATGAGGAAGGAGGTTCTTTTAAGTTCTTTTGTACTAGCTTTCACTAGAAATTCTAGGAAATGAGGAAGGAGGTTCTTTTAACAGTGTTTCCTTGCCGCTGGAGCTCTGACTAATTAAGCAGTACTAAGAGTTTCCTTCCTCAATATGATTCAGAGAAGGTAACAAGGTTGAGCTCTGACAAGAAGTCTCATTGTGAACAGCAGTCTAATAAAGCTGACAGACACCACTCCCAGGCAAATAAACTGCCACTCAGTTTTCATTGAAAATCTCTTTCATTCCCCTTTAGGTGATAGGTGTAAGCATAAGAGCGTACAGACACACGTACCTGCTGCTTCCTTCTAGACACTGATGTTTTAAAAATAAAATATTTTCAACATTCCTACTGCAAGACAGTCTACCTTCTACCAATGTGTTACTGTTTGCAAATACAATGTATACCAAATGTCAAACAGCAATAAATGTGCCTCTTTGGGAAGAATAAATATATCTGTAGTCTAATAAAGTTTGAATACAGATTGTTGAGGAATTATTACAAAACTATAAAATAATGGATTCTGACAGCTTTTTAAACCATACCTTCCACCACTTGCTTTATAGTTCTCAATACTAGAACTAGGTGAAAATTATTTTTCTGGACATTAGTAGAAATGTAAATCCACTGGCTTTGACCCTTCATGTTCTCGCCAGGTTTGAGAAGAAGAAAACATTATTATTTAATACTTCACTTCACTTTGATTCAAAGGCTTCTGTAAAATATTATTATGGCGAGATTGTTTTAAATTAACTAATATATTTCTAATACTCTTCAGTAAAATACTACAATATCATTTCTATTTTTTAATTTAAAAATATTAAGGGAGTCAATTTTTTAAAAAATCACTGACACGTACATATTCTTTCAATCTACTATGACATGGAAATCTTATAGACACTCAGTATATTAAGAATGGAAATCTATTTTGTCAACTAGTAAGTGGGGATGATTTGTGCAGATCTACAGGAGAGAGTTAAGTTTTCTAAATACTACTTACAACTTAACTGGAAATCCAGAAGGAGAGGTAAAAATAATATTCCCAGAGTTCAATAAGAGAGAAACTAAAACGATATAAATGTAACTGGATCTTCAGCTCTTCCTTTCCCTTCAAGTCAACTTTAAAAAGGAAAATTGTGTTTCCCTACTTCAGACTACAGAATCAACAGCTTTCTATTTGAGTTCAAACCGTAATATTTCAAATGGCCCAGAGGATAACAGAAATACCAACCCCTCGACTTGAAAAAATTCATAAAACACAATAACTTTAAAACCCTTGCTTGAGTTGAGCCTTTTATTTGATTACCAGGAATACTCACATGTGTGGGTTTTGAACTCCTGCAGGATTGGGATTCAGAGTAAACCTTGCTGTAGATTTGAAAGGTGGATTTGCAAAATTCAACTTCAGTGCTTTGCGTTTACCTAAGAAATAACAAATAAAAAGTAAAAGTTTCAAGTACTATAAAACAGGTAGGATTCTGAGGGCAAAAGAAATTCACTCCAAAAGGCAGAAAATTTTGCTTTAACATAATTAATATTCTGAAAGGTGGCAAAGAATTGCTCAGAATTAAGAAAAAGTAAATAAAAATGATCTAAAGTTGTTACTAACCACAAATCACTCATTATCTCCAAAACAACAGAAAACAATGCTCAGTGCTTCCAGTTTATATCGTTCAGAGATGCTAAGGCTTTTGTAAGTAAAAACACCACAATAAAAATCATTCCCCTCAGCAGATATATCGAAAAATACTAAAATATTAGCATCTTTCCAGTGTTACATTTTACTTCCTTAGCTTAATAAAAATCATTTTCCCTCGAATGTAATATAAACAACTGAGTGAAGAATATGAAGCATTCTGCAATCATAATGGCCTAAAAGCATTATGGTACAGTCAACTCCAAGTTAGTAACACAGGTATACCAAATAATCATTTTTGAGGAGGCAATTTCTTTGGTACAGGAAGGGAGAAAGTATCAATACCTTATATTATACCGAAAAAAAAAAAAAGTCCTCTACAGAAAAGCCAGAAAATTCAGAAAAGATAAAGAAACAAAAATGTATGAAATATTATATATACACCTATAAATATATAGGGTTTTAAAAACTTGTATATACACTTAAAAGTCCAGTTACCCCAAAATAATCATTATCTAATGCACACTATTTTCTATACATAGAGACATTATCTTTTCCTCTACAATTAAAATTGGACCACAATACTGTTTTGTAATATGCTCTAGTCACTGACCATATTTTTTTCTATGTCAATAAATCTTACAAAATCATTAATGCAGGGGTCTACTATATGGAAATTTTGTAACAGAGTTGGGTTTTCCCACATTTTTAGTACACCTTGGTTTCATGTACATATTAAGGATACTTTTCCTAGCACTCACTCTTCGCACTTCATTATACATATATCAATCAATACCTATTCCAACAACCTCTCTGCCATCCAAGCACCTTCCCACCTCAGTGGATTCAGAAAATGGATTAGAGGGCTCAACCTGTTCAGCCCGGTGCTTTCACGAGACGTGAAGGCTGAGCGTGCCATGCTAGTCAGACAGGACTGCAGGACAAGAGCTGGATCAGCTCTCAGGGATGGGCCTTTCTGCAGGATAATGGCAGTTCCTAAGAAGCTCACCGTCAGACATAACTATAGTACAACATGAATTTTCCTCATAAGTTGCCCTTTTGGGTACCAAATTTTCTTAATAATTTTTATTTGACTGCAAGTAGAGAAAGGACATTCAAACTATACATGCAAAAGGTACTCCACAAAAAATGGCAGACTTGACTGTATTAAAAAAGCAAACTCTGTATTTACCAAAAAACCTTTAAAAAATTAAATGAAAACTTGGGAAAATCCTTGTAATACAAAATCAGAAATTCTAAATATATAAAAACATCACACAAATGAAGAAAAAATAGAAAAATTGGCAAGGGTATGAAAAATTAAGCAAAATTGAGAAAAAATTATGAAAGGTACTCGTAACACCAAAAACAGTTAAAATTTTGGTTCATGTGAAATTGGGAAAGTTTAGAGGTTTTATTTTGTACACATACATTTATTTTTTTTTTAATGATAACATGGTGATCAGAGTGACCAGGTAAAAGAATCACTAGCAAAATACACTGCTGGTAGAAAAGTAACCTCTGGTGAGAGGTTCAGCAGTATACAAGAAGCTTCAAATGAATATGTTCTTTCACTTCTTGGAAATCTGCCTTTAAGAAATACTTAAAGGCAGAGGACTATTCGCAGGCCCTGCTAGATTCTGAAATTGCTTGGGACTGCTTGCTCACTCCTCTGAACCTTCAGTTTTCTCCCTTTTTGAATGGGAATCTCCATCACTGTTACCCAATGCCTGACCCACCACTGTATTTTGGAAGCAGATAACTCATCTTCTAGTTACTAGGTTCATAGATGGAGAAGAATTTTGTGTCACAGTGGATCATACTCAAGAGCCTCACCCCATACCTGATATAGATGCTTTTGATGAGATTTAGGACTGGTGAGCTGATGATGTCTAGATGAGGTCTGGATTTGAGCTGACGATGTAATGAGTTAAGACTTCTGGGGATGATGGAGGAGGGTGAATGTACTTTGCATGTGGGGCAGATGTGACTACATGGGGGCCAGAAGGCAGACTGTAGTGGACTGAAAAGGTGGCCCCCAAAGTACCAGAAGCTATGAATGTTACTTTATACAGCAAAGTGTCTGGAGATACAATTGAGTGAAGGACCTTTGCAATCATAAATCTGAATGAGCTCAATGCTTACGAACACCACCTGCCACGTGTGTGTGTCTGAAACTACCTGGTACCTCACCCATGTTCTCTATATGGTGAAAAGTGATAGAAGACTAAGATCAAATACTAAGGATAATAACAGAATATAGAATCACTGTGAAAATTATCCGAAGAAAAACACCAAAACTGGTCCTCTCTTCAAAAGCCCAATTTGACAGGACAGTAGCTAACCTTCCCAGGCAAATAAGGTATGTTACTACAGTTAAAACGTACTCAAACTGTTCTTTTGAAAATAAATATTTCTACCTAATACACACACACACACACACACACACACAGAGATTCCTTTTCGCACTGCATTCACATTTAAACAAAAATAAATTGAGGTCTTTAAAGGACATTTACTGCATAAATGAACAAGCACACAAGTAACAGAATGTGACATCTAACTAATCTAACTTACATAAATTAGATTTAAACACACTCTATACTTCAGAAACATCTGCAGCTATCTTGAAAACAGTCCAAGTATGTATTCTGATCTCTCACCAACAAAATATGACAAAGAATTCTATAAAAGTTCAAAGCCTCTGTAAGCGGCGATGACTCAGAGCCTGAGGTCGAGTCACATGGCCTGTTCTCAGCAGCGCACCCCAACTGCCCAAATGATGATCAGTTTAAGAGGAACTCATGAGGTGGTCAGCCTAGAGGAGGAGAAGGAACGCTCCAGAAAGTCCATCAAAGGTGAGATTCCGGGAAAGGCAGAAAGAGGCCGCTTTTACAATACCTTAAAGGCTATTTCTGAATCTCTGTAGGCATGAGCCTTTTTGTTTGTTTAAGCATCTCTTCCTCTCCCATTCACTTTCTCTAAGTAAGAACCTCTATTAGGTCTGGTCTTTCTCATCTTTACTTCCATTTCTCAAGGGGCCCAAAAAACTAAACCCTAAAGGCAACCTGTCACCCTGTATTCAGATATTTTTAATAACAAAACTACAAACAAATAGGATATTAGATCAATGTGGATTTTTTTCAAAAGCCTGCAACAACTTCCACAGGGAGAAAAGGGTACAAGGAAATAAGTGATACTATAAATGGCCACTGGAGATTTTTCTAAGCTAATAGGGATTAAAATATTTGTACAAGTAATTTGAAGTAATTATCAAGAAAGACTATAAATTTGTGATTATAATTACCCCTTCGGTAAGACTGTCACCAAATAATCAATTCCTAACCAGTCAACAGAGATAAACAGATCCTCCCCTTTAACTACAGTAGGACAGAAACAAAATATGTCAAATATCTTAAATTATTCATATGGAAGAAGTTTCCCATCCAGAAGACTGTCTTTGTATACTTAAAACCCAAGTGTCTGATATAGAAAATACTTTCAAATGTTCATTGATCTGGGAATAAATTTGACATGGACAGACCCAGACAACTAAAGTGTGGGTTAAATTAGCTAGAATAAGTTTCTGTTGTTTGCACCCAAGAACACTGACTGAAAAGGAAAACAGTATTTGTCCTCATCCCACCACATTTCCAAAGCGCTGCTGTATCCTTTAGGGCAACACTGCCTAACTTTTTTCATGCCATAGCTTACACAGAAAATGAGGACATTTGTTCAACACAGCGAGAAAATCAAAATCATAGCTGGCCCGATAGCTGGCCGAGGTGTTTCAGCAGCCTCAGGCCCCACTCAGCCACTCTGAGGACTGAAGGGCCAGTCTTTCTGCATCACCCTTGAAATTCTGGTTTCAGAGCTCCGCCTTAACGGAACACCAGTAATATTTACACAGACTTTTCCATTTCATGCATATGCAATTTCTTCCTCACAGTTCTCATGAGAGGAGCGTTCCTAAGCATGGGATCTTCAAGAATATTCAGAACTATGATTCTGAAGAAGAAGGATTTGTCCAAGTATATCCATACTCACTACAGCCTAGGAATATCTTTTGCTCTAATTCTGACCACAGAACAACTTAGACTCACAGAATACTGAAGCCGAAAGTAAGACACCTTTCAGCTTTCAGACCACTGTGGGTTATGCGGTAGATTGTTACAAAAATAGCCACCAATGGGGCTTCCCTGGTGGCGCAGTGGTTGAGAGTCCGCCTGCCGATGCAGGGGACATGGGTTCGTGTCCCGGTCCGGGAAGATCCCACATGCCGCGGAGCGGCTGGGCCCATGAACCATGGCCGCTGAGCCTGCGCATCCGGAGCCTCTGCTCCGCAACGGGAGAGGCCGCGACAGTGAGAGGCCCGCGTACAGCAAAAAAAAAAAAAAAAAAAAAAAAAAAAGCCACCAATGAATCACAGCTCCCTGTGTCCACGCTTCTTTGCAATGTGACTTTGCTGCTCTTCCCATCAACAGGTGGCATCCATTTCCCTCCCTCTTGAATCTGGGCAGGCCTTGGGACTTGCTTTGACCAGAATAATAGAGCAGAAGGGATGCTATATGATGTCCAAAGCTAAGCCTTATGAGCCCCTGCAGTTTGCACTCTCACCCTCTTGGAAAGCTACTGAGTCTAAATGGAAAGCAGTTCAGTCAGGCTTCCTTGATGATGAAAGAGCACATGGAGAGGCCCAGAAGTCCCAGCCACCCCAGCTGAGCTGAGACCGCCCCAACAGACCGACTAGCTGAATGCAGACATGTGAGTAACAAACAGAATCATGAAAAATTAAACAGCTGCTCTTTTAAGCCACTACTCACATGCTAAAGGAGCTGAGGAGAAACAATGAAAAAGTGATCAGAATCAGTCCCTCTGAAGGAACTCCTATCACCACCACAGGGGACTCCCCAGACCCAAGCACAGGAGAAAGTGGGAACTTGAACTACAATGGACAAATCACTCATATGATACCAAGTATTCCAAGCATCCCACCAGGGGTGGGGGAAGAATTGCCTTAAATTCTCCTTTCTCCCTTGGCTCTAACTCCGAGTACCTAATTTTCAAAACAGAAAGAGTATCCAGAATAATTTTTTAAATTATCTGTAATCACCGGAAAAGAGGAAGACAATTCCAACTATGCAACCTCAAACAATTTCGGAAATGAGGAAATAAAGTGGTAGACAAGAACTTACTTTCATTCCCTTTTCTGCCTAAATTACTACCGTGACAAGTGCCCTAACTTATTTCATAAGCTCGAGAGAATAAGAGAGGAAGGATGTTGACTTGCAGTTAGAAGAAATGGGCAACTCTGTACATTTTAGACTTGCAATCTCAGGCCTTCCAAGTAGTACATGAGCTACTACCAGCTAATATTATATTATTCCTCCTCTGCCAGCCTTTGGTACATCAGGGTGAGCAATTTCCAAAAATTCACAAAATCTCACTTAGAACACTGAACTCTCATCAGTAAAACAGAACACTGTCATTCATCCATGCAGCTAAGCATTTTGGAAACTGGACAGTGCTGAGTTTGTTTAAGAAACCAACAGCCCCTTTAGCACATTTTGACACTTTTGTGTGTAAGACAGATTTGGGGGAAGTCCAGTGTAATAAGTTCCATAGCCATAGGTGCAGAAATATCACACTTATACACAAGGTGGTTTGCCAGGCAGTGGGGACAAAAGGATAGACAAGGTAGTGACATAATTACAAACTGTTTTCTTTGGCATCCTGCCAAAATTAAAAAGGAACATGGTGGGAGGAAGTTAAAGGGTAGGAATGGGGGGGGGGGGAAGTACTTTTGCTAGATGCTAAATGACCACCAATGAAATACTGATAAAGATAGAAAGAGGGATATTTCTGTGGTCTAGTAATTCACACATCTGTAAAACCAAGATAAAAACCACCCCTTACTTGGCAGAACTACTGTGGGAAGGACTAATATGAGCCAGATGTCTATTACCAGCAAACAAATATAATCCCTAAGACTAAACTAGCCAATTCCTGATTAGTCCAAACTCTTCAAAAACACCCAGGGAACAATCTAATTCAGGAAGACCCTCCTGGGATTACCAAGACAGCACAGATGTCAAGGCTTTACTGAGATAAACAGGGCTTGAGACGCCTGTCCATACAGTCATGCAGACAGAATCAAACATTCTGCCGAGCAGGATCTTGGCTTTGGATCGCCATGGTCCCAAGCTCTCCTGTGAGGTCCCCAGGTTCACCGAGGGGCAAAGAGGAAATCCTTCTGTCTGAACTACAAAGCCCCAGCTGAAATCATTACCTTCCGAAATGACAAGCTGGGAGAGAATATAAGGGCCTTACTGATCAACATGACAGCAAATATCCCAATTAGAAAATACACCAAGAGTGTGAACAGGTAATTAACAAAAGAGGCAATACGAACAGAACAGAAATAAACCATTAACATGAAAAAATTATCAAATTCTTCTAGCTCTCCAAAAAGTTAAAATTCATTTTTTGCCTTTAATCCCACACATAAATAAAGAGTCCTAATATCAATGTTAACAAAGGGTATGAGAAGCAGCAGTCCCTTCAGAACTTGTCAGAGCTGTACTTTTACACCTATCTGTGGTTAGGTCATGCCCACCTTGCCCACTACACCCTAAGTTTCAGGGGTGCAGAAACCATTTCTCATGTGCCTCAATGTCTAAAATTACACCAGACACATAAATCCTTAACACTTCTTCAGTAAACAAAAGGACACAGACGAATGAACAAAGCACTCTGTGAGATAAACTGGTTCACTTTCTCCATAAAAAGGGCCATACCTAGCAAACATCTCAAAATGTCCTTACGGCCAACCCATTCCTAAGAATTTATCCTTTAGGAAGTTAAAGGCAATGCAAAGAAAGTTATTCAAAGCAGAGACATCTGTGTTAGATTAGTTACAAAAATTATGGCATACCCATAATTGGAATACTACACTGCTACCAAGAAAACACACCATAAAGACTATTGACATCGGAATTAACTTTAACAGTGAGAGTTCTTTTTTAATCAGGCAATAAGTAATGTGTCTGATAAACTGTCATTTTAGTAAAGCACATGCGCATATGATAATCTATAATACACACAGGCCACATTCTCCAGAATATCATTGGTGATTAATTCAAAGTGCTAGAATTATCAGTGACTTTTTTCTTTTTCTACTTTTCTGTTTTTCAGCACTAAGCGTTTTTTGTCTCTGTCTTAATTATAGTCTCCTTGCTCCTCACATCAGAGCTTTCTAATCTGTTCTCTAAATCTAATCTTACTGAGCCCTAGAGAACAAGTAAACAAATGGCCTTAAAAATACAAGTACGCAAAAAAAAAAAAAAAAAAAAATACAAGTACGCATAGGCACTCTGATATACCTGCTAATACAACTTGGACATTTCCATACCACTATCATCTTGTAATATTTCGTAAGTTATATCATTTGAGATTTCTGAAGGTATATGAATCAGCTAAGTTAACAATATTTTAATCTCCAACAAAACAGGAAAACACAATCCCCCCCACACACATACACACAATGCCATGCTCCTGACTGTGCAAGCACAGCCTCCATGGGAATCTACGAGTGGGAATTCCAGTTACACATCCACCTTGAGAAGGTTCCAAATGGATACTCAAAAGGTGGCAGCCATACTGTCTGTCAGCACACCTCCACCCCCAGTTTAGGGGAGAAGAGGAAGAAGTGCTAATAATTCTGAGTCCTTCATGTGCCCCCAGCCTGTTGTTTAGCATTCTCTTTTATCATCATCCTTCACAGTCCTTGTGCGAAAGGGCTAACCCACTATACACCTGCACTACTTCCCTTCACAGAGAAGCTCAACGGCCACACGCAGCACTGACAATCCTATCCTAGTCAGCGAGGGGACTGTTTGCAGCACAGTAAGTCCGTAAAGGTACCCAGCACCTTGTCCAGGAGCTCAGAACACTTTACATCCATGTAATGCCCCAAACTCAGCCAAATCCACATGGCATTTTTGTTCTTAAGCTTGAAATCCATGAACATGTCAACAGGGGCCCCGTGGAGACAAGTGACACGCAAACACTGTGTTGACCAACTCCAACCAAACTTTCTATGCAGACGGTCTATGATCCCTTCTCCTGTGATGTGCAGGCCTCCCAATCGGACCCTCCAACATTCTCATGAAACTCATCAGCTCCCCAAAGTTTTAAGTTACTGTCTCACCACACGCCCAAAGCAAGATGTTAGGATTTCTGGAAAACCATCCACATAAGGAGTCCTCCTTGTCGATAGCCCTCTTTCTAGTGGGACAAGGCACATAATACGCAAACTTAGGAAAACCGTGTCAAGAAAAGTCGCGGAGCTTGTTCCAGTTTTCGTCCATACCTCGAGCCCATGCTGCGGCTCTGTGGAGGCAGACGCACAGGCCACACGCGATGTTCTCACGGCGGCTTGTTTCAGCTCTAGTGAGAAGCCAGAGTGCCCACTGCGCTTATATCACGTATACTCTTCCTGCTCAGCAAACCCGCAGCATCCTGCCATCATCATTTTAACTCTCCACCACCCAGAAATGAAATAAGCTCGTTAACCATAGTTTCTAATAATACCATCAGCAGTGTTTCAATCAGTGCTTCAAACCTTTTTTATATGTACCACGGTGTTAAGAAAAGCACAGGTGCACAACACAATGAAGGAGAAACAAGGCTGTTCTTGGCTAAGCACCACTGACCCAGAGCTCTAGCGAGTGGCTCCAGGCCACAGGGCAAGGAGATGAATATTTCAGCCAACAGCAGTGCCCAAGTTGGGGAGCTACTAAAACAACCAGATCTGACTTCTTCTTAAAGAGTTTACTTAAACTAATATTATTAACCACACAACAAAGCCAGATTTTTATCAAATGTTAATTTCTTCCCTTATCTAATTTCTTTCCTCATCTGCCCAAAATACCAATAAGGATTCCCCCACAGTCATAAATAATTAACTCTTCTAGGCTCAATCCTGTAAGTTAGCAAGTAGATTAGGATACAGAAAGCTGTATTTTTTACAGACAATTTAGCATCATACTAGAGGTACCACTTTAGTCCTAGCAGACAGGATACCTTGATCCTTTTCACAACAGAAAATCAACCATCCACTGGCCAAAGTGATAGTGGGTACCCACTCTTCTTTCCGGGTAACTACAGATTAGTCTGTCTAGAAAGCTTACTGATTCAAAGCTATGTGTCTATTATATGCAGGTAGTTTTGCTACAGACATTGTCTGTGATATAATAAAAAATATATTTGGTATTTGTTGGAGGTTCCTGGAACAGAGCTCCTACAACCCTTGGAATGTCCTAAGTGATGAGCATCTTTTATTATGCATAACAAGCCTCTTTCCACTATATCAGAGTTTTTGCTTATTAGGTGGGGGTGGGGAGAACCTCCAAAACTTCAGGATGGGAGGGCTGGTCTCCAGAAAAACCAGTCAAGTGATCAGAGGGTTATAACTTCCAGCCTCCATGTAAGGCAGAGGGTCTGGAGATCGAGTTCAATCCCCAAAGGCCAACGATTTAATCAATCATACCTATGTAATGAAAGTTTCATAAGAACTCCTAAAGATGAGCTAGGGGAGCTTCCTGGTTGGTAAACACATCAAAGTGCTAGAAGGATGACAAGCCCAGAGAAGGTGTGGAAGCTCTGCACCTCCTCTCTCTCCACACCTTGCCCTATGCATCTCTTCTATTTGGCTGTTCCTGAGTTACATGCTTCTAATAAATTGGTAAACATAAGTAAAGTGTTTTCCTGAGTTCTGTGAGCTATTCTAGCAAATAAGTGCACCTGGGGGCGGTGGGTAAGGGAGCCCTGTAACCTGCAGTCCGCCGAGCAGAAGCGTGAGCAGCCTCGGCGCCCCACTTGCAGCTGGATCTGAAGTCAGAGCAGCTTTATGGGGCTGAGCCCTTCAACTTGTGAGATCTGATGCTAACTCCAGGTAGACAGTGTCAGAACTGAATTGAATTGCTGGGCACCCAACTGACACTGGAAAATTGCTTGCGGTCAGAAAACACCTCAGAGTGGCAAAATGTGAAACACTGAGAAGTGAGGACTATTAAGATTTCCTAAAGGCAAAAGAAGTCCGTTTCAAGAAATAAATCTTTCCTTATTTCCATTAATACCTGTACTTGATTTTTTATGCTATCCAAACCTATAAGCAAGCCTGCAGCTTGCACTACCTAAAGCAGAAGGGAAGCTTTATTTCAAAGATGACTTCCCCAATTCTAAAACACCATGAGTAGTTCAGCAACGATTTAATAACTGCAGAGGAGGGGCAGAAAGCCCCACACTATACAATTTTCAACTAGTCACCAAGAGCGCACCACATGTGTTACCTAACAGCCCCTTGCTTCTTCGGGAACACAGTCAACATGTGAACATAAGCATTCTCACATTCATCTGGATGACTTTTGACCCCTGGAAATTAGATTCAGCACTCTGGTGACTTTCCATAAAAAAAGCACCTGCGTGTCACAGGAACTCAAATATTCCTTGAAAAAAGGAATAATCCAAGCCCAAGTTTTGATGTAACACCTTTAGGACAAACAGTTTCACTCAGACATCTTGACTGGGGGTTTTATCCATACTTCCCAATAGATCTAATTAGTTGCTTCTCTGGTTCTCATTACTCGAAAGATGCGTAACTAGAAGTTAAATAGGTTCTCTGAAAAAGTTAGCCAGCAAGCTTTAACGAGAGAGATGCTCCTGACTATAGAACTTCATGACACATGGATTAGTCGGCCACCCTCTGGCTTTAAAACAAGATAGCTGGCGTTTTTAACTGCCTCGCGTTGCATGGCTTGTGATCATCTTTTATACACTCAGCCAACGTTTTCCATTTCAGTGCTGTATTATCCTATACATCTTTTTAAAGAAATTTTAAGTAATAATTCACAATCCAAATTTAAATTCAAACCCAACTGTGTTACTACCAAAGCAAGTAACAGAGGTGGAAAATGAATGAGCATCTTCCATACAAAGCTAATATCGTATATGTATAAGCAATAGCTACAGCTCTATTACACTCCTCTCACCAACATCCAAAGAGCTTCTTTGTACCCCACAGAATAATCCTTCCCGATTTAAAAAAAAACATTAAGATGTGACTAACACTTTCACTTCTCAGTGGACACAATCAAGTACTATTTGTTGCCCATAAATGTATTCTATAAATTAAGGTTTTTAAAAGGTTAGAATAAGATTAATAAAGAGAGTTAAACGGCACTCAAAGAGGATATACTGCACCCTATCTACTTTCTAAATATACAGTACATGAGAGTATCCTGACTGAAATGTCTCTGATTTGTTATTTACAAATTGTGCAAGGTCAAATCAGTGTTAGAACATCACCACGTGGAGACTTTAATAGTGTAGTTACAAGACGGGTGACTGAACAGGGATAGTGAAATGGGAGAGGGGAGAGTTGCTTAAGAAAGCTGGAATCTGGTTCGGGACTTTTAAAGATCTCTTGATCTCTGGTGAAGTCAAAGAACCAGTGGGTATGTGAGACCAGTTCTGCCAAATTAAGATCAGTCCCAAACCAGATTCCAGCTTTGCTCATTAATTTATATTCAGTGATTAGAATGCTCAGGTCCTTCAAGCGTTATCTTGCCAGTACTTGGGAACCAGAGATAGTCATCGAAAGGCAGTTTGGTGAGACTAGAAGTAAATAGGAGTTCTCATCCAAGATATAAAAAACACGTGAACTACTTGTGTTCCAGTTGGCAATTACCTTCTCAGTGACTGGTACGTACTTGTCCAACAGGTGTCATTATTCACCTTTTAGTAGTGACAATTTCTTAAGCAACTCTTGCATTTCACTAACCCTGTTCAGTCACGTACTTCATATCCTTCAGCACTGGTGCAGATGATCAATGCAATAATTTGCATTTGATAGTATGCCCCAAACACAAACTTTGTTTCTTGGTTAACAACAGCAACTATTTGCAGAGTCCACAAACGTTTAGAAACACAAGTTAACCAGTCCCGAATGAAAGAATTAATCTAGACAAAAATCACTGATGGTAGCCAGAACCATCAGGTGAAAGGCTGATGGGGAACTTTATTCCACATGAAACACACTGACGGCACCAAAGCCCACTGATCAATCTTAACAAGAGCTGCAACCAGAAATCGTATGCCTCCTGATGTGACACAACAAAAAATACACAGCACCACCTACCAAGTGTTTTTGCCAAAAATTTGAATATCTATGTGATCAAAGCCCTTATTTCTAACTACAAATTAACAGGAAATACAGGGCAATGTGAAACACTAATTACTAAAAGGATGTAATCAGCCAAATCCAAAATGTGCAAAATGCTACAAAAAAACATGACCCATTTTTTTTCAATGAATAAATGGCAAGAAAAAAGGAGAGAAGAGGGAACTACTGTAAAGAAACTTGAGACATATGCACCAAATGCAGTATGTGTGTGGACCTTGTTGAGACCTCAAGTTGGAGCAAATCAACTGTAAAGAAGGCATTTGTAGGGCATCTAAGGAAATCTGAACATTGAGTGGCTATCTGATAATATTGTTTTCTTTATTTAACAGTGCAATAATGGCATTAAAGCTATGTATTTAAGAGTCCTTATCACTTAAAAGATGTGTGACACACATTTGTGGATGAAATCATGATAATCAGAACCAGCTTTAAATTTTTTTAGTAGAGACAGGTGGAGGGAGGAGGAACAAATGAAATAAAATCGACCATATGCTGGCAATTGCTGAAGCCATGTAATGGGTACCTGGGGTTCACTATATTATTCTAAGTTTGAAAACTTCTATAATTAAACGTTTTTTAAAAAATTAAATAATGTGCTTTCTTCCACCCCTAACTATAAGAAAGTAGGAGAGATATAAATCTGAAGACATCAATTCGTTTTTAAGAGCCTGTACACAAATCTGTCCTCACACAGCACATGGCCACCTTGTTCACTGACTCCCCAGTCTCCTGACCTACTCATCTTGGTCAGCTGTTCCCCAGACACACAAGTCGTTTGAGAATCCCAAAGCAATCCATTCTCTGCATCTGTCTAGGCCAGAATAATTCTGATTTTTTGAAAATACTTTCTCCCTAGTGGCAGATCCCTCTGTCCCTAGCTTTGGAGCCACAAGAAGGAATCTTTCCACTTAATGTTCAGTCAGCCTTGTTAGATAACGTTTTGAAACTCTCCAGGGCCAGAAAATCAAAAATGATATATAAATGTATGTCCAGATCTCATGACAATTTTCAAGTGAAGACTCCTCAAAAGCCATTTGGTTTAGAAAATCATTCCTATGAGTGCTCACCGCTTTCTTTCAAGAATCAATAAAACACTATGGTTTATAGCATGTAACCTGTGACCAAACCAAGGTCACACAGTCTGCTACTCCTTAGCTCTATGACTTTAGAAAATTCCCTTAACCTTTCTGTGCTTCCATTCCTCACCTATAATAACTATTATACCTACTTCACAAGATTGTTGGAAGAAATAAAGAGTTAATAACTTACTTAGATAATTTAAATAAAGTGACAGATAAGATTAGATAAGATAAATAAAAAGCTTAGAACAGAGTTTAGCACACGGTAAATGAGAGTTATCTGTTGTTGTTATTTCTACCACATAGTCTGTCACTACATGTTCAATTCCTCAACGAACATAAACTTCTTCAGAGTAGGCTCTAGATTTAAACCATCTTTAAAGACCCCAGTGCCTCTTACCATTAGCGGTATAGATATGTTTGTTAAATGCTATATTTGTGCCTCTGTTTATTTAACCTTTTAAGAGGTTCTCTGAAGGGGAGTAAATATGTATACACTTGATTTTCACTGCTGATTAATGTTCACTGATTTCTACCTAATGAGAAAATCAACACCAACACGGCAGGTGCCAAGTTTCTTCTAGAACATCTTTTCATCTAGACACTTGTGTCTGGATTTTGAAAGCACTCATAAAATCATGCAGTAAGAATTCAAGTATTTACTATTCCTTGTTTGAAAACCATCACCCTAAATTTATAAGCTAAATTGAAAACCACTTTGATTAACTGGAGAGTTAGTTGGGAATAATTTCTGGAAACTTCTCACAAAAGTTTTGTCAAATATCCTTTCATTGCTCATCGTAAAGTTCAACTGGCAAATAAAAGGAAACTTCCTGCAATGTGGGAGAATCACTAATTTTTTTCTCATTCAAAAACACCACACAGTAAGCTTCTCCAAATGATTTTTAAGGTGCAATAGATATTTGAAACCTTCCTTCCTCTAGCAACAAAACCAATTTTCAGGAAGAATTAATGTTCCCACCACTTCCAAGATCAAAGATAATTAGGTAGCATTCCCCTTGGAATGGTATATGGTATAAAGGGGATGCATGAACCTTGACTCAGCCTATACAACGATTCTTGGGCTTCAGTTAGTATAAAAGCTGTTGGAAAGCTTGGGCTTTCCCCTGGCAGTTCATCATGGTCCACAGACAGTGATGAATGTACTAGACGCTCAGTCCTAGGGGCTTACGGCAAACCCTACAATAGTCTCATTTTGTAACTAAGTTCAGCGTGTATTTAGATTTAAATAAACCATGTTACCCTCCAGTAGTAGCAAATGTGGTCATTCTGTTTCTTAGGATTGCTGAAAAACTTAGGTGAGCTTAATAAATCCCAAACAATAAAATTTTAGTCATTGGGTATAGATTTTTGTTACATAAAATAGGAAATTAGAAGTTTAATTAGTTGAATGTTCTAAGCTCTTAGTTTTAAACACGGGACAGCTTGACCCTCCCTCCACTCCTTCCTTCCCGTGGTTGTCTATACTCCACCTCCAGTAAAGTCAAATACTCTCTTGAGTGAAACATCATCTTTTACAGAACTTATCAGATCAGTAAACGTATTACTGACTTCCTCAGACTTCTGGGAAGCTTCACAAAACATCCTTCCTCCTCTTTACTGTTTCATTTTTATTATTACCAATTTAAAAACAATTTGGGGTACTTATTTAAAAAGAATAGTTTCACAATGAAATGAAAATCTGTCATTAGGATACCTCCATTTTCCCCCCAAATACTTTGGTGTGCAGTGTTACCAAAAGCGATCAATACCTGTAATCTAATTTCTATTAATGACTTCAAGGATAACAGTCAGCTCTGCAACATGTAATTTTCTAAATACATGTTGCTATGCAAACATTCTCAAGTAAAACAAATTTTTAAAGCCATTAAATCTTTTTAGAGCTATCAAAAGTAAAAAAGGCAAAGCTACGGAAACTCAACACTACCAAAACTTGTCTTTAGCACTCAAAAACTCTACAGCCAGGGGCAGAAAATGCACTGCAGTAAGGGGGGAAAAAAAGGCTAAAAGTGCCCTTGTATGAAAACTAAATTATTAAGAGTATTTGCCAAATTCCTAACTACTCTCACTTTGATCGGCACAGGGTTCTACTAGGCATTTTCTGAGGAAAATCCCCGTGCCCTGGGATCTTTAATGGGTCACAATTCTCATACAAGCAAAAAGTCAAAATGCCGATACGCTAAGGTAAATTTGACATTTACAAAACCATATCTCAAAAACTGTTTCTAGGCAAATCTCTGCCCCCCTCCCCCCGCAAAATTGGTTTTATAAAGCAAAGCAAATCATATTCTAAAGAACTATGTTTTCAAGTTAGCTCATTAAAGCCACTGAGATATGATCATTCAAACTGAGTCATAAATCACATAAACATATTTACAAGTACAAAATCATTATTTCCAAATGGTAAATGATGAACTAATCAACCCTCTAAATGTAGGAGATCTACATGGGAAAAAAACATTTTCCCCTGATATAGTCTTACATACAGACCTTAGAAAAATTCAATAATCTAACAGTGTTAAAGAAATATAACACTGTTGGCTCAAATAACAATTTTATATTAAATATATATTATCTTATATATATTTAGAAAACCAAAAAGCAAATAAATGCAGAAACTATAATTGATAAAAAAAGATCGGGCTTCCCTGGTGGCGCAGTGGTTGAGAGTCCGCCTGCCGAGGCAGGGGACCCGGGTTCGTGCCCCGGTCCGGGAAGATCCCACGTGCCGCGGAGCGGCTGGGCCCGTGAGCCATGGCCACTGGGCCTGCGCGTCCGGAGCCAGTGCTCCGCAACGGGAGAGGCCACGACAGTGAGAGGCCCGCGTACCGCAAAAAAAAAAAAAAAAAAAAAAAAAAGATCATGAGGTGCAAAGTGGATTTTTATTGAATTTCTATAAAAATCTGGTTCCAAAATTAAATATGCAGTCTCACACTATTTGTCTGGGTGTGTGTTAAAAACCTATACACACATCACCAATAAAACGCCACTAACTCATAACAGGCAATTGTAATAGACTGATTGGAACAGTAATGTAACAATATAAAAAATAAAAACTATGTGTAAGTCAAACAATGGGGGAAAATTAATCCTTCAGAGCTTCCATTAGTCATCAGAATCATCTTAAAATAAGTCTTTTTGGTTTATGATGGAGAATTGAGCATTTGAAGCAGACTCAAACATAGTGGACTTTTAACAATATGTACTTTTGTGTTCTTTGTACTCCATCCCCTCCTACAACTACTGTATGCTATGTAATTATTTTTAATGAATTAAACTGTAGTTTTTCTGAAAATTCTGAAACACCCTTAAAATAAAACTGGCACTAGAGTATGCCCTAATAGTCAAGAAAACATTGCTTTGGTGATTTCAAGCCCCTTATTTTTAAAGAAATGAGTGGCTACTTTTAACATACAGTTAATGGCTATATTCCAGAGCAAACTGGAAGACTGATTTTCTGAAAACATTACCAAATTGCACTTATAACTTTTAAGACATGCAAATCATAGGATCAGCTTGAGAAACAGTGTTAATATATGTAAGCAACTGAAAACTTACCCTAAAATACAGGAACCAAGAGTTCAAAAATAAATGCTGTGACCTCAGAGCTGGCCCTCCGTACCATCATTCAGGTCCAACCCTCCCCTTCCTCAAGACTTCCACTGAGGTCCAAGCCAGCACAGACAGCTCTGCTCGACTCCAAAGCAGGACAGGCCATTGTTGGATCTCTGAGCCGTGGTCTCCAATCAGGAAAGCAGCTATCATGAGACCCCACAGAAGCCCTCATGTTAGTTCTCTCTCAGGACAGAACAGTGGAAGCAAAGGTGCCCAGTACATATGCGTTCCTGCACCACCTCATCCTGGGTTCAGCTACTAATCAATCCGCAGCATCAGTAGTCGTATGCTTGCAATCAACGCAGGAACAACCCTAGTCCACTGCAGTAAGAGCCCGCTAAGGGCTCTATTAAGCCCTTAGCTAAGGGCTTAGGGCTCTATTCACTTCTGCCCCAATAATCTCCCTCATTCGATGGTACCTATGTGTCCAACGTGTGCTCTGTGAATGAATGTATAAAACTGTATGAATTCCGAAAGCTGGAAAATTAAGAGAAGGACCTCCCAAAGACAGAGGGAGAAATAAAAGGGGAGATGTGAGAAAGCAGTCACAGTGTAAAGAGGTAGTGAAGGCAACCAAAAGTGGGCATCAAGTGGGAATACACAGTTAGGTTCCGCCGCGTGTAATAAAGCAAGCAGCACTGCAAACCTATCATTTCTGTAACAATGGGAGAGGACAGTACCACTCAGAAAGTCTAAAGGCATTTTACATCTACCTACAGAGCCATTTATAGTCACTGTATACACAATTTTTAATTTAATAAAATCAATGTTTCTCTTGTTTTATGTTCACAATAGGACTAAGAAAAAAAGCAACAGTGCAAATGCAGTTTTAAATTTTTAAAATGTCAGCATTTTTCTTAAATTAGATTTTCTGTCAATATGTAAATAAAAATTTAAAAGTATATTAAATATTAACAGAAATACTTAAACAGAAAGCTAAAAACTGTGTTAAAATTAAAATATAGCATAAAATAGAAGCTGTAACTACATTACATGTAGATATATATCATATATGTAGGTTCACTATGAGCAGGAAATCGTATACTATTTTTAGTTTAAGGTAAGAGAAGGATGACAATAATGGACCAATTAAAAAATTTTATCCTAGGATCTAGCTGCCTTACTCTATTGCTCATTATATATTTATATCATGGATAAACCAATCAAGAAATAAATTTTTGTTCACTGCTTTTCAAAGGAAGTCACAATGTTCAACCAATGGAAATTAAGCATTTTGATTCCATCAGAAAATTTTAAAACAGCAGAAATGTTTTCTCCAGGTTAAACTTTATTTCGTTTGAACTAACTTACATAAGAATGATACACATCAGAGGATCTAAAAGGTAACGGCACGGTGACTACAGTTAACAATACAGCATTATATACTTGAAAGTTGCTAGGAGAGTAGATCTTAAAGGTTCTTACTACAAAAAAGAAATACTAATTATGTGAGGTGATGGAGGTGTTAACTAACCCTACTGTGGTAATCATTCCGCAATATGTAAGGGCATCACATCATCATGCGTACACCTTCAACTTACACAGTGTCGTGTCAACTACATCCCATAAAGCTGGGGGGAAAAGACAATGATGTACATCAAAAGGCAGTCGTGGGAGTTCCCTGGCGGCCTAGTGGTTAGGATTCCAGGCTCTCACTGCCGTGGCCCAGGTTCAATCCCTGGTCAGGGAACTGAGATCCCACGAGCCTCGCAGCACAGCAAAAAAAAAAAAAAAGCGTGGGGCTTCCCTGGTGGCGCAGTGGTTGAGAGCCTGCCTGCCGATGCAGGGGACATGGGTTCGTGCCCCGGTCCGGGAAGATCCCACATGCCGCGGAGTGGAAAAAAAAAAAAAAAAAGCGGTCGTTATTCTTCCCCACTCTATGAGTCAACAAGCAGAAGATGAATACATTATATTTTGGGATATATTTATGTTAACTGGAGAATAGCCTTCTTGAGTTGGGATTTTTTAAACTGCATTTTATACAAATGACATTTAAGTTTAAAATGCATTTGTTTTGGCTTTATAAATTTTGCTTTCTTATAGAAAACCTATTCTGTAGTATATGAAGACTGGTACCCTAATATACAACCCTAGTCTAAGGCTTCCCTGGTGGTGCAGTGGTTAAGAATCCACCTGCCAATGCAGGGGACACAGGTTTGAGCCCTGGTCTGGGAAGATCCCACATGCTGCGGAGCAACTAAGCCCACGTGCCACAACTACTGAGCCTGCGCTCTAGAGCCCGTGAACCACAACTACTGAAGCCCGCAAGCCACAACTACTGAAGTCTGCGCACCTAGCGTCCGTGCTCCGCAACAAGAAAAGCCACTGCAAGGAGAAACCCGTGCACGGCAATGAAGAATAGCCTCTGCTCGCCGCAACTAGAGAAAGACCGCGCACAGCAACGAAGACCCAATGCAGCCAAAAATAAATAAATAAATTCAATAAATTTATTAAAAAACAAACAAACAAAAAACCCTAGTCTATATTGGGGGGTGGGGAGGAGGAAGAAAAAAGCTTTGTTTTAAAGAAAAAAATTAAAATTCATTAAATGTATCCTTTAAAATAAATCAATTTTAAAGCATGAGGTCTCAGAATACAGTTATACTGTATACTTTCTGCACTCCAATCTTAAAAGTGAACTTTCCTCAACCTGTGATTTAAATTATGGCTAAGTCCAAATATCTATGTACATCTTTCTATATAACTATATACATATGAATAGATGTCTTTCTATACCTCTATACATCTTTCTAAATCAAGTACATCTGTCTATATCTATATACATCTTTCTATACTTACATACATTTGAATACCTACATATATGTTTCTCCTATTTCAATTGCAAGTGAAAGCAAGAATATAATACAGTTGTTGGTTTTTTTTTTGTATTTGGAAAATGAATGAAAAATGGAAGCTCTTTTAAAGTAAAATTGCCATGGTTGGTTAGTTGAAACAATAGTGGACACATTCCCAATACCAAGATGGATATAAAAAAATTAAGTAGCATAACATCATAAAATTTGTAGCTTACTTTGTGCCTTTTCACAGAAGTTTATCTGAAAGCCTAAAGTAAAAGAGATAAGTTCCAGTTCATTTACTGTAAATCAAACAAACCAAAATTAGAACATGACATAGCATTTTTATATTACATTCAAGAACAGTTCAAATCATATAACCTCCACCATCACAGATAGAACTATAACATACGGGCTTTCTTCAAAAACTCAGCTCTTTCTGACTTAATTGTACTTTATTATACGAAACTGAAATCAAGTTTAAATTATAAGAGTTATGTTGTCTTTACCGTTAATTTTCACATCTATTCAATAAAAAGAATAGCTATTAGCCCTTGGAAGTTAAGAACAACTTTTAAGACAGTTTTGTCAATTTCTTCAATCTACAAGTTCAGAACATATCACAAGCTATTTTATTAACTCAAATTACTGACTTGGAATTACTCGATTAACTACTACCCCTGATTCAAAAGCTTTGGTAGTTGATAAATTGTGACAGCTAAACACACATAGCAACATTCTGCCAGTGAGCTAACCTCAAATGATAAGACAGTGAACTACTAAAGAGGTGCTTAAATTCCTGTGAAGTAGGCCTGAAAAAAGACCATGCCCCTAGAAACGGTAAGTAGGACTATAGCAGTTATAGGAAGAAAACCTCTAAATTCTCCTTAGAAACATAAACATATTTTCCAAATTCAATTGGGCCTCGTTATACCTTATGCATATATTTATACAGATGTAGTTTTGTCAAATGCACCCAGTAAAGTAAGCTGTTCAAAACAAAAGCCTTCCCAAAATATTCATTTGCCATCATAGTCTATTGGGTGAATTTCTAGTTTTCTCAGTGGTCTACCTATGCTTGTGTTTATTATTGCTTTGGGGAACAAAATAGGGAAAGCAAATTTAGAATGAGTACCACTCAAGTTGTAGTTATATAAATTCAATCAAAACTTGCAGAAAAAAAAAAATCCAGGACTAAAAAGGATATGTTTAAGTAGTCTTTCCCATCCAGCTTTGAAATTCCTAGGATTTTAAGATATAGTACCTATAATGCACAAAACCTGAAAAATGGCTCATGTAGCTACTCTGGCATGAAGGTACCTTTGGGACACAAAAGTAACCCACTGCCTACTTACTACCTGATGGCAAAGTGGGAGGAAGTGGGAGTGGAGACTTCAAGGGACAAAGTCCTGGGGGCAAACTGGAGGCAGTGCCCTGACACTTGTATCTCTACTGCTGAGGCTCCATACACGTGCTGCCCGCCCCCTCGCCCCCCGCCAGATATGCAGCAGAAACAGACTTCAGAAGGAAACACAAACAAACAAACAAACAACAAAAAATGGATTCTGTGGATCTTATAAGCCTAAGCAACTAAACACCAGCCAGCCTCCTACCAGGCAAAATGAGCTGGCACAAGTCAGGAGGAAAGGGAGCTGGCAGCTGGCACTGTGGAAGCAGCAGTGGAATAGGAAACACAGAGGAGCCTGGCCGCAGTTCAGAAGCCCATCTCCCACCCCCTCCGCTGGAAGAGGGAATGGAAAATTCACCTGGAAACTAGAGAGGAAGCTGGTGAAACACTGAAACAACTTGAAGGGATAGTTACTATTCTCTTTTTAGCTCTAAATACGCTCAATAGGTGCTACTAGGTAGCAAAAATAAAAGGTGAGCAAAGAGGTGAACTAAATAGCAAGATAAATGGAGAAAGGAGCAAGAAAAATAAATCTGAGAAGTATGCGAAAAAGAATGAACTGGATCTGTATAGTTGTATAAAAGTAAGTTAAAGGAAAAAGTACAATGAATAGAAAAAAATATAAGGTATATGTAACTGGGAATGTTAGAATGTCACCAATTACTCCCCTAACACATCAGAAGTTAAGCCCACTTTTAAATGCCAAAAAATTCTCAAAACTTGAAGTTCTGTCATCAGTACAGAATCCATACATGTAGCTAAAAGGGAAGGGGTGAAATTCTCAAAGCATAACTACAGACTTGCTCTTTTTACCTAATTATGGATGAAGTGACCAGATGAACAGATTCTAAGGACTCATACCTACATCTATCTCTGCATTATTTCTCACTCAGAAGAGACTTGCTAACTGACAAGCACAGGATAAAGTAGCTGGAACAGATGGCTCAGCTTTTCCTTGGAACTCCATGTAAGCTTATCAATTAAATCAGATAAAAAGCCATTACCTAAATCTTTCTAGACCTCTAAAAGACTATACATACACATACACACACACACACACACACACACACACACACACACACACACGGGGGGGGGGGGGGGAACTCTATAGAGAGAGATTATATATATGGAAAACAACCAGGGGGACTTCCCTGGCGGCGCAGTGGTTAAGAATCCGCCTGCCAATGCAGGGGACACGGGTTCGATCCCAGGTCCGGGTAGATCCCACATGCCGCGGAGCAACTAAGTCTGTGCGCTACAGCTACTGAGCCTGCGCTCTAGAGCCAGCAAGCCTCAACTATTGAGTCCACGTGCTCCAACTACTGAAGCCCGCGCGTCTAGAGCCCGTGCTCCGCAACAAGAGAAGCCATCGTAATGAGAAGCCCGCGCACCGCAATGAAGAGTAGCCCTCGCTCGCTGCAACTGGAGGAAGCCCACGCTCAGCAACGAAGCCCCAACGCAGCCAATAAAAAAAAAAAAAAAATAAGAACCCACAAAGGTCAGAGAGTTGGTGCTTACAGTACAGATGTAGGAAAGTACATGGCCCCAGCCAAGTTTCTTTTCATCAAATCTCAGACCCCCAAGAATAAATATTGAGATGTACAGGGCAGGGTGCTAGTAGGCCTACCAAAGAAATAAAGCTCTGTGGGGCTTTTTCCCCTCCTTTTTCTCACCAGGACTCTCCCACCACATTTTCCCCTCATTCTCACCGTCCAACCTCAATCTTGAGAGTCCTTAACTGGCCATAACTGGAAACCCACAATTTACTGTATTTACCAAATAAAGTGAGCTTGCCTGTATCCGTTTATAAGGCTGTTTAGGATGTGTATAAGTGTATATTAAAACCAAAGGCAAAGAGTATTTGAGAAAGTAGAAAACAAAATGAAGAATGTCAGACCAGGGTTCTAGTTCCAACTGTGAAACTCAAAAGAGGCACCTTGCTTGAGCCCCAGCTTCCTCATTTATATATAAAATTAAGAATAATATCAAGTAATCTTAGAATTTGAAACAGCGTGTCCACGTGTAATTCTGATTGTCTAGTGGCCCTCATGGGGCACAGCGACCATCCGCACTGCCCTTCGCCTGGGCTGAGGGTATAACAGGGGAGTAAGCAGCTTCCCACCTCCTCAGTAGCGCCTTATAGTTTCCTGGACACCCTGGATTCTGGTAATGCTGAAAAGGGATAATGAACTCCAGTATGAAGCCACACTGATACAAAGAAAATCACAGCTGCCTGCCTTACTGGGTCAGGCCCACAAACCAAGCTCCCAAATCTTCCTTCTGCCACAAGCATGAAGAGGCCAGCAGCTTGCCGCCTTCCAACTTCAACCTCGAAATGTTGGCGTGTGCCTTCAACTGTAAAGTTACTCATAGTATACCATTATGACTCTAACATCTCAGCATTTATCTAAGCTTATCCAAACTTTGTATTTTCATTGTACTTAGAGTGAGTTCCACAAGATTTCCTGCTGTGTTACTTCCTTGAGCTTTCCTGACTTCACCTTTCTCAAGCTTAAAAGGGACCCACCTTCATTTAGTAATTCCAGGTTATTTGCGTCATCCAGAACCACTCATGATTTTATGACTACTAATCCTTCCCACATTTTAAAAAATTCAGGATCTTGTCAGCCCTCACAGGCCAGTCCCTCTCCCTCCTGTGGCTGATGACCACCTTATTCACTCTTCAGTTTGTAACCAAGCACTGTATTACCATGGAGCCCGTTCAAGAAAGCCCAGTACACCCAGGGAGAGCAGCTCATCGACCACGTGACTGTGGGCAAGTATCTAACCTCTATGAGCCTCAATTTTCTCATCTGTAAAACAGAATACCGGAAAGTGTTTTGTGATGATTAAATAAGGTAATAAATGCAACACAGAGCCTGGGATAGCTCAGGTTAATGTTATCAGTCATTATTATTCCTGGTATCTCCCTCAGGTGAGCAACGATTATGGTACCTTCCCTATCAGACCAGCTTAACCCACATAAACAGTCCCTCTCCTTTCATTTCCTGTCACCAAGAGAGGTAAAAACAAAGGATTCCACACTCTGTCTCTCCGTTTCAGCCCTTCCTACACCCAGCCTGCTGTCCTGAGGACTCAACTCCGGAGTGGGTACTGTCTCCTGGCAGGAACCTAACCCAGATCTCAGGGTCACTGGCAAACGCATCAGGAGAGCCATTTAATGTCACTTATTTTTCAGCAAAGTCAGGCACGGATAGACACATATATATATGTCAGATATATAACAGAGATCTATCTGGCAACCCTTTTCTAGCTTCCCCCTTTTGAATACTTTGGGTGACTGTTGGTAAGATGAGATATAATACAGCTTGAAAGAGCTGCTGTGGTGTCCACTTCCACCATCCTTCTCCCTGGTGGGGAATGTCATGCTGTTCTTCAAGAATCAAGCCGTGCACGATGGGACTGCCAGCTTCTTTGTAAAGGTCCATCTTGAGCTGTGTTAACTACTGGCCAATGCTCCCTCTCATCGCGTGGCTGTTAAGTCAGCCCAATCTCCTCTCTCCTTGCCCTTGAATCCTTTCTACAGGTTCATGTTCATTCTCAACCTTGCCAAGAGTGTGAAGAGACCCATGGAGACTTCCTGGAGTTGGGGGAAAGGGCCAGAAGCTAACCCATGCCCATTAGCAGGACACTAAGTTGACCAGATGACAAATTTAGCCAGGATGGGAACGTATGCTATTAACTCTTATGCTAAGTGGGTGCCTTTTCCATACTATGCATAGTGTTGAAAGAGTTCTATTACCTTTCAACATCTAATTAAAGTTTTCTACTTGCCTGTAGATTTGCAATCAAAATGTCCCCAAATTCAAAGTGCCAGGGTAAACGCCCCAGCAAGTTCAGAACTCTGCAACACAAAGAAGCATCAGGAAGCCCTGAGGCTCCAAAATCAACCCAAACATGGCTGGATGCATACAGCTTCCACCCCCTGACTGAAACCTAAAATAATCTCTTCCTTCTATTCCTGAATCTGCATCACTTCTGGCAAAGATTCTTCTCTCAGACCTGAATGGCTGAAATGACTTAAATAGAGCTCGGAGAAACCATGTGAACCTGGGTAGAAGAGTAGAAAGAGCAAAGGCTGCCTGTCACCAGGTGGATTAAAACCCACTTCAACTAGGGCAAATTCCTTAATTTAAACGTCAGTTCCCTAATATATGAAAGGAGACCATGCTCATCTACCCTTAAAGAGCACTTATGAGCATCAAATTAGGTAAAGACAGTGAAAAAAGAGTTGTGTTAACTATTAGTTTCCCTTCTTAATTTTAAATCTGAATTAAACTTCCTCAGGTTGTATCATGTGGACTGTCTCTATCTCCTAGAGATGCAGACTGACCTGAATTATGTGTGATGGAGTTGATTTTGACCTCCAGACCCCTAAAAATAAGAAAAACTCTATGGGCCCAAATCAACCCAGCTTCTCAAATTAGGTAATAGAAATTGAATGGAAAAAGAGATATTTGCAAAAAAAGAAACAGGACTCAAAATACAGGGTTCACTAACATCCCATCTTAAACAAGTTTCAACCCACACACTCTAATAAGGGACATTAAAAGAAAATGTGAGAAAAATCAGTATCCTGAAAGCGTTATATTTTTCTACTTTTTAAATTTTAATACTAGGGTTGCTCTCCTTTTTAAGGAACATACAGAAATGCAATATGTGCTTTGAGGAGGGGCCAATTTCCTGACCTGGATTTTATTTATCAGGTTATGTCAAATAAATGGTGAAAGAAATGGTGTGCAACACAGTGGGAAAGGCAAGCAATTCTAGGGTTTGGTACCTTATCCACTGTCAGCACAATTCAGTTCTTTAAACTGGGATAAAGGCACCCTCCTATGGTTCTTGAAAACCACAAACTAAATGGTAAAAATAGAAAGACAGTCAAATATAATCACAAATAGGGCATTTCATACTAATTTTTTATATTCAAATATTATTGGGAGAAAAAAGTGTACTGATTTTAAATCTTCACTTTTTCTTAACAGGTATGTTTCATTACACTTGAAAGTTCTGTGTATTTTCTTTTATTTTGTAAATATTTTTACTGAGGTATAACTGACATACATTATATTAGTTTCAGGTGTACAACTTGATTCACTATTTGTACATATTGTGAAATGATCGCCACACAGTAAGTCTAGTTAACATCTGTCACCGCACATAGTTAAATAATTTTTTTTCTTGTGATGAGAACTTTTAAGCTCTACTCTCTTAGCAGCTTTCAAATATGCAATACAGCATTATTAACTATAGTCGCTACTCTGTACATTTTGCACATTTTTAAAAAGTAAAATCTAGCTATCATCTTTTTACTTAAATTGATATTTATAAAATGTTCAGCTGAGGGTAAATGGGTAAGGACTGGACTAGTCCATAACTTTTCTGTTATACATCTATATTTGAGACTCAAAAAGAAAAAAAGAAAAACTACCTACATGAGCTCATTAAGAGAATCAGAGGCACTTACCACATATACTTTATAACCAGTTCCTGTAACAAGTACTTTACAAATGTCTCCATGTTTTTCAGACTCAATTATAGATTCTAACTATTCTACACATTTTTTTTAAACTGACATTTCTCAGCTATCCAAGTAAAGTTTAAGGAAAAGTTTTATTTTTCCCTGCTTTAAGTCTCCTATAATAAATTTAACTTCTTGTGTTCATGGGGTTTTTAAAAATCTACTACATTTTAAGGGTTTAGTAACTAAAGCATTTAAATAGCCATGTCTAATAGCAATCCTTATACACGTATAGATATTTTATAATTTTCAAAGCCCTTTTATGTGCATTAATCTAATAATGTGATTCTCACAACAGCCCCCGTAAGGTATTATCCCTATTTTAACAGATAAGAAACTCAGATGAGTTCAGAAAATGTAGGTAATTTCCCCAAGGCCACAGAGCTTGTACACGGCAGAGCAGTTACCTGAACCCAGGGAGAATAAAGACTCATCAAGAATCCTCTGACCAGAAATGCTCAATAATGAAAAATGGAAATAAACAGGGTAGAGAAAAGGGTAGGACCCAGTAATAATGAAGCTAAAGAAACTGTGTGATGGATCATGAGGCATTAGGGACTCATCTGCTAATAATGAAAGAGACAATTAATTAGACCATTACAAGTAAGAGTATTGTTGCTATTAACAATGATGATGGCTAACATGCATCAATCACATCCTTACTGTGTGTCAGGCCTACACTTTATATGCATTCTCAAAGTTCCTGTAAGGTAAGCATTATTCCTGCTTCCCAACTGAGAAACTCAGGCTTGGAGAGGTTAAGTATCTTGCCCAAGGTCACAAAATTCTTCAGTCCCGATGAGGGGATTCAAATCCAGGACACCAGAGCTCTGACTTAACTCAAGCATTATGATATTAAAAAACCAAAAAAAACAATAATTCTCAACTGAGACCACTCTTGGGCCACAAACCTCAAGCCATGAAAAAATGTGCAGGGTGACCCAGTGCCCAGCACGGTGCTTCTCACACAGAACGACCACCAGTGTCTGTTAATATGACATGTATTCCACGCGTCCCACAGCTAAACCCTGCTATTGGAAAGAGCTTGGCCATTAAAAACTCCCAGAGACAGTGCTTTGGGGGTGGCAGGTGACCATGCTTGCGGGGGTGGGGGGGAGTGGCATTTACCAAACATCTTCTAAGGACCTGAAGTATGATCTAAAGCCAAAGATCTGATAGGTGAAGTAAGGGAGGTTGCGCTCTAACATCACAAGACAAACAAAAAAGATGCTACACAGCTGCTTAAGCTCAAGCTTTGTAACCTGGATTGTGCGAGAAAACGTCCTGAGAGTTTCAAGTGCTTCTCTTCATTCTGAGTAATTGAGAGAGGTTCAAGAAGATACAACAGGTTCCTGAGTCAATCAAGGCTAGACACAGTACTGATAAAAGAAAATTCATCAAAAATTCAAAGAGAAGTCTTATGTCCTCCCTCTCCCTTTTAAACTGGGTTCTGCTTATTAGAAAGTTCAGTTTACTGGGTATCAAAACTCAGGGGTGGGGGCTTCCCTGGTGGCGCAGTGGTTGAGAGTCCGCCTGCCGATGCAGGGGACACAGGTTCGTGTCCCGGTCCGGGAAGATCCCACGTGCGGCGGAGCGGCTGGGCCCGTGAGCCATGGCCACTGAGCCTGCGCGTCCGGAGCCTGTGCTCCGCAACGGGAGAGGCCACAACAGTGAGAGGCCCGCGTACCGCAAAAACAAACAAACAAAAAAACTGAAGGGACCTGTCAAATATGTGCAATAAAAACTTAAATAAATACATAAGGCATAAAAAAAAAAAATACTCAGGGGTGGGAGAGGAGAATGGAGCGCATCAGAATAATTCCTAAACAGGATGACTTTCTCTGAGTTCCTAGAACACTCCAAGCTCTTTCCTACTTTGGAATCTTCACACACACTGTTCCCTCTGCCTAGAACCCTCTTCTTTATCGTAACAGAGTCCTCTTTCCAGACAGGTCTTCTGTGACCATCTTACCAAAGCAGACTGCCCCCTCCCCCATTAACTTCTAACCCAGCTTGTTACCTTCATAACACTTTTCTCAATTAGCAATTTTTCTTATTTATCTGCATATTGTCTTCCCTCCCCAATCCTATCAGGAGGGTGAGCTCCATCAGGAAGGAGACCATCTGACTCACTCTCTTCTATATACCCAGGACTAGGGCACTATGCCTGGCACTAGGCAGATGCTCAATAAACATTTTTGAACAAAAATTAATTTCTACAGCTTTTTCGAACTATTAGCCTCCCTACTCATCCCCTACCCCCCACCCCCCAAAAAACTTGCATTTTTATAAGCTTTGTAAGTCACCTGTTTTGGATATGCAATATACTGTCATTTTTGCTGTTTCATTTCAGCACCACCACCACCAACAACCAGACTGTAGAGCTGGAAGATCAGGAAACCCATCCTGTACTTCATCTGTATATTGTACAACACAGTGGCATCCAATAACTAATTTAATTTGAATTAATTATCTGAGGGCCTGCACAGAAAGTGTCCTCTGAGCTCTGACATCATCCTGTATATATCTGTCACTGTTCCTTACGTATATCCCATGGGGAGGGGGACAGGGATATAAAATTGAATAAAATCCCGCCTCTGCTTCATGAATCACCCTCTCATAAACCCGAAATACTCAACAAACGTCAAACCTAACCAGACAGACGGTTAAGATAGACCTCGGAGCCCTTTAGGAAGATTTTAATCAAAGAGTAACCATGGTCACACGGACCACGAAGGGTACCCCAAATGACGCTGCTAATAATTTAACGCAAGCAAGTCTGCGAAAGTTATCAAGAGATTTCTGAGATTCCCTGTTTTCAAAGATAACATTACTACTCAAAATTCCCCAGTAAACTCAAGGAAACGGTCCCTCACGGGCTGGGGCCTGGTATTTTCACAACAGCCCCTGTCAAGAGCCACATAGAGCTAATAAGCATTCCCACTGGGGAAAGTCATTAATTAGGAGGGCTGCTTCAGATGTGCAGTCCCCGCAGAGAACCACTCGGACCCCTGCCTTTTGATTTCCCGGATCTCTGCATTTCAACCGAGCTCCCTCTGTTTATTTATTTATTTATTTATTTGGTCTGCATGCCAGGCTAACACAGAAACCCCCGGCCTCTCCCAGGCCAAGGGCTGTCTCATCACCTTACAGGTGGCACGGGCCTGAACACCCCCGCCCCACCCGCCCAGCGAGCAGAAACATGCAGAAGTTTGGAAAACGATGGTCCAGGAGGACCGCGGAGCCCAGAGGTCAGGCGGCGGCCAGGCCCGGCGGCGCCCGCAGGGAACCAAGATGGCCCTGAGCGGGCCCCACTGCGGCGGCGGCGGGGAGCCGGGCCGGGGCGCCGGGGCGCGGGGCCGAGGGGCCGAGGGGCGCGGGGCCGGGACGACGACGACGACGCCGCCCTGGGCGGCCGGGACCCGCGGGCCAGGCCCCGGCCGCCTCCCGCCGCCGCACCCTGGCCGCGCGTTCCCGGAAAGGCGGGCGGGGCGCGCCAGGTAAGCGGCGGTGGCGGCGGCGGGGGTGGCCGCAGGGGCGGGCCCGGGCCAGGTGGGCCCCCGCGGGCGGTCGGGAGCCCGCCGGGCCGAGCGCGGGCGGAGGCCGCGGCCCGGGCCTGCGCGGCCCGCCGCCCGGAGCCAGGCCGAGCCCGGGGCGGCCGGCTCCGGGCGCGAAGCGGGGAGGGAGGGAGGCGGACCGGCGCGGGTGGCTCGGTGGCTTCCTCAGCCGGGTCCGGGGGCGTCCGTGGCCGCGGGGACAGGCCGCGACGACTCCGACGGCCGCGCCCGGGGGCCGGGGTCTCGGCGCCGCCGCCTTCCTTACCCTGCATGCTGCTGACGGCCGGGTGGCCGGGCGCCGGGGACCCCACGGGGCCCGGGGTGCCGCTGCCGCCCCCGGAGCCGCCGCCGCCGCTCGGGCTCGGAGCCGCCATTGTTGGGAGTGAGGAGCCGAGCGGCGCCGCGGCGGCTGCAATGCAGCAAGCTCGGCCTCTCGCACGGCCGAGGGGCGTGGCCAGCGCCCGCCTTGGGCCCGCCCCCCACCCGCCCCCGCCCGCGCCTGACGCAGAGCCGCACCAGATGCTGAGCGGCTGAGCGGCAGAACTGCCCAGGTTGCCGGTGCGGGACACCCCAGAGGCCGGCAGAAGTCCTGCACTGGGGCTGCGGGCCCGCCGCGGGGCCTAGAGCGGTTTGCGGAGTGAGGAGTGTGTACATTTGGGGTATGAAAGGGTACACAGCTTCTATCATTCCTACAGAGGTCTGTGACCCCAAAAGTTTAAGAAGCCCCTTGTTGGAATCTCAGAACCCAAAACCAGAATCGTAAAACTGAAAGGGATCGCAGAGCTCCTGCTTCTTGTCCAGTCTCTGACACGGCACTTCCAGAGGGGACTTGGCTCTACCTGTGGTTCCATCTGGAGCTCCCGCTAAGCCTTGCCTAACACCCTAACCCTCTACACTGCCCTGGGAGATCCTAAGGAATGCTACTGAAAGTACCGTCAGTGGACCGGGACGGAATCAGAATTTACATTTTAATAATACCCCCAGGTAATTTGTATGCACATTAAATTTGAAAAACAGTATCTTAAGCACGCAAGCTCCCTGGCCTCCCAAAATGTATTATCTGTATCACCGACTTCCCCTAAATACACACTGGATTCTCTCCCCCACCTCTTCTACACCTTATAAGACCAGCCATATAAATTATATAATTTAAATATGAATTATATAAGATGGCAACTTCACAGAACAAAATCAAGTTTCTTCCAGTGCTTGGCACAGAGACTGGTTTTAGGAAGGCAGCAGCTAAAAGAAAAAGAAAAAAAAAGGTCCTCTGTGAGGCTGGGGGTTTGTGGACCAACAGAAATGTAGTTGGAACAGTAAGGTATGGATCTCTGGACAGAGGTATGTCTCGTCTCTATATAGAATGACCAGCTATACAATATGCCAAGTAGTCTGAACCATGGAGCTGGATGTTTCCTGCCCTTCTGAAGCACTGAGCCATCTATACCAGGACATCCCTCCACACAGACCTTATCTGTGCTGGAACTTCCTCAGGGCACCTTGGTAATGTCCCCTCAATCAACAGAAGCCTTGCCTGCTTGCTCTGAACTCAGCCTCAGCCATCATCTTGACTGCTCACAGGGGCTAGAATTAGGGCTTAGGGAAAGTAAACTGTGAGGCAGTGAAGGCAAACTGAAGGTGAGAGCAGGTAGGTGTGCTTAAAAGTGGAGAGCCTCGCATTCCAGCCCGCCAGAACTCTCCTCTGAGGGCCTGGCTGGCAGAGCGACATCTCCATTTCCAGGTCATCATTAGAAACACTGCCAAATTCCCATCTGGGAATCAGTATCCCAGATTGCTCTTCTTGGCCCTGGGGAACCATAAAAGTGGGGTCCCCAGAAAGGAAATATAATCAGAACCTGGAAGGAAAGTGTCCCATCCAGGCTGTTCAGCCCAGATTACAGGCTAAATACTCAATCTGCATCTTTGGCATGGTGCTGATGGGAAGAGTAGCAACAAATGACAGAGAAAAGGAGGAGCTGAGGCTCCCTAAATGCTCTTCTTTGGAGGTACAGATTGGAAGACAGCTTTCTTTCCTTTGAGGTTTATATTTTAGTGCCTGGAGGGGTCAGTATCAAAAATCAAATGAAATTCTTCTCTCAAAACATCAACACAACTTGCCAACAATTAACAAAGATTGATGCAAAAATATAGGGACCCCACCACCACCACCCCCAGACAATAGTTTTGCACTTCCCTTGGCTTGACCACTTTAACATCCTGGGAAAAGGCATCAACAGCCTCATAGTTTTTTGGCAAACACACCAAATGTCATCATCAGACTTCAGATGCAGGATTCCCAGACACCAAATAGTTCTGAGAAATTTTCTGACACTTTATTCCAGTACCTGCCAGTAGATTTCACAACCAGTTCCTGCTGACTAAATGTCACTGTTGTGTATGTCATCTCATTTCTCACTTGCAGTTCCTTGGGTTTTGGAGTGGTACCAAGAAATGACTTGGAAGACTTCTAGTCTCCCCACCTGCATCAGTACCATAGGTATCCCTCCCCCATTTTTTGATGTGGACAATTGATATACTTACAGTCTTATGTAAAGTGCTACTAATTCCTTTTTCCAATTATACAGGCGGACTCTCAACCACTGTGCCACCAGGGAAGCCCTATACATATTTCTTTAATAGAAACTTATTATTTAATAGAAATCCTAGAGGCAATACTGGAGATTAGTCAACTATTTAGTAGGAAAAAGCTTTCCAATATTATTTTAGATTATATAGGTTACATTTAAGATTGTTCAAGTAAGAAAAACATTGACCTGATACAGTTAAGTGAACTTGAATGAGGAAAATATATGTAACAAATAAACCTAAAGGAAAACAT
Source organism: Phocoena sinus (assembly GCF_008692025.1). NCBI lineage: Eukaryota > Metazoa > Chordata > Mammalia > Artiodactyla > Phocoenidae > Phocoena > Phocoena sinus. Next base: position 5,434,311 of record NC_045782.1, read on the forward strand.
TCCAACTAGGAAATTCATTCAGGAAAGTTGAATTAAAAGAGTAAATATATTGTGGAATCTAAAATATGAGACAAATGAACTTATTTACAAGACAGAAACAGACTCACAGACATAGGAAAGAAACATGATTACCAAAGGAGAAAAGGGGTGGGGGAGGTATAAATTAGGAGTTTGGGATTAGCAGATACAAATGACTGTATATAAAATAGATAAACAACAAGGTCCTACTGTACAGCACAGGGAACTGTATTCAATATCCTGTAATAAATGATAATGGAAAAGAATATGAAAAAGTATATATATATATGTATATATATATCTGAATCACGTTGCTGCACGCCAGAAACTAACACAACATTGTAAATCAACTATACTTCAATGAAAAAGAAATTTTTAATTAAAAAAGTACTTTAAGGGCTTCCCTGGTGCTGCAGTGGTTGAGAGTCCGCCTGCCAGGGGACACGGGTTCGTGCCCCGGTCCGGGAAGATCCCACGTGCCGCGGAGCGGCTGGGCCCGTGAGCCATGGCCGCTGAGCCTGTGTGTCCGGAGCCTGTGCTCCACAACGAGAGGCCACAACAGTGAGAGGCCCGCGTACCACAAAAAAAAAAAAAAAAAAAAGTACTTTAAGATAAAATGAGACAAAAAGAGTCTAAAGAAAGCAGAAATAAAGGATGCTTTCAGACAAAAAAGAAGAGTAATATGTAACTAATTAGTTTTTTGTTTAATAATGCCTAATGCTGCGCTTGTAATAAAACGGACAGTATACTTGGATTGCTGTTAGTATTGTTAACTAGTGCATAAGAACCAGGGATAAGAACCATCAGGGACTCCCCTGGTGGCGCAGTGGTTAACATTCCACCTGCCAATGCAGGGGACGCCGGTTGGAGCCCTGGTCTGGGAAGATCCCACATGCCGCGGAGCAACTAAGCCCGTGCGCCTCAGCTACCGAGCCTGCGCTCTAGAGTCCAAGAGCCACAACTACTGAGCACGCATACCACAACTACTGAAGCCTGCATGCCTAGAGCCTGTACTCCACAGCAAGAGAAGCCACTGCAATGAGAAGCCCGCGCACCACAGCGAAGAGTAGCCCCCACTTGCCACTAGAGAAAGCCTGCGCGCAGCAACAAAGACCCAACACAGCCAAAAATTAATTAATTAATTAATTAATTTTTTAAAAAACCATCAACTAGGTCTGAGTTTGGGCAAAAACAAGAAAGGATCTTGGTTTGTTCAAACTGATGAAGCTATGAGCTTTTTACTTTTTCTTATGCTCACATTTTTCTTATATATTTGTGTTTTATGGTTTCTTATAGACTGAATTGTGTCTCCCCTGCAAAAAAAATTTGTATGTTGAGGTCCTAACCCACAGTACCTCAGAATGAGACTTTATTTGGAGATAAGGGTTTAAAGAGGTAATTAAGGTAAAAGGAGGTCACATTGGGCCCTAATCCAATATGACTGGTGTCCTTATAAGGAGAACAGGACACACAGAGAGGAGGCTGTGTGAAGACACAGGGAGAAGACGGCCATCTACAAGCCGAGGAGAGAGGCCTGAGAAGAAGGCAACTCTGCTGACAAGTTGATCTGGACTTCCAGCTTCCAGGATTGTGAGAAAATACATTTCTCTTGGTTAAGCCTCCCAGTCTGGGGTACTTTGTTATGACAGCCATAACAAACCCATACATGGTTCAAAATAATGAATCGCTTAAAAGAAGTACAGCTTTTTTAGTAATATACTAGTAGCTAGCATAATCCTTGGGGAGCCGAAAAGGCAATTAGGCAAAATATGTCTCAATAACCAGCAAATTCATGTTATAAGAGCTCCTTGAGAAAAATCCCTAAAGGGGCCTGAAGTTCTTGGCTCTGTCCTGTAATGACTTTTCCTTCCCACTGGAGAGGATGGAAATAACAGAGTAAGGCTATGAGCAATGTATGACGAGGTCAGTGACATCTGCATACCCCCTGCTTAGAGCACCTTTGCTTAGAAATGTAGCTTGCTTGTTCTTCTTGATACATGTCTCAATGGTTACATTAAGAGGACAGTTTTCTCTTCACATTCCAAATAAGGCAAAAATAAGCTGCAATTAGGTTCCACCTTAGGTCCCCAGTTTCAGTCTCTGAGAAAGTTAGAAGGGTCAGGCACCTCTATTTGGCTGTAACAATCACGTGATAGTCCTTACAAGGGCTCAGCAGTTGGCTTTGAGCAAAATCCATCTCCTGTCCATCCCCAAATCGCTGGGGGTTTAGGACCAGGCCATCCAATGGCCGATGTTGCCTTTGTGCAGGTTTCTGGATATCGGCTGAACATTGCACTTAATTGGAAATGAAGGGAATGTGAGTTCATTCCATCAAAAGAACCAAAGTTCAGTCTGGTTCAGATAAAGGGAAATACTAATTTGACTATTAATAACTCTACATGCATCTAGAGATTTATAGGAAAATGTTCATCACAACTTTATTTATAAGAATTTTTTTTTAAATGGAAATACCTCACTCTAAGTCAGTACCACAGTGAGGTGTATTATTTTTTTATTTTTTGCGGTACGCGGGCCTCTCACTGTCGTGCCCTCTCCCGTTGCGGAGCACAGGCTCCGGACACGCAGGCTCAGCGGCCACAGCTCACGGGCCCAGCCGGTCCGCGGCATGTGGGATCTTCCCGGACCGGGGCACGAACCCGCATCCCCTGCATCGGCCGGCAGACTCTCAACCACTGCGCCACCAGGGAAGCCCCAGTGAGGTGTATTATTGATAGTATTAACAATGGTCTGACCAGATACAAATATATTCCAGAATGATACAATTCTCATCTGCCTGAACTACACTCAGAGCCTGTCCTCATCTTCTGTATTCTGTTGATCTATCCTCACTGTTTTTCAAAAAACAAAATGAGACTAAAATGGAAAAAAAAAAGAGAGCGAGAGAGAGAACAGTGGGCACTTTTGTCGGGGAGAACAGGAAATTCAGCGTCATTGGCTGGGAAGGGGCCAGAGGAAACTTTCCTAAGGTAAAGGTGATGTTCTATGCCCTGATAGCAGTATGGGTTACAGGAGTTTATGCATCTGTCAAAATGCAGCAAATACATGCTCAAGATTTGTGCATTTCAAAGTATGTAAATTATATATCAAAAGAAGAAACTGTGAACAAATCCTGAGCTCAGGCTCATGGTCTGAATGCTGAAGTCTTAAAGAGCACATGTCCTGATACCTGCAGTTTACTTTGAAATGCATCAGAAAAAAAAGATGGCTGAATGGAAGGTTAGAGGGATGGATAGACGGATAGATACGTGCTGAAACAAGCATAACAAAATGTTAATACTAAACTCTAGGTAGTGGGTAGACCGAGGATAACTACAAGTTTTTTCAACTGTATGTTTGAATTTTTTCATAAGAAAATATTAGAAGAAAATGAAAAACACTATAAAACCAAAAAAAAACCACACAAAAATTAAACATATTGCTCAATTATATTGCCCTCAAGCAAAATTACAATCCAAGTAAACTAAGTATAAATGTCTAACTAATTTAATCCAATCGAATAGGTATCTTATAAAACTCAGGACTTATTGAAACTTCTCATCTAAAAGAAAGGAATCACCTAGGGTAAAGCCACACAGGGTCCTCTTTGTGCAGGGGCATATGTTGACCGTGGACTTACGTGAGACCACAACAGGCATCTCTGGCTCACTCAAGGTTGTAGCATTTACTAATTACTTAGGGGAGGACATTGTGGGCTTTGTTTCATTTTTGGTTTTGCTTTTTAGATTAAGTAACATGATCTGGCTTCAATTTAAAAGCATCGTTTTTGTTTCATTGTGTGGGTTTTTTGGTAGCAGATTTATTGAGTTATAATGCACATATTATACAATTCACCCATTTGAAATGTACCGTTCAGTGGTTTTTATTATATACACAGTTATGCAACCATAACAGGAGTCAAACTGAGACCATTCCCATCACCCCAGAAAGAAACTCCATACAATTTACGGTCACTTTCAACTGGCCCCGACCACCCCCAGCTCCAGCTCTAGGCAACCACTAATCTACTTTCTGTCGTCATAGATTTGCCTTTTCTAGGTGATAATATAGCACATGGCCTTTTGTATCCTACTGCTTTCAGCCAGCATAATATTTTTAAGGTTCGTCCATGTTGTAGCTTGTATTAGAACTTCACTCCTTTTCATGGCTGGATGATACGCCGTTGTGTGGATGTATACCATTGTGCTTATTCATTTGCCCATTGATGGACATCTTGGGTTGTTTCTACTTTTTGGCTATTATGAATGACGCTGCTGTGAACACTTGTGTACAAGTTTTTGCATAGGTTTTCAAATTTCTTGTGTACATGCCTAAAAGCAGAATTGTTGGATCACACAGTAACTCTGTGTTTGACCATTTGAGGAACTGCCAGACTCTCTTCCGAAGCAGCTACACCATTTTACATTTCCACCAGCAGTGGTGTATGAATGTTCCAGCTTCTCCACATCTTAGGCAAACACATTATGATCTGTCTTTTTCATTAGAGCCACCTTTATGGTAACAGTGTATTTTGAGGCATTTTATCTATAATAGCCACTGAATTGGACATTGGCAGACATTGTATATTTTATAAACTTAAAATGAAATGTGTTCATTTCAAGAGGAACTACCACAACATGAATTCCTCTGACCATAGATGACTCACTTTTGGTACATCGGTCCATATCAAATCTACCAGTCAGAGCTCAAGGAAACTGTGCCCTTTTCTGAGAGGTACAAACAATTTGTTGGCTTCCTCTAACCATCAGAAATCAGTAACTAAATTCTATTAGTAGTGGCTGAAGCATTTTATCGGTGACATAGATTAATGAAAAAATTAATGCTGGACACATAAGAAATTCTCTATTTTTGGAATATTGAAAAAAATTCAATTATTCAACAATAGGAATTAATAATAAAGTTATACACAGCACAAAAATATTAATGAGCAGGAGAGAAGATGTCACAAGAACAAAAAGTCTGATTGGGTTTTATAAAAATATAAAGTGGACACTTAGGAAAAATGCAACTTACCTTATATTAGTCAGATGTTAAGAGCTTCTCTAAGTCTAAATACACCTCTGAAAACTATACCTCATTATACCCCAGAAGCACTTCATATGTTTGTCTGTAATACATAAATATATATTTATTTATATATCTAAAGAACGTATGAACCAATAAATGCACCAGCAATGCAATAGGAAAAAAAATGAGTAAAAGATAAATAAATATAAATGGCTTCTAAACCAATGATTCCAAATCTCGTTCATAATTATAGTAATATGCATTTAAATAATAATGGTTTATACTTTCCTTTAAAAATTGATAAATATATTTTTCTGTTGACATTTCTAACTTATGAACTACCTCAGACACAAGCTCCCATTAGTTTGAAGAAAGGTCGTATTTAAACTCAGTTCATTCATCTAAAGTCATTCTCTCCCTGATCTTGTCTTAGGTCGTAGATAAAGACAACCTCTGATGGCTCACAAAACAGCCACATTTCAGTACCAATTTATTCTTTTTAATTTATTTATTTATTTATTTATTTATTTTTGGCTGCATTGGGTCTTCCTTGTGGTGCGCAGGCTTCTCAATGCAGTGGCTTCTCTTGTTGCAGAGCGTGGGCTCTAGGTGCAGGGGCTTCAGTAGTTGTGGCACACGGACTCAGTAGTTGTGGCATGTGGACTCAGTAGTTGTGGCTCACGGGCTCCAGAGCGCAGGCTCAGTAGTTGTGGCGCACGGGCTTAGTTGCTCCGCGGCATGTGGGATCTTCCCTGACCAGGGCTTGAACCCATGTCCCCTGCATTGGCAGGCGGATTCTTAACCACTGCACCACCAGGGAAGTCCCTCCAGTACCAATTTAGAGTTGTAAGACTTTCACATAATACTGCATCAAAATTTGTTATAAAGAACTAAAATTTCAAAAAGAACTAGAATTTTCCACTTCCTATCTGTCTTATTCATCTTTCCTTTCTCCATATAAGTGACTGGGCAACAGGATTTGGAGAAAGTCTTTTGATAATAAACTTTTGGTAGCTTATGAATTGTGAATATTGTAAATGTAATACCTGATGAAAATTATTTAATATGTAGCTAAATTGAGATTGATAGCTGTCCTTTTGTTGTTGCAACAAGCATTCTTTTATGAGTTACAAAGTATTTATTACCATACATTTAAATTCTTTTAAGCAGTTTCATTTAAAAATTATTCAGAAACATAAATTATTTTTGAAAAGTCTGTTTTATAAAAAGATATGTTTTTCCCCTTATATATTCTATTTTACTTACACAAAATGTTTCTTTTCTTCTCTTTATTGAACAGAAGATAAATGTACCGAGTTTCTATTCTCTGCTCAGGTTCTACTTGAATAGCAATGAATTGCAAGATACATAGATGATAAATCATGTAAGAATTTACTCAGTGAATATTTATTACTAGATCAATAGAGTAAAATTTTTGATAGTACTTTTTTTACTTAAAAGTCTTTATTGGTTCCCTTTAAGCCTGAAAATAAAGTTTCGTTAAGCTACCCTCCCCATTTCTCTCTGCCTATTCTAACCTGTTCTAGACAGGTGCTACTGTAGAGCTTTCATGCCATTTTTGGTCTATTATGCCTTATTAAATCCAAGCCACATGTGCAGTCAAAGAAAAATGATATTCTTTTAGTCATTTCTAAACTACTCTCTCCTGATGTTACATATATAAGCCATGATTTAGCAGGGTTTTTTTCCCCTACCATCTCACAAGTCTGTGTGTTAGAATTCGGGAATATATTTTTAGACAGTTTGGTGCAGTTCAGTGGTTTTCAGGAAGCCAAGTTAAGGGATTTCTTTGTTCTTTTCCCTCTCAGCCAGGCTGGAGCAAGGAGACATGATCTTAAAAGCTCAGGAATGTATGACGACACAGAGATGGGTAGCATTTGTCCTGGAGGACCACAGGACGCCGCAGGGACCTCAGGAGGACTCACATCACTGTTTCACGAGGTCCAAACGATGCCCAAATGATGCCACTCGGATGTGGTTGCCTTGAACACAACTGTCCTCCGGCATCCATGCGTGGTCCGGGGGGTCGTAGGGGTGGCCCTGGAGGGTGACACAGGCTCACAGACAAGGTTGTCTACACCAGACCATGTCTCCTTGACTACATATGTTTTCAGGTATGTGGTGGAAATCCAAGATCATTCTTCATGGAGAAAGAAGTCCAGATCCCAGTTTATAAGAGAGTGTATCCATGAGACAAGTGTCTTACTCTCCCAGATAGGTCTTGAGGATCTAACTCCTTCTTTCTCTTTTTTTCCCCTCTAGTGGACTCTGGTTGAGCTCTACTGCTCACAAGTCATGAACCTTCCAGGACAGTCACAATTCAAATACTATGCTCCCAATTTTGGACCATGAGGTCTGAATTTGGGTCCTGAAAATATAGTTACAGTATACCTAGGCTAAATTCTTGTTGTCACCCTTGACTGATTCCTTCGTATTTCTCTCTTGGGAGCTGCCCTGAATAACGGGGATCTGGGGAAGGGCAGTTCCTAGACGTCTGGTGCCTGGTGGAGACAACAGACTGACAAGAACATGGCCAGTGCTCTGGGGGAGAAGAGCTCTGGGGGAGAAGGGCTCTGGTGAGGCAGTGCCCTCCCCAGGCTGCAGTGGCCAGCCTTGCCTCTTCCCCTGAAAGCCCTCCAACTCACTGGCCAGCTGAGCCCTCAGGCATCCCCAATGAGCTCTAAAACCCAGAATCCAAGGTGGGCATCATTAAAGTACCATCTCCTCTGACTTCTGGAGAATATTACTGAGCAGTTCTGTTCAAACACCTTTAGAGACCAGGTTAAAGTCCTGGCAAATGTAGAGAGACTTGATTTACAGGGATGGTCAGCATATGTCATACACCATAAAAGGTGTTCCCATTCAAAATAAGAATTTAAAAACTGTGCTTGCCAAATGAAATCCATGCCTCCAGTTTCCAGTGCCTGGTTTGGAGGGTCCACAGCAGCATCAGAGGAAAGAAGGGATCTTTGGTAAAATTCTGCAAGCTTTAATGAATACACTCTATGCCTAATTCTTGGTATCCCAGCTTCTTCCAAGATGAGGTTATGTTCTGTGCCCCTGGCCACATGCTGTTTCTTCTGCGCATCTCCATGGGCAGCCTGAATCTCTCTGCAGTGGCCCTCCGAGGCTTCCTAAAACACACTGCTGCTGCCAATTAACTTAATTTTCTCTCTGTTCTCCTAATACCACATAATGAATAGACTACATTCTGGAAAATAGGTTTTTTGGTATTTTCTTTTAAACCCCAGTGTCTGGTTAATCCGAATCCTTTTCTCTCTGTGTGTTCCCCAATGTTCAGACCCTTTTCGTTAATTAGCAGTGACAGATGACTCACCGGTCTTGCTGGCTCCCCAGAGGAAGAAAAAGCTTGCTTCTTCTATTGATCTCAAGCCCTTCAAGAGTCACCAAATGCTCCTGGAAGCTTCTGTCACAGGGAGGAAAGTTCAATCCGAAAAAACCTGGGCAGTGGTCCAGCCATCCCTCGCATCTGACAGCAGGGACAGATGGGCCTCCCACTGCTCGATGCTGATGGGGTTTTCAGGAGCCCTGGCCATCAGAAAGAGGGAAACGTCACAGATTCAGCAAGGGCAGGGGCTGGCTGTCCAAAGCTGGGAGGGTCATCAGCTCAGCAAGAAATAAAACAGCTTGAAGGGAAGGAGGCCCATGGAGGCCACAAGTGACCGTGTGGAAAGCAGAAATCAGTAAAAAGCATCAAGATGAGGCACCTAAGGGACCAAAGAAGGAGAATTCTGGGTGGTAGAATGTTTAAGGGAGTCTGAGGCCTCTTACTCAATCTCCCTGAAATTGTTTACCAGATAGAACTCTCCAAGCTTTAAAGGGCCCCTGGTCAGTTGATGGGATAAAGAATCATCTGTGCATCACAGTAAGCAAAGTAAGTCAGAAAGAGAACAAATACCACATATCACTTGTACGTGGAATCTAAAATATGACACAAATCAATATATCTACAATACAGAAACAGACTCACAGACATAGAGAACAGATTTGTGGTTGCCAAGGGGCAGGGGGGTGGAGGAGGGATGGATTGGGAGTTTGGGATAAGCCGATATAAACTATTATATGTAGGATGGATAAACAACAAGGTCCTGTATAGTACAGAGAACTAGATTCAATATCCTGTGATAAACCATAATGGAAAAGAATATGAAAAAGAATGTATGTATATTTATAACTGAATCACTTTGCTGAACTGCAGAAATTAACACAACATTGTAAATCAACTATACTTAAATAAAATTAAAAAAAAAAAAGAATCATCTATAGAATTCAGAAGTTTTCCATTCTGTACCTGAAGGCAGGAGCTCTTTTTCTGGCACGAACAAAAGACGGATCAATTATACAGAGAGTCTTGACGAGGTGAGATCCCAGCTTTTAGTAAACTTTAGGCTCTGTGGTTGATACCCTATCCAGAACACGAAGATAATTTTCAGTGATGCTTAAGGTCATACAATATCCTACCAGGTACTTTTTAGAATTTCTTAGTAGGCACATTTCTTCAAAAATCGCTTAATTAACAGATGGTATTGAAAAAAGAAAATGTTTTGCCAATGATGTACTTTTTCCATTTGGAGGGTTTGTGAAGTTTCTTTTTTTATTTATGACAACCATTAAAACTAAGTGTTGAAAAAAAAAAAAAAGTAAAGGTAGAACAAGACCTGAAAAATCTCTGTATAATTAGAGTATTAAATCAAGATTTGCTCAACTAATGAGGCCTGTTCCATCTCATTTTAAGTGGGAATTTTATTCAACAAATAAAATACATATTTTGAAATATCATTTTTTCATTCTTACCTCAGTCTTTGTTGACTTTTATATTCACATATTTTATTATATAGAATATGTAGGCAAAATGATACATGTATATTATTTATTAATAAATACATATACAAATTGTGGCTCTCTAGCCTCAAAATAGTTTTACTGGTAAAGAGTGCTTGATCAAAAAGGTGTAGCGGGGACTTCCCTGGTGGAGCAGTGGTTGAGAGTCCGCCTGCCGATGCAGGGGACACGGGTTCGTGCCCCGGTCCGGGAAGATCCCACATGTCGCGGAGCGGCTGGGCCCGTGAGCTATGGCCGCTGAGCCTGCGCGTCCGGAGCCTGTGCTCCGCAACGGGAGAGGCCATAGCAGTGAGAGGCCCGCGTACCGCAGAAAAAAAAAAAAAAAAAAAAAGGTGTAGCGACCCCCTAAATCAGGGCTTCTCAAATGTGGCTGCACAGCAGACTCACACAGAAGGCATGTTAAGCCCAGATTTCTTGCCTTCTCTCTAATTAGGTTCTCTGAGAAGCGGAGCCTGGAAATACAGTTTTTAAGCAAACTTCCAAAATGATGCTTTTGGCACTGGTCTGAGGAGAAGCACTACAATGCACAGTTAATAATAAATAATTGTCTCAAGAGCCTAACAGACCTAGTTAGTGGCCAAAACTTTTATGGTTAGGAATGATGATCACATACCACAAGGAGAAAGGTGACAGTTTATAAAGAAATTATTAAACTGCCAAGTGTAACTTCCATATCAAGAACCGTCTATCAGAATTAGAGTTTTCAACCTGAAGTTCGTGGGTTCCAAGGATGCACTTCAGGGCTCTGTGAACTCCCTGAATCTGCGTGCAAAATTTTGTATATAGATATGTATGCCCACTTTCCTTGTGAAAAGATTTATAGCTTCCATCAGATTCACAGAGGGCTCCGTGGCCCAATTAAAACTTTCAAATTACTGTTATCTTCCTTGGATGTTGATCAGCTAAAAACTTACATGCTGAAGATAAAAACTCATCATCTTCCCTTTCCAAACCAGCTCACCTCTTGAATTTCTTAGAAGCAAAACTTACCTTGGTGTTGGAAGTATCACCCTCTGCAAGTGTCTCTCTAAATGTTTCTGACAAATTGTTACCCATGTTCTGCTCAGGAACTCAAAAAAGAGCTTTGTTACACAAGCCACCTTCAGAAACTTCCGGCTGGGTTAAGCTGAAATAGTATTTTTCACTATTTTCGCCGCAGAGTGGGTCTTGCTCAGGTCCTGGGACCTAGAAAAACATGCTGAATGCCTTTCCCACTGGTCAGTCGTTCAGATATGTGAAGACATCATGACCACCCATCCCCCCGCTTTGCCCAAAGCTTTGTTTCTTCAGAGGAGATGTCTCCCATTCCTCCTAACCCTGGGCAGGGTACTTCACTATACTGACAATTCCTTTTTTAAATTCTCTACGGTTTGCCAATTGCCCATGATTGAACATTCATACGATACACACTTAACTCCAGTCTCCCAGATTTGGACCTTTGATACTACCAACACAGCTTTGTCCCACAAGATGACTGTGTGGTCGAGTGCTGGATGGCCTGGAAATGGGCAAGACTGGAAGTTCTGAAACTGGTGAGGGCTTCACCCGTTATCCCGGTTAGAAATGACAGGGAAGGAGGTAGGGGTAGAGAGTGGACAAAGCGGAGGTGTAGAAGAGATAGACAGGCGGTAAAATCATAGGACTTGGCCATTGTTGGCACGTGGGAAAGGGAAGAAGGGGAGGGAGGAGGCGAGGAAGACACCACGTTGAAGGGGTGAGGTGAGGGGGGCAGACAGGCAAGAGACAAGGTGGGAAGACATGCTGGCGCCCCACTGAACTTCAACACTGAAAAGAGGGGAGGTGGAAGGAGAGCGCCCGGGAAATGCAGAGTAGGTGAGAGCTGGAGAAGCGGGACAGAGCAAGGTCGGGGCAAATCATATGCCCCTGGGAGGCCAGGTGAGGTGAGAACCCCAAGGAGACTCCGGATAAGAACCTGGGATACGGCCCGAAAGCTTCAGCTCTGGGTGTGGGACTGGCAGAGGGGTCTGGGAAAGTCACGAAAACGACCTCTGCAGCCCTCGCAGTGCTTGGTCCAAGTGCCCGGCCCAGACCCGGGGCTCACTACACATCCAAGTGAGGACTGAGTGACCGCGCGTAACTCGAATGAATGACCCAACCGCCCGCTGCAGGCGACGCGCAGTGGCCTCGGCGCCGCGGAGGCGCGGGAGGGGCGGAGCGACCCGGGCGGCCAATCGGAGCCCGCGCCTCAGCCCCGCCCCCTCCCCGCCCCGCCAGCCCCAGAGGCGCGCGCAGCCTCCCGTCTCCCGGAAGTGCGCCCAGAGCCGGCGCCGCGGTTCGAGGTGAGCGCACGCGGGCTTGACAGGCCTGGCCGCGGCAACCCGGGGTCTGGCCTGGCGCCTCCCGCGTCCGCGCCGGACTCGGCCGGAACTCCGGGAGCGGCGGTCGGGCCGGCGGACGCGCGCCCGAGTGCCCGGGAGCGCGCGCGGTGACGCGGCGAGTGCGGGGGAGGGGCGACGGGGCTGTGAGTGGACTCAGGGGTTGTGGAAACCCGGTACCCCGGACCGGGCCCAGCGTCCCTGAGCCTGTGGGCCCCTCCGGACTCTCCGGCCACGTCTCTGGACTGGGACCGAAAAGGGGCCCCTCCCTCCTGCCTTCCCCAAAAGGCTGGAAGTGAGCCTCGGGAAGAGGGAACCCGGATGGGCTGATGCCCGGAGTCTCTTTCCCGGCGCTGTCGGCGTCTTGGGCGGAGGGTGGAGAACGCATTGGGCAGCACTGCCCAGCGCCTGGCAGGCCTGGATCCCCCCTGGCCTCCGGGGCGCTAAATGCCTGTAGCTTCTCCTCCCCTCCAGCCCTTTGTGACAGCTCCCAAATCCGCCCCCCAAATTCAAAGGTTTGCAGCTCTCCTCCCCAGAGCACAGGCTTAGAGCCTCCTGGGTTTGAATTTGGCCGCCGCTGTGAGCCTCAGAGGTTGCCGATCTGTACACTGTAATACTCACCTTGCTGGGTAATTGTGAGGATTAGAAACGACTTGAACTGAGCCTAATAAGGAGCTGATGCATAGTGTTAAAGAAAAAGTTACTCAGAGACTCGTTAAAAACGGTAAGGCAGACTATTCAGGGGGGCTACCGTGGGACTTTGTGGTATTGGAGCGAGAGATTGAATACAACAAGGGCAAATGGAAATTTATAGCCAAGGGGTGGGGTGGGCTCAGTGGGTGGAAAATTACTAAGAGGAAACATCTGGGTTAAGGGGGGATTCTAGCTAAGCCAACTTGACCGGTTTTGTTGAAGGCAGGCCAGGGCAATAAGGAATTTGACCAGATACCAAGGGATGTTGAATTTGATTAAATGTCAAGTCTTGCTGACTCCCTAAACTGGAGTCAGCAAGATTCTTGCTAAACTGGACTGTAAGTGGCAAGGACAGAGTCCAAGGGCCAGTCCTAGTCAAAGAGATGACTCAGTCAACTTCAGCTTGACTGAAGTTTGATTAAGGAGACAGTCTTTGTCAATAGTAGGTGCTCTGCAAATGGTTACTTGTATATGAATGTATAGTAAGTATCCTTACCTAGATGTTCATTTAAAAATTCATTCTAATTTGTTATAGCTTTAATAAGTATAGCAACTATACATTTGGGATATCTTTAAATTTTTTTCATAACAGGAGCAGATTCTCATGAAGTCATTGGGATACCAATCTATAAAGCACCTATCAAGTAATTTAATTATAAGCGAGGCATTTCCCCTACCATTATGTGAGAGTATAACTGCTGAAATTAGATTTAAATGTTTTATAATCTATAGTTTTCCCTGAAAGTCAGTTTCCCTGTTATCTAAACTGCTATCTTAATTCGGGAACTAAGTAAATGTGAATAATTCTACTGATAAGTCTCTTGCTGTCTGACATCTTGCTACTTGTTATTTGAAACTCAGGATCCAAATAGATCTAGACAGTGAAGGATGCGTGTATATTTATTAAAAATTTTAACAGTTATTTAAAGCTTCTCATTTCTCTCTAAGCAGTGCTTTAGCTGTTTCCTACAAATTTTGATATGTTGTGTTTTCATTGTCATTCAATATGAAAATATATTTTAATTTCCTGTGTGGTTTGTTTTCTTTGGTCATAGGTTATTTACTATTGTTATTTAACAATTTCCATATATTGGGATAGTCTAGGTATCTTATTGTTTTCTAGTTATTGATTTCTCAGTGGTCAGAGAATCTATACTTTAAGATTCCAGTGTTTTGAAACTTAATTATACACATGGTCTGTTTTGACAGATGCTTCATATGCACTTGAAATGAATGTGTATTCTGCAGTTGTTGGTTTATATATATATTTATTATTTTTTTTTTTTTTGCTGTACGCGGGCCTCTCACTGCTGTGGCCTCTCCCGTCGCAGAGCACAGGCTCCGGACACGCAGGCCCAGTGGCCACGACCCACAGGCCCAGCCGCTCTGCGGCATGTGGGATCCTCCCGGACTGGGGCACGAACCCGTGTCCCCTGCATCAGCAGGTGGACTCCCAACCACTGCGCCACCAGGGAAGCCCCTGCAGTCGTTGGTTTAAATGTCAATTACATCAACTTGGGTGATAGTGTTGTTCAGATTTTCTATATCCTTACAGGTTTTTTTGGTCTATTTTTTCTATCAATTACTGAGAGAACAGTGTTAAAATCTCCAACTATGATTGAGAATTTGTCCCTTTAGACCTGATATTAGGTGCATACACATTTAGGTTGCTTTGTGTTCTAGATGATTTGACCCATTTATCATAATGAAATGTCCCTCTTTTTCTCTTTGTCATGAAGTCTCTTGGTCACATACTAATATAGCCATACCAGCTTTCGTGTGCTTGCTGTTTGCATGGAATGTCTTTTTCCCACCATTTTATTTCCAAACTATCTGTGTCGTTATACATAAAATGTCTCTTGTAGACATTATACCGTTGGGTCTTGCTTTTTTAAATTTGACAATCTCAACCTTATAATTCAAGTGTTTAGTCCATTTACATTTAATGTAATTATTGATATGGTTGGGTATTAATCTATCATATTGTCTTTTTTCCATTTGATCTTTCTGATTTTTATTCTTCTCTTGATCATTTCCTGTATATTATTGACTGTTTTTTAGTGTTCGTCTATTGGCTTTTAGCTATACCTCTTTGTATAATATTTTTACAGCTAACAGTATGCATCCTTAAATTATCAACATTTAACTTATTGGAATATACTTTAATATTGTACCACTTTATAATTCACATTTCTTATTTCCTGCCCCTCACTTAACACATTTACATTTCCCATCTGTCACTTCACCTGACACTACTTCTTACTTCTAACTTTCTATCTCTGAATTAGCAGTTCATAAATGTAAAAACAACAGATTAATTCCATTTACCCTCTCCTTTGTGCTATTTTTATATCTTTTACTTCTAGTTGTCTTATGTTCTACTTATACTATTGTCATCTTTGCCTTAACAGTCAGTTGCCTTTTAAGGAAGTTAGGAGAAATAAAAGCATAGTATCTTAAACTTATTCACCATGTATTTACCATTTCTGGAGATCTTCATTCCTTTCTGTATATATGAGTTTCCCTTAAACTGGAAGAATATCCTTTAGCATTTCTTGTAGTACAAGTCATTGGTGAAAAATTCTCTTAGCTTATTTATCTGAAAAATGTCTTTAATTCTTTCTTTGAAAGGTGTTTTTGTTGAATGTGGAATTCTCGGTTGATGGTTCATTTTCTAGAATTTGCATTTGTTTCTTTTTATAATTTCTATTTCTCTATAGAAAGTCACTATCTCTTCTGTCATAAAGACTATATTGTTTTTAAGTCCTCAGGCCATCTGAAGTTGGTTTCTCTTTACTGCTTTCCCTTGATTTTGAGTCACATTTTCCTGTTTCTTTACATGTGTAGTAATTTTGTATTGCATCCTGGATATTGTGGATGGCACATTGTAGACACTAAGGATTCTGTTATCTCCCTCTGAAGAGTGTTGATTTTTATTCTAGCAGGCAGTTCAATTACTGACTGATCAACTTGTGTTGGCTTGGTTTTAGGGCAGATCTTTGGAAAGCCCAAGGTGTTTCCCAAATTCCTTGTTTTTTGGCCATGCTGTGTGGCTTGCGGGATCTTAGCTCCCCGATCAGGGGTTGAACCTGGGCCCTTGGCAGTGAAAGCACGGAGTCCTAACCACTGGACTGCCAGGGAATTCCCCCAAATTCTTCTAACTGGATCAGAATAGAGCAGTAGACTGGGCCTCCTCTGTGGATCTTGTTGAAGCTTGGCTTTAAGTTTTTTAGGGCAGGTTTAGAGTAGGTCTTTCTCTAGAGCATGGTCCTTACTCCTAACATGTGGCCTTTCTGGTATCTCAGGATGCCTTGAGTATTAATAAGGTCTCTCTCCTCTCAGGGTCAGAAACGCAAATGTCTCTCATCACTGACTGGCCTTTTGTATCCCTCTTTTGCTCCTTTAACCTGGTAGCAACTGCTCTCTGTTGAACCTTGCATAGTTTCACCCTACTGAGTGCAGCCCAGCCCTTGGCCAGAACTCACAGGGGGCCCCCCCGCACAGACTTCCACCTCCACCCCATAGCTCCCTCCTCCCTGCTGCCGTGTTCTTCCGATCCCAGCCACTTCGGTAGCTCCAAATGCTGATCTCTGCCTCCTCAGTTTAGTGAGACCTCTGGTCTCTGCTTAAGCTCCAGCCTCCTGCACTGGGATTAGGAAATCCTCCCCTGGCAGACAGCCGGGATGATCGTGGCCCTCCTCACAAGCTTTTCTTCTCTCAGGGATTCCATTCTCGCCTTTCCGGTTGGCCAGTGCTTGAAAACAGTGGCCTCTTAGGTTTTCTCCAGTTTTGTCATTGTTTACAGTAGGTGGGCTGCCATGACCAGAAATAGAATTCCTGAATTATTGAGAACGTATGTTGCTGTAGCACTCTGGGTGCTGCGTGAATATATGAATGAAATATATGGGTCTCTGCGTAAACAAAAAGTACCGTTAGTGAGGTCCACATGAGAAACATAATATTAGATCGATCCTTTTTACCTTACTCCTTCCTTTTCTGTACCCTTGAAAAAAATTGCTTTCTTTTTTTGTTTGTTTTATTTTTAAATGATGTTGTGATACAGGGTGGATCGTTTGGGTGACGTGGTGGGGGTGAAGATGTTGCCCTTACACCTCAAGGAAAAAGCAGCCATCAAAAGCTAGAGTGTTGTACTGATCTCTGATGGAGCCAGACACCCAAGTGATTGATTGTTGTACTGATCTCTGATGGAGCCAGACACCCAAGTGATTGATTGTTGTGGTTCATGTTATGGAGAAATGATGACCTCTAGCTCCTTCGTAATATTTAAAGATAGACCCAATAATCTAATATTAGGATTACATGCAAGAAAGCTAGCTAGAAATAGTGCATACTCGTTTAAAAATATCTTAATATTAACTTTGCCATTTAATAGTTCTCTTTTCACTGTCTTAGTTGCTGTCTTCTGAATTTTGATACCACTCGCCATAAAAGAGTGATTACTTGCTTCAAGTCTGTAGGAATGTTGTTGAGGTAGTCAGTATTTATTCTAAACCTTCTTTCAGTCCAGGGTTGAAAATTTCAATGTGATAGGTTTTTCATAAATTCCCAGTTTTCAGCATGGCATTCGAAAGAGGTCACTTAGAAATTTCATTGCACCTTTTGGGGAAGAGTTCTCTTCAACCTCATATTTATTTTGGAAGCATCTGATCATTTCAGTCTTAGCCTTCATTCCTAGGGCTTCAAGGTCTTTGTTCAGCTTTTTTGGTCTGCAGACACATGGATGCAGACATTGGAGTGTTTTGCAGAAGAGCTATTTACCTGGACACCCACAGTGAGAATGCTTAATGTGGTGCGTTTCATTTTTCTACTTGGTCTGGCCTTTTGAAGACCAAGAGAGAACGTTGTAAAAATGGTCAGGGTGATGATGACAGTTTAGATATGGTAGTAATGGTTTGCTCTGTGGCTTCAAGTTTACCATCTTTCAAAATAGATTAGTGTGTCCATTGATTTCAGAAGATGCACGGTTGCCTCCGAGGCTTCTCAGGCAGGGCGTATGAATTTGTCCTTTCTGAAAGTGCGTCCCTCTCATCCGCATAGCATCACTGTCACTCCCCCTCCAGTGTCCCTGTGAGAGGCTCTGTGAAGACCTGGTTCTCCCAGGGACAACTCCATCCCAGAAGCACATCACCTAAAAGGACTTGCCAAGCCAGACGATGCCCGTGGAGCTGGGGCAGGCTCCAGTCCTGCCGCCGCCACTGGCCAAGCCCAAGGAGTCCGCGTTCTCTGGACCAAATGACAGCCCTCGAGGGGAGCCCTCCAGCTCTGAGACTGCACGCCAGCTTTTCAGGCAGTTTCCTTACCAGGTGATGTCCGGGCCCCACGAAACCCTGAGACAACTTCGGAAGCTCTGTTCCCAGTGGCTGCAGCCAGAGGTTCACACCAAGGAGCAGATCCTAGAGATCCTGACGTTGGAGCAGTTCCTGACCATCCTGCCCGGGGAGATCCAGATGTGGGTGCGGAAGCAGTGTCCAGGCAGCGGGGAGGAAGCAGTGACCCTTGTGGAGAGCTTGAGGGGGGACCCCCGGAAGCTGTGGCAGTGGGTGAGAAGAGAGTTTTGTGATCTCTGACTGAAGCACAGGGCTCCTCTGGGGTCTTAGCAGGGATGTTGTCTGTTTTTCTGGCACCAAATATGTAGGCTTTTCCACACCAGCAACCAATTCGCTGACACTGTCTGGCTTGGCCCAGACCCCAGAGGATAAGGGCTAGTCCCATAAGACTGACCCCATTTCATACCCCATCACAAGCTGCAGGGGCCACCCGTACTTATGACCCACTGGCTACAAATTTGAAGGTTCCCACAACCCCCTCCTCGGGTTTGATCGTTCGCTAGAGTGACTCATAGATCTCAAGGAAACACTTTACTCGTATTTTCCGGTTTGTTATAAAGGATATGATTGAGAAACAGCCCAATGGAGGAGATGGGGGTGGCACAGGGCATCCGCGCCCTCATCTGGGCACGCCATCCTCCTGGCACTTGTATGTATTCACCAGCTCAGAAGCTCCCTGAACCCCACAGGTTAAGAGTTATTATGGAGGTTTCATTACTTAGGCATGATTGCTTCATCATTGGCCATTGGTGACTGAAAATCTCCAGGCCCTCTCCCTTCCCCGGAGGTTGAGGGGTGGCGCTGGAAGTTCCAACCCTCTGATCACCTGATTAGTTCCTCTGGGGACCGGCCACCATCCTGAAGCCGTCTAGGGGCCACCAAGAGTCACCTCGTCAGCATCAACTCAGGGATGGTTGAAAGAGGCTCCTTCTGAATAGGAGGAGTTGCTCCCGGCACTCCTGTCCTTCAGGAGATTCCAGGGGTTTTAGGAGCACTTGCCAGGAACCTGGGACAAAGCTCAGTTGCACATTTCTTGTTATACTATCTCAGTGTGTCCCCATGCCTCACCTGATTCTAAGACTCCCTGAGATTCTCCACACTTTTTATCCATTAGGGATTGAAGCTAAATCTCCCATCCCATTCCATCTTTAGAATGTTTGAGAAGCTGTTCCAAAGATGCCTGCCTTTTAATTGGTGGAGACTGTCCAGTAGAAACACAACATCAGTGGCCTGTCGGAAGGGCTCCCAGGCCATGGCTTCTGGCCTCTCTTAGGATGTTTCCCTCCCTGGTTCCCACTGAGCCAGAAGTAAATGCTGGCTTTTTTCTTTCCCTGCCCCATGTCCCTAAGGACTGCCTTATGATGCGTTCTAGAAGGTTAGCTTTGTATCTTTCAGAAATCCTTACTCTGGATCTTTCAGTAATTAGTACCATGTGGTCTCTAGATCAGCATCCAAGTTCTGGGACAGGAAGTCTTATCACAGAAGGCGGAGCCTGAAAGCTGCCCACTGGGGGAAGCGGAGGCCCATGTTGAAGTGCCTCAGGAGCTGGGGCTTCAGAACTCAGCCTGCCGGTCTGGGGAGCCACTGAGCCACATCGTGAAAGAGGAGTCCGACTCGGAACAAGGACTAGGTGAGGGGCAGGTGGTGTGTGTGGTGCCATCTTGGAGAAATTGTGGGATTGTGGTCAGTAGGCCTAAGAGTGAATTGAAATGATGTGCTGCTCAGATTGGGGTGTCTCTGGGAAGTTCAGAAGCAGGGTAGACATACAGGAATCACTCTGATTTGGAGATTCAAAGTCTGCAATTTAAACCACTTATGACAGGGCCAGGCCTTTCGGATTTGGGTTCTGGGGAGGGAGGTGGGAGGAGACACGGGTGAGGCAGCTGGGAAGGTAGGGCGAGTTGGAGTGGTTTAGGGAGGTAAGCACAAGTCTGAGATACAGATGGCGGAACAGGCGTTGGTTCTAACGTGTGGAGGTTTGCACCTGTGCCCTCTGGCTAGTGGGTGACAGGACATCGGGATTCTTTAATCTTCCTGTCTCCGCCTTCAGCCCTGGCTGCCTCCCCACTTCCTGCCCGACCCGAGGAAAGGCTCATCAGAGACCAAGACTTTGGAGCCTCCCTTCTCCACACAGCACCTCAGGTGAGCGGGGTTCCCCTGCTTCTCGTACCCCAGAACCTCGCTCCGAGGGTCTGTCAACAGTCCGTGGATTGAAAAGGGAAGCGTTCTCAGAATCAGAGGAGAGAGGAAGGCCTAGCAAGGATGACAGCCATACATGTGGAATGAAACTCAAGTTTCAATATTTCTTTAAAGGCAGAATGTTTCCTAATTGTCATCTTTAATAATAGAATCTGGGCCCTCGAAGAAGTTGCTGTGATGAAGTAATCTTGTCTCCCTTTTTTATTACCTTTGGGTTATGCTGAGAAAAGACTGTTATTTCATTTCCTAGTCTAGGCCTCCACGTTGGGGTCGGTTTGTGATCTCGAACGTTATATCTAACGTGGGGACAGGTTATCCTCTCCCCCACTCACTTGTGCAGGTGTGACTGACAAACTATAGAGTGCACTTATTTAAAGTGTACAATTCGATCAGTTCTTGGACATGGCATATACAGATGTGAAGCCATAACTACAGTCAAGATAGTAAACATATCTGTCACCCCCAAAGGCTTCCTTCTGTAATATCCCTCCCTGCTGCTCTTCTACTCTCCCCCAGTCCTGAGGCAACTACTGTTCTGCTTTCTGTCACCATACAGTAGTTTGCATTTTCTGGAATTTTACACAAAATGGAACCATGCCACATGTACTTCTTTGTTCTTCATGCCACATGTCTTTGTTCTTCTGCATATCATGTATTTTTCTTGCTTGCCTTTAATAGTTTCTCTCTGATTTGAAAAATTTTGACTATGATGAGCGTTGGGGTCATTTTCTTCATGTTCCTTGTTCTTGGGGTTCACTGAAGTTCTTGGATCTGCTGGATTATAGCTTTCATCAGATTTGGAAAAATTCTGGCCGTTATGTGAACTGCTTTTTCTGTCTCCCTGCCTTCTCTGCTTCTTTGGGAACTGTGAGAATAGCACGCACGTGGGACATGTATAATCTTAACATGTGTATATACACATTAGATCTCTTCAAGTTGACCCACAGCTGACTGATGCTCTGTTCTCTCTCTCTTTTTAATCTCTGTGTTCTATTTTGTGTAGTTTCTAGTTTTATGTCTTCAAGCTCATTAATCTTTTCTTCTGCAGTGTTTTATCTGCTTTTAATCCCATCCAGTGTATTTTGCATCTCAGATGTTTTTCATCTCTAGAAGTTTGAATTTGGGCTTTATCATATCTTTCATGTCTGTACTTAATGTGTTCAATCTTTCCTCCAGCTCCTTGAACATATGGAATATGTTTATAATATCTGTATTAATGTCCTTGTCTGCTAATTTATCACCTGTGTCAGTTCTGAGTCAGTTTTGATGGATGGTTTGATCTCCTCATTATGAGATGTTTTTTCCCACTTCCTTGTATGCCCAGTAATCTTTGATTGCATGTCAGGCATGGTGAATTTTACATTGCTGGGGGCTGCATATTTTTGCATTCCTATAAATGTTGTTGAGCTCTGCTCTGGGATGCAGTTAAGTTATGTGGATACAGTTTGTTACACGGCACCAGTGAAGCCTTTAGTCTAGGGCTAATCTTCCTCCTGTACTGAGGTGATACTATACCTTATGCTTCTTGATGGACAACGTTTTCCACTCTGGCTGCTGGAAATATGAAGTGTTTCCAGTACTCTGGGGACTGTGCCTTCTGCTTCTTTCGGGGGGGTGGGTCTTTCCTTG
Organism: Phocoena sinus; assembly: GCF_008692025.1. Classification (NCBI taxonomy): domain Eukaryota; kingdom Metazoa; phylum Chordata; class Mammalia; order Artiodactyla; family Phocoenidae; genus Phocoena; species Phocoena sinus. The sequence goes on from NC_045782.1 coordinate 5,456,443, forward strand.
ACTTGCGGGGGACCCTCTGCAGATCTCCAGAGCTCTCTCTGTGTGCAGCTCCCCTGCTGATAACTCTGTAACCCTCTTGGCCTCCCCAGACCCTGAGCTCCTTCTGCTGCTCTGGATGCCCTCTTCAGCTGGTAAGTTTGGGCAACTGTAGGGCACACAGGGATCTCTGTTCTGCTCTTCCTCAAGTATATCATCTGCAAATCATTGTTTCATATATCTTGTTCCCGTTTTTGGTTGTTGCAGCAGGGAGGTAAATCCATTCCCTGTTACTCCATCTTGGCTGTAAACAGAAGTCTCAAGAACAGGTTTATCTTGATTATGTGGTGAACAACTCTGAAAAGTTGCATTTGATAAAAATCAACGTTTTCTGAAGAACCTAGGGGCAGAACAGGAATAAAGACGCAGACGTAGAGAATGGACTTGAGGACACGGAAAGGGAGAAGGGTAAGCTGTGACAAAGCGAGAGAGTGGCATGGACATATATACACTACCAAACGTAAAATAGATAGCTAGTGGTAAGCAACTGCATAGCACAGGGAGATCAGCTCGGTGCTTTGTGACCACCTAGAGGGGTAGGATAGGGAGGGTGGGAGGGAGGGAGACACAAGAGGGAAGAGATATGGGAACATATGTATATGTATAACTGATTCACTTGGTTATAAAGCAGAAACTAACACACCATTGTAAAGCAATTATACTCCAATAAAGATGTAAAAAAAAACCCACACAAAAATAGATAGCTAGTGGGAAGCAGCCGCATAACACAGAGAGATCAGCTCGGTGATTTGTGACCACCTAGATGGGTGGGATAGGGAGGGTGGGAGGGAGACACAAGAGGGAGGGGATATGGGGATATGTGTATACGTATAGCTGATTCGCTTTGTTATACAGCAGAAACTAACACACCATTGTAAAGCAATTATACTCCAATAAAGATGCAAAAAAAAAAAAGATAGCTAGTGGGAAGCAGCCACATAGCACAGGGAGATCAGCTCGTTGCTGTGTGACCACCTAGAGGGGTGGGATAGGGAGGGTGGGAGGGAGACGCAACAGGGAGGGGATATGGGGATATATGTATACGTATAGCTGATTCACTTTGTTATACAGCAGAAACTAACACACCACTGTAAAGCAATTATACTCCAATAAAGATGTTTAAAAAAATCAACTTTTTCAGGCACCTGTAGACCTTAATCAGAGCATTGTTTCAAACCTTTGGGGAGCTCTCCTTGGGACTTTCCTCGTGGGGTACTTGAGAGTGAAGGTGAGGACACAGGGAAGCCGCTGTAGATGTGTCTGAGCCTCAGCTTTCCAGGCTCAAAAGATTTAGAAACCAGAGTCCGAGCTTTGCAGTTTACCCCGGGCAGAGGGTGGGGAGGGGGCAGGGAAGGGATACAGCTTTTCAGTGACTCAAGGGTGCCCATCTTCCTCCTTTTAAGTACGCAGAAACTCCTTAGGCAGGAGGCTCCTTGGTGAAAAAGATTTGGGTATTCTGCCAAATATTTCAGGTTATTGCTTGTATAGTAAATACAGAGTATCCTTATGAAAGGCATATACAATTTATTAACATATTTTAACTAGCGGACTTAAACATTAGCTCTACATTACATGAGGACATTAACCATGACTTGTTCTGGGTAGCTTGAAGTCAAAGCATTCCAAATGCTCACCAGCAGCACCATATAAATGTATGTATATAAATATATGTAATATATAAATTACCTATATATAGCCAATAACTGATTAATAGCCACTCACCCAAAAAAACAAAAATCATCCCTACCCGATCCCAGTATCCCTCCCCCAAACCAACAACTATTTGCATCAGAAGGACCTCGATGTTTAATGGAGTCTTTTGTGACTAACTGAAGGGAGTATTTAAATACAGTATAAAGAATCATGTCCTCTAATCTGTTCCCTAGATTAGGAACCTCGAGAACAATGGCAGGGTATGAGGTCCACAGTGGTAGATGCCGTGACTGAGTCAGAGACAGTCTCACAGACTTGGGGTTGCACTGGCGCTGGTTCCTGTGTCTTCAAACCTTGGGAAGGGAACACAGCACAGATGCCTGTGTGCCAGTCAGTTGTGGCAGTGTCCCACAAACCCACAAGATGGTGCTGTTTCCACATGAAACTCAGATGATTTCCCCATCAAATCTCATACTTCCATCCTTCCAGAATAGGAATTTGGACATTTTTCTCCTCTTATAAAAATGACAGAAAATGAAGATGGCTGCAGTTGGTGTCTTGCCTCTTTAAGTAAGGGGCTTCATATGCATCCCTAGCTCCTGGGCAGTTCCTTGAGTAAATGTGTGGCTTTAATCTGGAGGCACACCTTCCAGAGACTCCTGAAGCCTCTTTCCTGGGCTTTGAAAGGGCTGATGGTGGCCCTTGGGGGATTTGGTGGCTGTATTCCTTTCTGCCTTGTACTGTGCTGGGTGGCTACTCTCTTGGTGCCCGTGGACGAGGCCTGTGTCCGGCGCGCCAGGCCTCCAGGCAGATGTCACCGCGCTTGGCAGCCCGTCCTTTTGTCTGCCAGCGCCGACGTGAGGGTCTGTGTGTTTTGACCAGGAAGACCGAGGACTCCTGTATTCAGCAGTGTTTGCTCAAGCTGGTTATTTCCAGTAGGCTGTTAAGGTAGCTTCCTTCACAGAAGATTAACAAAGTAAGTTGCTAAAAATTCCTACTTTAAATTTTTAAAAATTAAAATCCATATTTAAAATGTGGTTATAGTTAATAAACATATAGAGTTCACTTTTCCACTTTTCACTTTTTTCACCCTAAGAAATTTAATTCCTCCTTTTCTTTTCTTCTTTTAAAGCTTAGTATCTGCTAGTTACAGAATTTTTGGCGTCTCCACTCTCTTTCAGCCATTTCTAGTCCCCTTAATGTACTGGGGGCAGAGTTAATGTAGAATGGGGAATGGCCTCCCCGGGTAGTGGGTTGGGTGTGATGGAGGGTGACTTCTCTTCTCATTCTTCTTCTCACTTCTGCCGCCTGTGGCCTGGCTGGCCGTTCATGACAATAATAGATGGTTATCAACTTTGGGGTTTCCGAGAGTGTGCAGGATCCCTGAATTCTCCCTGTGAACCTTGGGAGACCGATAACCCGTAGGCTGTGTGTGGTAGTGGTGGTGAGAATATAGACCGCCTACCAAGCACTTGTTTGCTAAGGGCTTTGTTTCACCCAGACAACTTCTATTGAGTGCCTGCTCCAGCCTGGGCATGGTCTTGGGAACTGAGAGAGAACAGTGGAGGATCCTTTTCTCATGGTGCGAATGTGCTACAGAGGCAACTGTTCATTAAATACGTTCGTGTGTGTGTGTGTGTGTATACATATATATAAATACTTAATAAACTGTGATGAATGCTATGAATGAAAAGTAGTGGGTGCTTTGAAAGTAGCTCACACTTGGTTACTTCTGTTAAACCTCCAGACAGTGTTTTGAGTCTAGTACTATCATTAGGTGAGGACTGAGGCCCAGGAAAGTTTAGTAACTTTCTCAAGACCATGCAGCTGGAAATGGCAGACCTGGGACGTGAATCCCAGTGCGTCTGACGCCACAGACTGTGCTGTTCATCACTCTGCTGTACAAACTGAGTGTCTAACAGTCAGCCTCCTGGTGGGGAGACTGCCATTTGATTCACAAAAGTTGACCCCAGCTCCATGGCCTTCCCAGCGTTGAGTCTCCAGGCTCAGTTCCATAGGATGAGAAGGGCATGTTTTAGGCGTACTCAAGGGACAGCTTGCTCTAGGGAGCCCCTCCATTTCCCACTCACTGGAGGAAAACTGATCTGCTGTTGGACCTAAACTCAGAACCGTCGGGAGATTCGAAGTGTGTGTGGCTGCAGCATTTCTGCTCCGAGGCCACAGTCTGTCTCACAGTGAGACTCACAACTCGCCTGATGCCATTCTTTACCCTTCCCACCCCTTCACTGATTTGCACTTGCTTTTCCAACAAATATATTTTAAAATTTCTTTCCTTTCCCTCTTGAATTTCCAGACTTTAATGAAATATGGGGAATATCGGGCCCCTGCTGCTCAAAGACCTCTCTGATAAGCACTGAGAGTTAAGCAAAAGGAAAGTGGAGAAAGGGCTCCTGCCTTCTCTTTCTTCTCCACTCGCAAAAACAGGCAACTTAAAAGAAAATACGGAACTTAAAACCTAAACGTTTTCTAACCACAGCAAGAAACACTGAGGCAGACCCTGTTGATTTCCCATTGAAGCTCCTCCCATGCTTTCTCAGACCATCTGATGGCCAGGATCCTGAGGCCCATTCCTTTCTTCTCAGCCTCCCACAGGCAGGGAAGGAGGGTTCAGAAGCCTTCCCTGGACTCACAGCATTGTGTTTTTCTCTAGGAGCAGTGGAGGCACCTGGATTCCACTCAGAAGGAGCAATACTGGGATCTCATGCTGGAGACTTACGGGAAGATGGTCTCAGGAGGTACGGGCATGGGTCAGCCTGATGGAAGGAGACATCTTCCGTGTGCTTTAGAGACAGCCGCACTGCTTGGGTGAAGAAAATCCTTAGAGACGTGGCTGGGAACTGGGGAGCTGGAGGTGGTTGAGTTATAGTGACAGCTCCCTGTATTGAACGTGTTCTGTGCGCCTGGCACTGTTGTGGCTCCTCATGTACAGTAACTCCTCTCATCTGTGAAACGGGTGATGGAATTCCCATTTTAAGCTGATGAAAGTGAGCATCAGATCAAGTCATTTGCTCACTGTTACGTAGCTCGTAGGTGCTGAGTTACGACGGGGCTCAGCGGTGGCCGACCATGCATGGTCTTTTCTACTAACCACAGTCCCAGCCAACCATGCGTGGGGTCCCAGTCACGACCCTCACACCAGCCTGCCAGTGGTCTGACTCCTCCCTCTCAGAATCTTCTTTTTGTGGCCTTCACCATATATCCTGGGTTTCTCGTGAGTACTGGTGTCTTAGACGCTCCGCACATCCTCAGTGGTCTCCAGAGCTTCCCTAGTTCCCTTTGCACTCAGGGCCCTCCTTTGAGCAACACGGCTTGGTCCCCAGTGCTCCCCATTCATCCAGGCCCACAGATTATCTCTCTCTGTACCAGGCATTTCCAATCCCAAGCATGACCTGACTGATCCAGCTGGGTTTGGGGCAGAGCTGACAGGACCACACCTACACATCAGCGAGAAGATCCCAAGACCCACCTGCATAGGTGAGTGATCCTCTACTGGTCCAGAGCCATTTCTGACCTCCAGTCATTATATTGGAGGTGGTGGGGCAATATCAGTCCTTGGTTTCTATTACATTGGTTCTCACCGGCCGTGATCTGGTCAGTCCAGTTTGAGTACCGAGGTGGGTCTCGTCTCTGACTATTGGGCTGTTGACACATATTTAATCATGGAAGAAAGACCCTGCATCCGATCTGTTGCCTCGCTCTTGCCTGTTTTGACAGCTTTCTTTCTTAGAGAGAATTAGGGTTAGTACAGTTGAGACCAAAACAGATATGGGTTGAATTCTATTATTAAAAAAAGATTATCTAACAGGCCACTATTATCCTTCCTAACAAGAAGGTTCAAAGTAACTAGACTTTTCTTACTCTGGTTATGGTGAATGGTAACTGACCCACCCTCAACAAAATAAACAAGACAAACAGAAAAATATGGTCTAGCTAATCTCCATGCATCTAAGTCTCATTAAACAGAAGCAACATCAAATACTTCATATAAATCACATTATTTTTAAGACTGGTACGAAGAAATATGAACTTGTTCTGCTGTAAAACAGCAATTACCCTTTGCATTCTACATTCTTTTAAAAACATTGCAGTTATGTAAAATCAACTGTCAAACATTCCTGCGCGCGCGCACACACACACACACACACACACACACACACACACACACACACTCTCTCCCTCAAATCTACAAAAGATCCCAGAACCATGGAGGAATAAAAGGACGAAGGATGGGAACTGTATGACAGGCCATTCTTTCTCCCCAGTAAGATCTGATTAATTGTTTCCTTCGCTAATGTATCAATACCACAGAGAGAGCAAGCATCACATGAGACATACGGTTTTAATTTTAAGCAGTATATTTATCATAATACTACCTCACAAGGATTCCTTTGGAGCAGTATTTTTTAAACTGCATTTTGTGACCAGTTAGCAGGTTGTGAAAATATTTTATAGGGTTGCAACCAGCATTTTAAAAAATGAAATGATAACACCGAATAGAAAATATCAGAATATATTTCGATATAAAAGTATTTCTTATCGTGGGTAGCGGACCAAAAAAAAAGTTTGAAAATGCTGCTTTAGAGGTTGTTGCAGTAGGATTTTTGTTTTAATAGACTTTATTTTTTAGAGCAGTTTCAGGTTCACAGCAAACTTGAGAGGAAGGTACAGGGATTGCCCCTGTTCTCCCATGCGGTAGGATTTTATTTGTGATACCTTGCTCACTCTATCTCCATATGGCAACATTCTATTTTTTTTCTTTCCCGTCATCTCACCTGCTGACATGGTCCCATTATATCTTACCTTGAACCAGACTGTGGAGAATGTATAAAGCCGGCCTGCCTTGATAAGGGAAAGAGACGCCATTGTAGGTTCTTGAAAGAGGATTTGTGGGGAGAGAGGCTGAGGAAGCAGCCGCGTGCAGGACAGCCCGGGAGGGTCCCCTTGGAGGACGGGAACCCTGTGGGCAGCCGACGCAGGAGTCCAGGTGTGCAGGGACGAGACAGTGATACCAAGACCGGAAAGGACTAGTCTGGTCTCAAAGGTACAAGAGTGAGCAGTCTGCCAAATCTGGACTCAGAGCAGGGGGCGATGTCCCAGGAGAGGGTAGAGACGCTATTTTGTTTGACCATATGGAAGAACAGCTCACTGTTAAAGAAGGTCAGCAGGTGAGTAAGCCTCAAAAAGCCTTACACTCATACCTGTAATCAAATTCCCAGAGGATTAAAATTATATATATATATATAGTTGACCCGTGTATAGCAAAGGTTTGAACTGTGCAGGAACACTTATGCTCAGATTTTTTTCAATAAATTTGTACACGATCCGCATTTGGTTGAATCCACTGATGCAGAACCTGGATACCGAGGGCTGACTATAAAGTTACACTTCGAATTTGACTGCACCAGGGTGGGTGCCCCAAACCCCTCGTTGTTCAAGGGTCAACTATATTTGGAAAAATGGTTCTTAAGTAGTTATCAGGAAAAATACTGCAAGAACAGTAAAAAGGTTTGAAAGAAGAATGTTTCATCAGTGTTGGGTCTGTAAATATTAAGAGTATATCATTTTAAAAGGGTAAACTCATTACCACAGTGGGATACTGATATAACAATAGATGCACAGGCCAATGGGACAGAAGACAGAGCCTGGGAACAGAGGCTGGTCTATAAAGGACTTCAGTATGTGATGAAGGAAGAAGCAGAACAGATCCATGGGATGAGCAAAATAAGGAGAAAAGACTGGGAAGAGGAATCAGCTTAAATTTTATGTATGTCATGTACCAAAATAAGTTGGAAACAGATGAAAAAGACATAAAATATGAAAATAAAATGGTAATAGAGAAGAAAACGGGTAAATGTTTGACTCATGTCAAGCTGGGGAAGCTTTTTATAAGTATAAAAGCAACGGAAAAGAATCATTAAAAGATTAATAGATTTGACTGTATTTAAAAAGAAAGAGACTACAACTCCTATACATAAAAATAACCCCAAACAAAATTAAAGTAATAACTAAACGGTGAAAAACTCTTTTCACGAACATGACAGATAAGTGACTATATTTCTTAATATAGAAGGAGTTAATGCAAGCTGATAAGAAAAAAAAGTGACTTTCCCAGTAAAAAAAAAAAGTGGACAGCAATCTTGGAGTATGAAAAATAACTCATAAGTGTGAAAAAACTGATCCTTTAATAACTAAAGAATTAAAATTTATACCAATGAAGCCATTTTTCACCAGCTTTAATGGCAGATACTTGAGACACAGTCAGTGCTTAGGTATTGAACACTCGCCTCCTCTCTGCCCAGCCTCTCAGACCCGAGGATGGCAGAGTCGTTGCGGAAATCGATTTGCCAGTAGGTGTCGACAGCCTTAATACCATTCATGCCCATTGACACAGTAATTCTACTTTGAGGAACCTCCTTTAAGATATTGATCAGAAATGTGGGCAGAATTTATGAAGAAAAAGGCTTATCACATCATTATTTATAGTAGCAAAATATAACAAACAACTTAATTCCCATAGTAGGAGAACTCTTAAATAAATTCTGTTTCCTCTTATGTGTTTATTACGACGTCTCCACAGTGGGCCATTATTCAGCTCTTTAAAATGATATTTATAAAGGCTTCTTTAAAGAAAAGAGAAAGTACCTTTGCCATCTGAGAGGAACATGTTATAAGGCTCTGAATTACCAAGTTCAGGTCTGGTTCTCTAGCAGATTCCGGTCTCTAGCTGATAATTTGAAAGACACTGATAGAGGAAAGAGAAAGGCAAGCAGCTCCTTTAGATCTACAGGAATAAAGTAATTTATAAAAGTTGAAGATAAATTCTACCACTAAAATAAAAATCTTTACTACATGCATCATTAAGTAGTAATAAGCAAAAACCCAAGTTATGAGGAGAAAAACAAAATTTAACTGTTACGTGACATAATGAAGCACAAGTGAATGCTGGATTCAAGCGCAGACTGAGGGGTTCGCTTTTACACAGCAGTCTCACTGTGCATCACAACCACAGTAGAATGACACATGGTTGCATTTCATGAATTTTGGGGTGACTTGTGAAAGGGAGAATCCATGTGGAATTGATAAGTACCACCATCTACAATTTAAAGGCTACAAAGCCAGAAATAGAACTGTGTATACAGTATGATATCGGTTGTGTCAGAAAAAAGCACATACGTACATATGTACATACATACATACATACATATGTATAAATTAGATAAAGACTGGAAGGAAATGTATACTCATAGTTGTTGCCTCTGGGTGGTATAATTGAGGTTGATTTGGTTTTCTTGTGTATGCTTTTCAAATTGTTTTTAGTGATCATATTTATCTTTTATATATAATTAGATAAAAACCAATACGTTTTTAGAGTAGTACTCTCATATACTAGACTTGTTTTTCCTGGGCTTAAGAAACTTGCTGCTTCTTTGTGGGGGTGGCCACTACGGCCTCTGGGAGCCATCCTCTGCTGTCACTTTTTCTCCTTGGTTCCAGAGCTGAGTCACAGCCTGGACACACGTGAAGTGAGTGCCAGGTGCTCAGGCTGGACAGTGTTTTTCTTCACTCACCGATGCCCTCTTGGTAAAAAGAATTAATGTTTTGTGATGACCCTCTCTCTGACACATGAGTTGCAAAGCAGGGCAGACCACTGATTGAGCTGCTCCATATCTTCTTTCTCCTTTCAGGGGACAGACAGGAGAATGACAAAGAGAATTTAAACTTGGAGAACTACAGGGACCAGGACCCTCAAGCCTCAGGAGAGCCTCCTCAGACTTCCTTGAGTGGCCTCTTCAGCAAGGATGAGCCGAGATGCTTTGGAGAAGGAGAGAATCTCCCCGAGGCCCAGGAGAACCTTCATGGTGAGGGGACAGGGGCGCAGCTCTCTCCCCGAGAGAGGAATTCCGGGACACAGCTGGGTCAGCATCTGCCACCTCTTCCCGGAGAGCCGTCCACGCCATGGCTGGAGGGGAAGAGAGAGGCCTCCCCGCGACGGCAGCCGAGAGCCCCCATGGCCCAGAGACTCCCTACCTGCAGGGAGTGTGGGAAAGCCTTCTACCGGAATTCCCAGCTGGATTTTCACCAAAGAACTCACACTGGAGAGACGTACTTTCAGTGCCCCACCTGCAAAAAAGCCTTTCTGCGGAGTTCAAACTTCGTGAAGCATCAGCGAATCCACACAGGCGAGAAGCCCTGCAAGTGTGATACATGTGGGAAGGGCTTTAGCGACTTCTCGGGGCTGCGCCACCACGAGAAAATCCACACGGGGGAGAAGCCCTATAAGTGCCCCATCTGTGAGAAGAGTTTTATTCAGAGATCCAACTTTAATAGGCATCAGAGGGTTCACACAGGAGAGAAACCCTATAAGTGCTCCCGCTGTGGGAAAAGTTTCAGCTGGAGCTCAAGCCTTGCCAAACATCAAAGATCCCATTTGGGAAAGAAGCCCTTTCAATAGCCAAGCTCTCTGAGCCCATGTCTGTCTCCTGGTCCATTTAAAAATACTTGGCGGGCTTCCCTGGTTGCGCAGTGGTTAACAATCCGCCTGCCAATGCAGAGGACACGGGTTCAAGCCCTGGTCTGGGAAGATTCCACATGCCGCGGAGCAACTAAGCCCGTGCGCCACAACTACTGAGCCTGCATTCTAGAGCCCGCGTGCCACAACTACCGAAGCCCGTGCACCTAGAGCCCGTGCTCCGCAACAAGAGAAGCCACCGCAATGAGAAGCCCGCGCACCGCAACGCAGAGTAGCCCCCGCTCGCCACAACTAGAGAAAGCATGCGCACAGCGACAAAGACCCAACGTGGCCAAAAATAAATAAATTTATTAAAAAAAATAAAAAACAAACTTGGCTCCATCCGTAGAAATTGCATCTCTTAGAAAATATCCCTGTTCTCTCATTTTTTCATGGATTGGAGAGGAGAGACTGGGACGTGGTTTTAGACGCAGAGGATATCTCGGCCTCGGGATCGGATTTCACGCAGGTTGACTTTCTTGCTTCTGCATCAGGAGGAAAAAAAGTCTTCACCTTTCAGCTCATCTCTTCTCTTGGACCCCTTGGGGAAAATGTGTCACTTGGAGGTCCCGTTTTAGGAGTGGTCTCTGGGAAGGGTTTAACTGGATTAGCTGCAGCTGCTGCTGGGAAGAACCTCACATCCGCCCTTTAGAACTGTGGTCCTAGAGCAGGTCTTCTGTTCCAGAGGGGGGAGCGTAGAGGCCAGTTAGCTCAGTGTGGTCTTTGTCATAAAGGTGCAAAGCTAACTCAAGCTTCCCTTTTTTCAATAAACTTGGTGGTCACTCCCTGTCTTGTCCGTGTCTGCAGCGTCCACTGTGTACTGACTGGAACTCACAGACCCTAAGTGGTGGTTGAGCTCCTAGATCAGCTCGTACAAACGCACCAAGTTTACCAGCCAGCAGAACAGTGATGGGAACTTGCTAGCCTGGTGCCCCGGTGAGAGCTTGGCCAGTGCAGGGCACTCTGGTGTCCTCTTTCCATGCCCACCTCCAACTTGCTCTGGGGCCTCAAGTTGCCCCTCTTTCTCCTGGCATCCCCCTTAGGCCATCCGTCATTTTTGCCAAAGTGTCCTGGCCTCTAAAATTATCTTCCTTCTCTCATTTTGTCTGTACGTGTTAGGAAGAAATCAATAGTATTGATCCAATTTATAGTGTATCTAGAGGTTTATTAACACATATATCTAACCTGACCACTTGTCTCCAAAACTGATGTGACCCAGAGGGTCCTGCTCTCGTACCGCGACACGACTTTCCTTCCATCTTGGTCGTCCTCTGCCTGCTCTCACTGTACTGTTCCCAGTGAGGATCAGGAAGCGTGATGCTGAGGAGGAGGACAGAGCTATCTCCATGGGAACAGATGAACTGTAGGTAAGAAACTGCAAGTTGTTGGCAAACAACGGGAAGTACATTGCTGGCTGATGTGAGGAGAGACAGCACTTAGGTTGGAATCCCTGGATTCCGGAGGAATTTGTTAACTCTCTTAACAGCATGAAGATGAGGAATAAGGCCCTTCTTTTGGGGATGCGGGAACCACAAGGCAGAAAGCAGGAAAATCATGGTGGAATTGGCATGAGACTCTGTATTCTCATAGCAGAGGTTTGTAGGAGGGTGGGTTTTTATGTTTTGAATCAGGAGTTCTCAAAGTGCAGTCCCCAGACTTGGAGCGTCGGCAATTTCTTAGACTTAATCAAACTCTGAGTGGTGGGGGCCAGCAATCTTTGTTTTAACAAGTCCTCCAGGGGATTCTGATGCCTGCTCAAAATGAAGAACCACTGTACTAAATGGTAATTAATCCAAAAATAAGTATCTCCAAGGACATGTGGGAGTAACGACCCTAGAAGGAGTGGTGGACCCCCACCCCCAGGCGACTTAACAAGCCTCCTCACAGAGCTCTTTACAGCTCATTAAAACTGTAGATCTCTTTGGGCATCCAGTGAAAATGTGTTCCACAGAGGAAAATCTAGAAAACTTTTAGGTTAAAAAGCTTTAGGTGAAAGATTTCTCCTTGCGCCCCTCTTAAATGATCTGAAGGATGACGGAAAGACAAGGAAACAATCCACCTTGTTTGCAGTTTTGCCCTCGGCAACTAGTATATGTTAAACACTTGTTAAATGGATGTGTGGATTAATGAAGGATAAATATTGCATACGTACTTCCCTTATCCTCTAGAGCAGTGATCAGCAAAATTTAGCCCACTGCCTGTTTTTGTAAAGTTTTATTAGAACGTGGCCACACCATTCCTTTAGGTATCATCTATGGCTGCTTCGGGGTTACAGTGGTAGAGGTGAGCAGTGGCAATGGAAGCAGTATGCCCTGCGAAGCCTGCAATATTTACTATCTGATCCCTAACAAAAAGTTTGGTGGGCCCCTGATCCAGAGTAACGTTCCTCAAACCACAAAGTGCATACAAATCACCTGGGGAGCTTGTTAAAATGCAGAGTGATTCATCGGCAAAGCCGGTGCCGCTGGGCCCCGGACTAGCTGGGAACTAGGGCGCTGCGTGTAGGGCTGTATAACGACGTCAGGGCTCAAGTGCCTGTGGCTCGTTTCTCTTGGGCTCTTCATGATAACTTACGACTCTGCAACGCTCAAAGCCTGGACCAGACACAGTTGAAGAACAAATCGCTTTATTAGGAAAGGGTCAGTGTTAGGAGACTCTTCTCCCCTAGTTCCCAGGTCCACACTCCTCTAGCTCTGCCTCACTTTAGGTCCTTCTCTCCGAGTTCCCCAAAGGAATTCTTCAGAACTGTGAGTGCTTTCGGTTTCTCATCTTTCGCTAGGGCTGTGGTCCGCCCTCTCCACTGGTCCCTCTGGGCAGCCTCCAGCCCAGCTCTGTCTCCTCGGTGGGTCTGCAAGGAGCTACACCTGCAGAAGCAAGGCTACTCCGGCCAGAACCCACTTGGAAGGCTTCTCCTTCGTCTTCAGGTGTAAAGTCCACACGTAGGTGGGTCCTCGCTGACAAGTCTTGTACACAGGACAGGGATAGGTACTGCGGCAATCCTGCTTGTCTGCGGGGATGGCCTTGAGGAGCAACACAGGCATGGGGGGCACCAGCTCCTTCAGCTTCCCCTCGGTGATGACCCCAGCCTGAGGACAAGGACACGAGAACATCTCAGGTCAGGCCCCAAGCTCAGCCAGCCAGGCCTGCTCCTGTCGGGAGATCCGGGAGAGAGACTGGGAAGACCTGGTTGCCCTGGGCCCACCCCCTTACTAAGTTCTCTCGACAACCCACAATGGGGTGCCATGGAGGGGTGGACATCATATTCCCACAGTTTTTCAGCCTGAATATCTTCTCGAAGCAGAGTTCCGAAAGCTGTTGCATATCATATGCACATTAATCTCTTTGGGGCTTGAATTTCTCTTAGTTTTATTTTGTCATTTCGTAAGCATACCGAATGCAGCTATCTGCCAGATGTCATGCTAGGTGCTAGGGACTTACAGCTGAGCAAGACACGGTCCCTGCCGGCAAACGCTTTAGATGTTAAGGCTTTGGTTATGTCCTGTTCCAGCTTCTTATGTGCTGTCCTCCACCCTCTAGAGCATTTTCTCCTTTTGAGCAGAGGGAGCTGTGTTCTATCTTCACTCAAGTAACAGGGACCTGGCCGTTCTGTAGCTTTCCAGCTGGGGCCTCTCTCTGGTTCTGAGATGTCTCCATAGTGCTGTCTGGGGAAGTTTTTCCTAGTAGTCCTGAGAAATATTCTGAGGAACAAAAAGGTGCCTTGGTGAAATAAGCTTGGGAAGTGGTGCTTACCAGACCCTGGCCCTGAAGCTTTACGGTGCATACTAGCACACTGAAGACAAGAAGTCCTGGCAGTGAAGAAAACAGTTTGACTTTACTTATCCCAGTCTTTCCCAAACTTATTTGACCACAGGACCCTTTTCTTGCAACCTATTCATTTCCCGTGGCACTAGGGTTTTCTGAACATACTTTGGGAAATGATGATCCAGCGTGACTCATGGATTCCTTGCCCGTGCCTAGCTGATTCTGAGCCCCTTATGCTGTGGACAGAATTTGTTTTAATTCCCATGAAATGTATTTAACGGGGAGGATGTGCCTCTTCAGCTCTGGTAGAGGCTGACACGAGGCATAGTAACTAATAGAACTAAGGTAAACAGTGAGGACCCCTTGTCCCCCACAACTGAGTGTTTATGGTAGGGAGTGGCAGCAGGGGTAGAACCTTTCTTTTTCCATATACCATAAAGCCAACTCTTTTAAAATGTACATTTCACTGGTTTTTAGTATATTTATAAACTTGTACAGTCATCACCACTACCTAAATTCCAGAATATTTTTATCACCCCAGAAAGAAACTCTATAACCATTAGCTGTCACCATTAGTAGTGGGGTGTTAATGTCGTCAGTTATTATGGTTGAGTTGTCTGTTTCTCCCTTCAATTCTGACAGTTTTCATCTCCTTTATTTTGGGGTCTGTTTTATTAGATGCACATATATTTGTCATTGTTATATCTTCTTGATGGATGGACCTTTTATCACTGTAAAATGCCTTTTTTTGGTCTCTACAATTCCTCTCTCTTCTGTCTTTTCTCTAATAACAATTTTAAGTCTATTTTGTCTACTATCAGTATAGTCCCCCAACTCTCTTTGGTTACTGTTTTCATGGCATGTCTTTTCCATCTGTTTACTTTCAACCTATTTGTGTCTTTAAGTCTAAAGTGTGTCTCTTATACACAGCATGTAGTTGGATCAGGTTTTTAAAAATTTAATCCATTCTGCCAATCTCTGCCTTTTAATTGTAGTGTTTAATCCATTTGCATTTAATGCTTGCTCTTTTTTCAGTCATTTTTCTTCAGCAAACACTGCTCTGGTTGCCAAAAGCCTTTGGTTAATTTCTGGAGTTCTGACAAGTTTGATTCTGGTATATATATATATATATATATATATATATGTATAAAATTATTATATATGATTTTGATATATACCTTATTATACTATTATCTTATATATATGATATATATTATATCTTATTATATATATCTTTATATACATGTGTGTATATATATATATATATATATTTTTTTTTTTTTTTTTGCCAATGTTCTTGTTTTATGGAGGAGAGGAATTTTGGACATCCTTACCCTTGCCTTTTCTTTTTTTTAATAGTAATCTTTTATTTATTTATATATTTATTTTTGACTGTGTTGTGTCTTTGTTTCTGTGCGAGGGCTTCCTCTAGTTGCAGCAAGCAGGGGCCACTCTTCATCGCGGTGCGTGGGTCTCTCACTATCGCGGCCTCTCTTGTTGCGGAGCACAGGTTCCAGACGCGCAGGCTCAGTAATTGTGGCTCACAGGCCCAGTTGCTCCGTGGCATGTGGGATCTTCCCAGACCAGGGCTCGAACCCGTGTCCCCTGCACTGGCAGGCAGATTCTCAACCACTGTGCTACCAGGGAAGCCCACCCTTCCCTTTTTGCTGAATGCTTTCTGGGATATAGACTCTGAGAACAAGAGTTCTTGGTGGGCGGGTGTTATTTTTTTGTTTGTATTTATTATTTGGAAACAAGGTAATGAACAAATGGGAGGCAGTTGTTTGGAATCAATATCCCTTTGTCCCCCAGTGCCAGTGCTCCTCCTTCTGAGCTTCCCCTCTACTTATCTTTCCTGCACTTCTCTCATTTTGGCGTCTTTAGTATCCTAGCTCTGGCTACCCTACACCTAATACAGTCCACATATGATCTCGACTGACAGACTTGTGCAAATGTTCAGGTGGAGAGAGAGAAGTAGGCTTCCTTCTCAACGTTCAGGCTGCTTGAACACTGCCCCACTTTACCGTCCTTTCTGTTGGCCCTTGACTGGTTTCCTAGGGCTGCCGTAACAAAATTATCACAAAGACAGTGGCTCAAAACAACAGAAACGTATTCTTTCACAGTCCTGCAGGCTAGAAGTCTTAAAGTGTAGGTAGGGTTGGTTCCTTCTGGAGGCTCTGAGGCAGAACCTGTCCCATGCCTTTCCCCTAGTGTCTGGTGGTTGCTACAACCCTTGGCCTCCCTCGGCCTGTAGATGCACCCCTCCAGTCTCTGCCTCCGTCTTCACAGAGCATTCTCCTCTTATAAAGACGCCACTCATTGGGTTCAGCGCCTACTCTATTCTAGCGTGACTTCATCTTCACTAATGACATCTGTAAAGACCCCTTTCCAAATAGGTCACATTTTGAGGTTCTGGGTGGACATGAATTTTGAAGGGACACTCTTCAAATTAGTACAGCTCTCTATGCATTTTGATGCGGACTTGTAGGATCTTCTGGACCTTCTAATAGTTTTCCCACGTTCCTTTGTATTGACTGCTAGGAATAGTTTAGTGCAAATATTGCCAAATGGGATATTTGACTAAGTAGTCCTTCCAGATCATGTGTATAACAAATGTAAACTTGTCCTAGAGTTATCCATCCTTGTTCATGTCATTTATCCCAGCCACCTGTGCTTGTTTGCTAGTTTCCTATGGGAGACAAAACATCTTTTCTGATCTTATGCTGACTCAAATTTGTATTAGCCTGCAGTGAGGAATCCATTCAAAGTGTCACTTTAAATATCACTGGCACCCCTTTGCTAACACGTAGCAGTGTAAAAAGTAGGAGGGATTCCTGCCCTCCAAGAGCTCATGAATGAGGAAAGTGGACCAGGGAGGTGAAATGATACCCTCAGGTCACACAACAAGTTTTGAGCACTCCCTATGTACCAGGCACTGTTCTAAGTGTCTTGCATATTAATTTGTTTAATCATCACAGCAACTCTGTTTTCCCATTTAACAGTTGAGTAGGGACTTCCCTGGTGGTCCAGTGGTTAAGACTCTTCACTCCCAATGCAAGGGGCCTGGGTTCGATTCCTGGTCAGGGCACTAGATCCCACATGCTGCAACTAAAGATCCTGCGTGCCACAACAAAGATCCCACGTGCAGCAACAAAGATCCCATGTGCCACAACTAAGACCTGGCATAGCCAAATAAATAAATTAAATAAATAAATATTTTTAAAAAAACAGTTGAGTAAACGGAGATTTTTCACAGAATTAGTAAGCGGTAGTGCTGGGATTCAGATCCAGCTAGTCTGTTGCTTTTAACCTCTCTACTCACTCTGCGCTCTTTATGTCATCCTTGGCTACATAGAAATGATTTGACAGCCTCAAGGGATGCTCAAAAGGCATCCCTGGGCTTCCCTGGTGGCACAGTGGTTGAGAGTCCGCCTGCCGATGCAGGGGACACGGGTTCGTGCCCCGGTCTGGAAAGATCCCACATGCCGCGGAGCGGCTGGGCCCGTGAGCCATGGCCGCTGAGCCTGCGCGTCCGGAGCCTGTGCTCCGCAACGGGAGAGGCCACAACAGTGAGAGGCCCGCGTACCGCAAAAAAAAAAAAAAAAAAAAAAAAATGGGCATCCCTTTTAGCAATTGTACTTTACAGGGGGCAATGTGTATGTAATCAGCCCACTGGGGATGCCCTTTGGCTCATCCCAGGATTTACCTGTGCATCCCAGCGAGCGCCTTCCATGAAGAGGCCATGGATGTAGGCCCCTTCCTGAGGGGGGCTCCTGAATTCCTCTCTGTTCTTCTTTGTCACGTCACATTGCAAGGCCATCTGGTCCAGGGGCCACTCATTCTTGCGGGCTGTGGACTGCATGATGGCGGTCAGGAAGGACTGAGGGTTGAAGAAGCCTGTCAACCACACAGTGGGGGGCATCGTAAAGTCGCCTGTCCAGGCCTCCAACTCCCTGATTCGGTTGAGCAGGTCCAAAAACCAGGCTGCCAGGCCTGCAGTGGAAGGGTAGGCACGCCTGGCCCAGGGCTCCGGCACTGTGTCTAGGTACAGAGCGTCCTGTAAGTTCTCCATGTCGCTGGTCATGGTCAGCTCCCCCTGAAGACAAAGAATGAGAGGGGAAAGAGTGAGGGGCAGCAAGTCCCTGGAAACAGCTGGCCTCGGGGATCTTTGGGAAGACAGGAGATGACGGCTGGGGTCGGTGACACAATGACAGTCCCTGTCTAGTACTTGATCTGCAAGGTTTGTCTCACAGAGACTGGTCGTCTCCCCACTCCTGTGGTTTCAGAGTCTACACGTATCTACTGACGGTAGTTTAGGTCCACTGCAGACCTCAAGCCACCTGTGGGTTCCACGCTGATTCCACCCTACCCTAAAGCTTGGGCTCCTCTGTTCTCCTCCAGCGAAGGAGGAATCCTCTTCCAATTGCTAGATGAAATCTGTAAAGGAAGATGTACATTGAAAACCATCTTTAAATTAAACTTTGTAACCTTAATTATGCCAAGGATCTGCAATTTCTTGAAGGTGTCGTGTCCACTGTGGCGGCGTCTGCAGGGGGGTTAGGGTGCCCAGTAAGGCTTGCTGTGTCTGATGTGATGACCGTCAGTCCCATGAAGCTATTTAAGCACAAGTGAGTTAGAAGTATCAGGTTATCAGTCACATTAGCTACATTTCATGGCATCAGCAGGCACCGTGCCCTTAGCACAAACGTGGAACATTCTCATCACTACAGAGGGTTCTATTGGACAGCACTGCTCTAAACCGAAAGGCCTAGTTTTCTGTTTGGTAATTAAACTGTAGTGTATGTGTTTTTGCCAGGGTTGTGTTAAAAATTCTGTATGTTGCAGTTTTAATAAAACATGTTTATGGGCATATAATTGTACACGCTGGCTAAACTGCAGATAAGAAGATATGTAGACAAATCAAGACTCATTACAAAAAAATAAAGTCCAATAGACTTAAAAGGAAAAAGATACAGGCCGTATTTATTTTTCCTTTTAAAATAAAAATTTTAAGTTTTCAATGGCCAATTAACTCACATAATTATAAAGTGCTTTTATAAATAATACACCAAATAAATTTGCTTCCCCACAGAATTGTTTTGGGTTGTTTTGAGTCGGGGTGTGTCTGTGGAAGTTTTTTGCACCTGTGAATGTTGTTGGCCATGTGAGTTGGTGGGGAGGTAAGGTCCCCCGCCCTGGAATCATCCCACAACTGACCTAACAGGACTGGGCCAGCACTACTGGAAAAAGTAGGATGAAAATGTCCCGGTCCTTTGGCACATCTCTGAGGGCCGCGGCAGAGAGACAGATAGAGATGAACTCACATGGAGCCCTGGACTCTGCCAGCCACAGTTGTTTGCTGGTACAGAGAAGTCCTTTGTTGCCTGGTTATCGTCCCCGGCTAATTCAATCACTTACTCGGTGTGACCATGCCTTACACAGAGATGTGCCACTTCTGAAAACGGTGAGGTCCCATAAACCTCTATTTCTCTGACGTTCATTGCAAGAAGAAATCATGTGCTTAAATTAAAATATATGCAATATTAGGGCAGTGAAACTCTCCTGTAAGACACTAAAACAGCGGATCCATGTCATTACACATTCGTCCAAATCCGTAGAACGTACACCACCCAGAGTGAACCCTAATGTGAACTACAGGAGACTTTGTTGATTGTGAGGGGTCGGGGTAGATTTACCAGCTGTAACAGATGGGCCACTCTGCTGGGGGTGTTGATGATGGGGAGGCTGGGTGTGGTCGGGGGAGGGGGATATGGGAACTCCGCCTTCTGCTCAATTTTGCTGTGAACCTACAACTGCTCTAAAAATAAAATCTGATAATAAAAAAATGTATATGCAATACTTAACACTTCAAAAATCTAAAATCATTTTGACAGCAGGGAAGCATAAAATGTGTAACTTGGCTTTCTTAAAAATTTCTATCTGCTTAGAAGTTATTCTGACAATGATTTTGCATTTACTAATTGAAAGTATGAGCGATGGAGCCTTAAAGAATGTGCTCTTAGGTTCTGCCCGTTTGAGAGTGAAGCAAGAACGATTTAGGAAAAGAAGTCGTTCACCTTGTGGTTAGGGTGCTGAACTCAGATCTGTCCATGACCTTGAGTGGACATAGAAATGACTCACTTTCAGAGGAGGGGTTGAGAAGAAACCAGAGAGAACCCCACTCCAAATTCACTCAGTGTAATATGGGTCCCTTTCTTAGGAAAAGAGGAATAAACCTACAGACTCTGGGACAGCGCTTCTTAAAAGGTGTTCAGAGAAAATTCGTTTCCTCAGGTGCTGCCAGATTGATGGAGGCGGGGTGGGCAGATGGGAAGTTTCTCAGCCAAACTGTGGGTAAGCAGGCCTTTTGTAAAGACTCCAGCTCCCCGTGAGAGAAACCTGCTTCCATCTGCTCAAGCCTGACCTCCTCAAACTCCCCCTGCCTGGATCCCGTGGAACACGGATTAATAATGTCTGCACTTATGTGCTTATAGGTCAAGAGTCGACAAAAAGAAAACTCACAAAGAGAACACTAAATCCTTAAGAAGATGACATAGTTCAGGATCCTGTGTTACTGGCTTATTCCATGTCCATATTGCAGGGAAAGCAGGGAGAACTAAAGACTGGGGGGCGCTTCATGGTGGGTATGAGGGCTACCTGGATGTGGCCTTAACCACTTTTTTTGTCCCTATAAATAAATGCTTTCAAAGTCTTTCTTAGGTAGAATATAAGATAAAAACCTGATTTGCCCTCTAGGCCTTCATTGCTTTAAGTCAGTGCGCTTGTTAAAAGCACGGATTCAAAGGCTCCATTCCAAACCTAAGGACTCCAGCCTCTGGATGGCC
Source organism: Phocoena sinus (assembly GCF_008692025.1). NCBI lineage: Eukaryota > Metazoa > Chordata > Mammalia > Artiodactyla > Phocoenidae > Phocoena > Phocoena sinus. Next base: position 5,477,269 of record NC_045782.1, read on the forward strand.
AGGAATGTCCGTCTGTAAAGGGCATCTCTGGAGGGTCAGAAGTGGCTGGTGCTCTGGGCTCGCAGGCACGTGGCCAGCGTCCGTCATGTGGGGTCAGCAACGCCCACATATGCCCTTCTCCAGGGGCTGCAGGCTGCACCTTGTTCTGAGGGTCAGCCCCTGTCTGCTTTTTCTTCCCTCTGGAGGTGGTCTTTGCAACCAGCTTTCACATGAATGAAACACCGGGAGGCAAAGAGATGTGGAGGGAAGTGGGAATTATGTGGGTTCCACCCTTCCCAGTCTGGCGTCCAGACTGCGGTGACCGCAGCTGGTCCATCTGTGCACTCTAGCAGACATGTGGGCCAGGGCAGCTGCCTGTGGGGTGGTGACCGTATGTCACTAAAGGGCCAAAGCAAAACCTGAACTATTAAGTCAACACATGAGAGTCAACGGATGAGAGTAAAGAGCCAGAGCGGTTCCCCAAGTCAGCAAGTTGGGCTTTAAGACTGAACATCTTTCACATGTTTAGAAAAACAGAATTTGTCAATTAGGAGGGGCAATTAGCCACTGAAGCATAGGGGGGAAATGTTTGATGCCATTAAATATCTGAATAATAGAAAATAGTTCCCAGCCCCAGATTCTGGGCTGGCCATGACTCCATCTAAGAGAGCACTGCCCAAATGAAATACAATGCAAGTTGTGAATGGGTAATTTTACATTTAAAATTCACAAAATTACATGTGTGTAATTTTACATTTTCTAGTAGCTACATTAAAAAAATAAAAAGAGGGGCTTCCCTGGTGGTGCAGTGGTTGAGAGTCCACCTGCCGATGCAGGGGACACGGGTTCGTGCCCCGGTCCGGGAAGATCCCACATGCCGCGGAGCAGCTGGGCCCGTGAGCCATGGCTGCTGAGCCTGCGCGTCCGGAGCCTGTGCTCCGCAACGGGAGAGGCCACAGCAGTGAGAGGCCTGCATACCGCAAAAATAAATAAATAAATAAATAAAAAGAAAAAGATGAATTTAATTTTCATAATATGTTATTTAACTTAATAGATTAACTTAACTTTATAGATTTAAAATGTCAAATATTTCAATATTTAATCAATATAACATATCTTTGAAATATGGCATTTAATTTAAACTTACAACACATTTCAGTTTGGACTAGCCACATTTCAAGTGTTAACCTGTTGTTAGTGGCTACCATACTGGACAGTGCAAAAGAATCCAGCTTCTCTTGTAGTTTTCCAACACAGGAAGAGATTTTTCTGGGCAGGCTGCCATCAGTAAATGGCGCTTTGAAAGTTATACCTAGTTGTAAAGGATTGTAAAGGAATAAACTGGCATTTGGGAGTTTTGTACATCAGGCTTTTGTGCATTTGGTTAGTGGGAGTCAGTACCTCTGACCAAACAGCTCTGGGATGCTCACAGGACCTGGTTCTTCATTGTGTAAGGCTGAGAGCCAGATGTCTGACTCTCCTGAATTCTTCTCTGTGGGGACACGGTTGTGGCTGGTAGACCTCTCCCAGGTGGCCACTTCTGTGTGCTGTGGGCTCCCACAGTCCTCAGGGATTAGAGAGCTGTGCCTTTCAATTCAGCCAGTACTTTTGGGTAGCATTATGCTTTCCCATCCAGCCAACTATGAATAAAAATTGCATAATAAAAAATGCTAAGGGTATTGACTTAATGACTTGAAAAGTCAGACATTTTCTAATTTGGTACCCAGTCTGGGCAGGGCATTTGGGTTTGTCTGTTTGATGTGCTGGGTAGTGTGGGTTGCCCCATGTCTCCCTGTGCTCCACCTAAAACAGTCCTAGAACTTCAAAGTGACTGTTAAAGAGAAAGAAAGGACCGGAAGGAAAACGTCGCTCAGATTTTCCTCTCCTCCCATTATGCTTCCCCTTCCATGTTCCACTGGGAGCTGGGATGTGAGTTCCTCACCGCTCCATGTACCAGCTGCTGTCCAGTGGGGCCCTCACATCTCCCGCACATGCCAGGCTGTCCTGTGAACCCCTCCTGTTTCAGTTGCTCCCTTCAGCTGTTTCCTCTCTGACTCCCATTTCTTGCAGCTCAGCTTAGCCTCTTCCCCAGACTTGGAAACTTTTCCTTCTCTGAACTCTGCCACTGTCCCCTTGCACCTTCACCGTTCCATGAAGACATCTGTCCATCTTTTCTTCTACCTACTTGCCTTAATGCTATTCACAAACTTGTCTCGCCACAAGAATTACCCATCTGCTGGCTAAAAATATAGGTTTCCAGACCCCAGCTCCACAGGTTGGTGGGACTGGAGGGTGGAGATAGGAACACATATTGGAATGACGCCCCCAGGGAGTCTGATGACCAGGCCAGTTTGGGGCCCTGTCCTAATGAGACTGGGTTTTCATGACAGCGTTTTTAAGCGGAGATTGCTCTGTCTGTCCCCCCGCTCACAGGGGACCAGGAGAAAAAGGCAACAGACCGTTGTCCTGACTGCTTCTGGGTCAATGTTGTCACCACTAGTCACCTTTAGAAGTTCACCATATCACTCTTACTCACCTGGGGGACCCTCTGCTCCAGCCAAACTAAGTTAACTCTTAGAACAGGCTTAGGGTTCCTCACCTTGGGACTTCTAGAAGATTCTTCTTATTGCCACATGTCATAATCCTACTCTTCCTCCAAAGCTCCCTGCGTGCCACTTCTCTGCTGGGGCCATCCCTGATTCCACATACTTATTTCTTCCTTTCTTCTCGCACCTCTCTCTGTGTGGCACTGAATCAACCCTGCCTGGTACTGTAATCCATTTGTATGCTCGTTTTCCCGCCAGACTGTCCGTCTGGAGCGGAAGGCTCCCCTGTCAGTCTCTGCTGTCTCCCCAAGGGCAGAGCACCGAGGCTGGCCATCCACCAGCCCTGCTCGAGCTAGACTGGAAGAAAAGAGTAACTCCCTCCCCACCCCTTCATCCTCGCCCAGGCACGCACTGGGATCCATGACACCAAGCTGCAGCGAAGGCTCTTGAAAGAAAAATGAGTGAACGAATTGGAAGTCGGATGGGTAGATAGACTGCAGCAAATTGCACAGATTCACTAAGCTAAGACCGCAACAAACAAGCTCAAGATAATTATGAATATACACCCGCGTACCTAGGGAACCGAGCCACATCAAATGACCGGCAAGGTCCTTATTTACGTCTGAGATTGTTCTATGGAATTCCGTATTTCCTTTGATTACCAGCCGGCGCATAATTTGGTAACATTGCCAAACAGCCTCAGCCTTCGACATCCTTTCCCGTCTCTCATTTCTCCTTATTTCCTTCTATCCATATTGGGGCCGAATGGGAATTAACAGACTGAAGAAAACTCACCCAGATTTCTCAGTCTACTTCATAGTTTCTATGTGACCACATGTGAAGATGCTCATGGTTGTGTGTCCTCTGCACCCGTGACAGTGGTTATACGACTCCAAGAGGCAGACACAAGGGCGGCAGCACATCACAGGTCTGGATGTCCAGGGCTGGGCTGAGTGTTCACTGCTGCCTACAAAACTGGGTTCTCACTTTCCCTCTGTCTGGGGTTACAATTATTTTAATAAATGTGCCAGTGTAAACTGACAACAGTTACTTTCCTCAGCTCCTCAAAGGCAGCAGGACCTCCCACTCACCCATCATGCAGGTGATCTGTTTGGCTTTGTGCTGGGCACTTGATGGAATTATCTTATGGTGAATAAAACAGATCTATTTACATAATTGGTGGCATAAATAATAGACTCTTTCATTGCTCATGAGAAACGTCAGAGCTTGTGCAACATCTCGGGCCTTTCAGATAACCATGGGGGTGCAGAAGATTAAAGTTCTTTCCTTTCCTCTGAGGGGGTGGTAATAATATGCCATCAGCTTACACTTCTGGGTACTTGCCACGTGCTGGGCCTTGCTCTAAACATTCTACACAAACCTATTGATTGAATCCTTCCCAAAGCCCTGTGAAGTAGGACCACTATCCCTGTTTTACAGGTGAAGAAACTGAGACGCAGTGAGACTCAAGTCACTCTAAGGCCACACGGCGAGGAGGCAGCAGAGCTGGGAGGCGGGGCAGGGCTGTCTAGAACCTGTGCTTTGATGCGGCACACACTTCCATGTCCCATGAAAGCAACACCACCCATGTCAGCAGAAGACACAGGGCATCAAGACTTCTCTTCTCCTCGGCACTCAGAGCATGGGCCCCTGGGCAGCTTGCCAGTCCCAGCTCATTCTGCCTTCCCAGCTTCCAGCTTCAGAGCCTGTCTCACCCTCCCTGCAGCCTGGCCAGACTCTGGTTTCTAGGAGTGGCACCTTCTTAGGCAGTGAGGCTGCTGTGACCACTGCTCTCCAGCTCCCCTGGTGCTCTTCCCACAAGGGGTTCCTGCTGGCAGTGCCCTCCCTCCCCCGCCCCCAGCCTCACCCACCTTTAATCCAAGGTCTAGCTCTCGCAGGGAGCGCTGAATCTCTCGGGTGAGGACGTTCATCCATTCGCACTCCTGGAGTGCCACGACCACGTAGGGGGTGCGCTCCTCTGCTTTGGCCATCAGCTCTGGGATGTTAAACTCATCTGTCACCCGCTCCAATATTTCTTCCAGGGCGGCCTTGACCTGCCCCACAACAGGAAACACAGGGTTAAGACGGGGTTCAACTTCTCCAGAAGGCCTCCATTCCCCTGCCACGTGGCACTAAAGATGCCAGTCATACGTGCCCTGGGCATACCCTTGCCCGCTTGCTGAGGCCAACTGGGTCAGGGGCTGAGGGCCAGCCACAGCAAGGCCTCCCGTATAGGCTGGCCAGCTCTCTGTGACTCCTGGGACCAGCTGAAAAGGATGAACACAGAGGCCTTTCTGAGAACTGGGAGTTGAAAAACCCAGAGACTGACCCTGCTAGCTGTGGGAATCGAGCTAGGAGGGCATAGGACAGACTTGGGCCTAGGGCGGTCATTTGGAAGCACGGGAAGCCGCGGCGATGAGCAGCAGTGACGGAGACATGGAAACATTCCATTCGGAGTTTCCACGAGGCTGCACTGCAGTTCCTGTCCTTGGGTCCTGGAAGAAGCATTGCCACAGCTCATGTAAACCTCCTCCCACACCCCACGGACCCTTTTGTCACACGGACTGTCAGCTAATCAGACCAGGGGAGCTAGAACAATCAGGGCCTCTCTCCAGGAAAATTGGAATTGAGGCACCGAGACTCTGGGCTGTCTGGGGGGCAAGCACTGGGAGGCTAAGTCTGCCATTTTGAAGCAAATGAGTAAAGCCCAGGAGCTCTGTCAGCAGAGAAGGAAAAACGAGAAAGTGCAGACTTACTAGAACATGTGGCTGGCAGAGGGGCTGGAGGGAGGAAGAGAGGGAGCCAGGGCTCCAGTTCCAGCCCTTCCTGGAGTCAGGAGAGCTGGTGGACGTGTGTGGTGGATGCTGTTTTGGTGCGTTCATCTCATCCCTCTTCTTCTAATGACGGGTCCCTGTCTCCTTTTGTGAAATTACCTCTTTCCCACTGTTTTGAGGCACAGTCACCGGGCCCAGCCCTCCACTGACTCAAGTGGGCCAATCAGATGATCTTTTCCAGGAGCATGAAAATTGAATCTCAAGCCCAGGATTTAGGTGCAGAAAGTGGAGGGAAGTGTGATGGTCCACTCTTCTCTCTCCCTGGGACCCCAGAGCCACTGTGGTTTCTATCCTTTCTTCAGTGTATTCCTTTGATACAGTGAGCTATTTCTTGCCTATTTCAGCGAAACTGGCCTCTGTTCCTTGCAACCAAAGAACCCTGACTGAGTTAATATGGCGTTGTTATGTATCACTCGTGTGAATTTAAGCAAGTCATTTAGACCTCAATTTTCTCATCTATTAAAAATTTCCAAGAGCAGCTTTCTCCACTGCCCCCTCCCCTGCCAACTCCCAGGGCTGGTGAAGAGATCAAACCAAAAGAGGTGATGAATGTGGCAGCATGTGAAAGCTACAAAGGACCCTATACATGTACAGGATTATTAATATTAATTTTGCCTTGTATTGTTAACAGACAATACATTACCTAGGAAAAGAGCTGATGTTAGAAGAAAAGAAAGTAAAAACTCATAACCATGTCACAAATGGGTCTCTGGTTCTGTCATAGCAAAAACTGGAATGGAATTTTAACAGTACCTGGAAGCTGCTGCTGAGACAGAAGACAAATGGCTAAAACTACATCATAGTTCTGTCTCTGGAGATGAATTTGAAGAAACAGCCCTGTATCAGCAAGCTGCCATCTGGACATTATTCACAAAGAAATGAAAAGATAGTCTGGAGCTATTGTTTCAAAACACATTGAACATGGGGAAACAGAGTTCTCTTCCGTCACTGATCAGGCCTTGGAGGATTTGGAGACCCTGCCTGAGGAGGGAGCAAATCCACAGACATAGAGCGGACACTTCAGATGGGAGCAGTGCATGCCAAGGGATGTGGTCTACTTTACTTCCACAAGCAAACACCTCTGTTTTTTTTTTCCTTTTGGAAAAGTAATAAATGCTTATCATAAAAATCTAAATATTACAGATTCGTCTGATATTAGAAGCAAAATCCTCCCACAATTTTGCCTCTTCCTTCAAAGGGGGAAAAAAAGCACTGTTAATTATTGGTTTATAATTTCTGCAGGTGTCCTTCAATGAATATGACCCTATCTATCCATCATCCATCTATCCATCCACCCATCCCCATATTTATCACATCTGCCATATCTTCCTTCCTGCCTTGCTGCTTCTCTTCCCTCCATCGCTCTCCCTTCCCTCCCCACCTCCTTCTCTTTCTATCACAAATGGAATCATAATACACACAGATTTTTCAGTTTGCTTTTTTTGTGTTTTGTTTTTGTTTTCTTTTGGCCCCCACCATGTGGCCTGCGGGATCTTAGTTCCCCAACCAGGGATAGAATCCATGCCCCCAGCAGTGGAAGCTCAGAGTCTTAACCACTGGACCGCCAGAGAAGTCCCTCAGCTTGCTTTTCTCACCTAATGATATATCTTGAACACATTCCCTTGTTAGTACTTATGGATTTACCTTGTTTTTTAACAGTATATATTATTTCACTGTTTTGGCATAGCATAATTTAGTGAGTCATCCCCCTATTGATGGTATTTGGTCTGTTTATCATTTCTACTACTATAAACAATCCTGCAATAAAGAAGTATATCATAACATCTGTGCCCTTTTGAGTGTTTCCACTGGTTGAATTCCTAGGAATAGAATTATGAGTAAAATATATGAACATTTTAAACTTTAGGTGCTATTGTCAGGTTGCTCTACAATTTAAACCTCTACTAACAGAGATGGGAGTACATCTTTTCTTATGTTCTCACCACTGGATATCCTCACATGTAAAAAATTTTACCATTGTGTGAAAAATAATATTTCACTTAACTCCATTTAGTTATGAGCGATGTTGAGAATATTTTACTATTTTTCTTGGCCATTTGTATTATTACGTGAATTTCTTTTGTGTCCTTTTCCCCTTTCCCCTCTTCTCTCTTCTTTTTCCTCCATGGGTAATATCTGTATATTAGCGAAATCTGCCCACTTCCCGGTATCTGTGTTTCAGTTGGGTTCTCCAGAGTTTGGCAAGTGACCATACTTCATTCATCTCTGACATACACAAACACACACACACCATTTCTTGAAGTGGTCAGAAGAAGGGAAATGACAAGAACTAGAAGCTTCCTTTAATGCTGCCCAAAGAATCCTAAGCCTATTACTCACGTAGTCCCAGCCTTTTCATTTTTAAGCTAGGAACATTTTTGATGCTAGGTGGTTTGGATTCTGGGCAACATAAACTTTCTTATCTTCCTTTTGTTCTCAAATTATATCCTATGCATCAAAGAGTAAAAGAGGTTGAGTAGTGGGGTTTAGAGCAGCTTTCTCAGAGTAGGCTCACCTGCATCACAATCGCTGGGCTGCAAATTCCTGGGCCTAACCCCAGACCCCAGAATCGATGCTCCCTAGCTCATTCTGAGGCATACTAAAATTGAGACTCATTTTAATGACATCACTCCATACCTTTAAACAAGCATCCAGCTCCTTTACTATCAGTCAGTTTGTTTTCCTAAAATCAATCCCTGAAGCCTAAAAGTTCGATAACTCTCCAGGTTTTTTAATCCTTAATCTTCCAAGTATGTTTCCTTGTAACAAGGGAACCTCTAACTAAAGGAATCCGGGTAGTACTCTGGAGGGGAGGTGGGGTGAAGCAGACGCATCTGTTGGAAACTGAACTGCCTTGTCTTAGGAAAGCATCACAGAGAAGGTTCACTTTGAGCCCCTTCCTTTTCTGCCCTCTGCTGCGCCCTCACCAGGAACAGAGCTCCCAGGTTGCCTCTGGTCACCCTACACCCACACGGCACCCGCCTCTGGCTTTCCACCCAACAATTCCCCTCCACCTTCCTGAAGTTTCGGGAAGTCCTGTGCTTAGTAGCACTAGCTGTGCGTTAGGAGACTCGGGGACTAACTGTCCTTCCCACAAAGAGACCGCATTTTCGTCTTAAAGAGGAGCGAGTTCGTCCACTCGAGCGTCTAGTTGGCGGAGTGAGGGTGGCGTGTCTAGGTACAGCTCCCCACCCATAATTACTTAGTTTGGGAAAGGAACCATGAGGTCCGTTTCGAGGTTCCCAAACCACGATTGTTCAGCTCTGCCCTTTCTTCACTTTGGCAGACAAACGGAATAAAACCTGCCTTTGGGGGAAGGAGTGAAGCACTGCCACACCCAGCGGCAGGGACGTCCTACCAGGTACCCCGAGGGCCCGCCTGGTCACGTGACTGCGGCGGGTCCCTCCGAGGCGAAGGGTCTGCGCGGCGAGGCTGGACCAGCCATGCGCGGGGAAGACGCACGCCGTGCAGTCTGCGCTGTGGAGCCCAACGCGGCCGGCGGGAGAAAGGGTGACCTCGGCAGTCCTGGGCTCCCCAGAATATCTCGGGCAACACCTCCATATACCTTTTCTTCTCTTGCGGACCCCGCTCCATCTCCGGCCTGGCTGTCCCGGGGCTGCAGCTCCAGCACCGTGCGAAAGAGCTTCTCCGAAGTCTGGGTCAGGAAGCCGATCTCCGCGTTCGGATGGAGGCCGTAGAGATGCGGCGACTCTGGGGGCAGCTCGGCGTCGATGTACTAAAAAGTCAAGGGCAAGCTCACTTGAAAACCAACGAGACGTGTCTCCCATCTCCCACCTGACTAGTGCTCTGCAGGGCAGTCAGTGGGCCGGAGCAGGCCTCTGACGCCGGGGCCCCTCTGGCCCTCCAGGTGGACGCCCACCAGGGGGACGCCACTCACCGATGCTGGCCGACCTCAGCGTGCTGCCCACCTGTTAGGGCACATCCTTACACCGTCCGTTTGTGTATGCCCGGCTGGTTTTCCAGAACCTCCACATTCATGAGCTCATTCTTTTGGGGGAAGCTTAGCTGACTTTATCCATCTCCAATCTCAGCCCCTCCCACGGTGCCCTGACCTACACCTGTCCCCCCACACACAAGGAGGACTTCTCAGAGTCCCTCAGAGATACTTTTCCTGCCTGGAAATTTTACCCAGCCCTCCCTGCTTAACTTCCTTTTCTCTCCCCTCTGTTTATTTAAATCAGGGATGATAAACCTGAATGCAAACATGGGGCCATGTATGCAAAATTAATGTGTGAATCCTGGTGTAGGATGAAGTGAGCTTTGCTTCTGGCAGAAAGCATTCGAATTAAAAACATTTAAAACAACGTGTCTCCAAACACCACATCTCTGTGGTCAGTTGTGGTGGGCCATAGGCTGCCATCCCTAAAAAATCCTCCCCAGCATGTAAAGCTCACTCCCTTCTCCAAATGTTTCTGAGCACTCTGTGCCCATTCTCCCCATTACAGCGAAAAAATGCCCCTCAGGTTTAGCTTTGATGATTTCTTGGTGTTGGTAACATCTAGTCTAAGTAAAAGATGGCTCACTCCTTAAAGGCAGATTTGCGTGTTTATTTTTGCATTTCTTCCAGCACCCAGCACACTCCTGGACTCCTGGTAAGCCCTATAAGCATCTCCTGACAGATTAAAGAGAGGTATGGAGAAAGGGGAACTCTACCCAAGTCATCTGGAAATGTGCGAACCATGTTATCATTGCCCGTCACCTGCATTTGTTCCACAGACAGTAGGGGACGCTCTTGCACAACTTTCTTGGCTAAGGCCTTCAAAGCGTTTATTTAAAAAATTCTTTTATTTACTTTCAAGAGAATTATTGTTTTTAACTTCTTCTCATAGGCCTAGTTTTTATGGATCAAATAACTTTTATGACTCACCTTCTTAAATTTTAGGAATTAAAAATTTGTTTAAAGATTGTAGTTAATGTTCCTATGACCAGTATTTCCCTTATTCAAGAGTTCTTTTAGGGATGTTCAAAAGTCAAGCAACAAAAAAGGTTTTTTTGTTTGAATTCCTTTTTAATACATTTTCATGGTGGGGTAAATAGGCAAAGATGCACACCTTAAAAATAGCTGAAGTGGGCTCCCCTGGTGGCGCAGTGGTTGGGGGTCCGCCTGCCGAGGCAGGGGACGCGGGTTCGTGCCCCGGTCCGGGAGGATCCCACGTGCTGCTGAGTGGCTGCGCCCGTGGGCCGTGGCCGCTGCGCCTGCGCGTCCGGAGCCTGTGCTCCGCGGCGGGAGAGGCCACAGCGGTGGGAAGCCCGCGTACCGCAAAAAAAAAAAAAAAATAGCTGAAGTAATAGTAAAATGAAAACCCAAAGTGAGAGTATGAAAAAACTCCATGAGAATGTTTTCTTGCTATGGGTACATGTGTCTGTGTTCACAGCAACCAACAGAGAATAGGAGGGGTGAGTGATCTGCCCACAAGATCATGTCCCTCTGAAGATATTTAGAACCACTAATATAATCTTTACCAAAAGTTGGCTAAGTTCTTACCTAAATTTTTGCTCCTAATGGTTGTGTCAATATCCTGAATGAAAACAATCAGATAAATGCCCGAGATGTTGTTTGTAGAAAAGAGCACCAAATAGAATGATGGAGCTAAACATCAAGAATAAAAAGATCTCTAAAAGTTCAACTTTATCACTGATTTGAGGCTAGAAATCCTATAGTAGCTCTCAAGTTGAACAGGCTGAGAGCCACGCTGGATGTGACCTCGGCTCTCTAAGCTGGGCTTCCCCGGCCCTACATGTACATCTCCAGTCCTTTGGGGAGAGACCCAGGTCCCTACCTGGTGGTAAGCATTGTAGTCCATGTTGCCTGGGAGGGGGAACCCTGGGGCCAGGGACAGCTCTCCTTCCAGCATTTCTGGTTTGATGAATTCCTCCAGGTAGGTCCTGCAGAGTCTCCTGTCCCACTCATCAGTGATATGGCCTCCGTACATGATCTCACCAAAGAGGTAGCGCAAGTCATCATAGGGGACCTGAGAGACGGGAAGGAAAGGAAGATCTCCACGCAGGCCTTGGGATGGCCCGACGTGTGGACAGAGCGTGAGCCACAAGATAGGGTGGTTCTTGAGATTAGGAACAATGTCTTATTCATCCAAGCTCCCTTGGTGCCCAGCGGGGTCGGGCACACGTGGGAGCTCATTAAACGCTGGAGGAATTACATCAAAGAGTGAGAAGAGGGCTTCCCTAGTGGCGCGGTGGTTGGGAGTCTGCCTGCCGATGCAGGGGACGTGGGTTCGTGCCCCCGTCCGGGAAGATCCCACGTGCGGAGCGGCTGGGCCCATGAGCCATGGCCGCTGGACCTGCGCATCTGGAGCCTGTGCTCCGCGGCGGGAGAGGCCACAACAGTGAGAGGCCCGTGTACCAAAAAAAAAAAAAAAAAAAAAAAAAAAAAAGAGTGAGAAGAGGTAAGACGCCAGCACTCTTGCACACATGCCTTCCCTCTTTCACAGTCATTAACTGTGGCAGTGAAGTCAGTCTCTACCTATGGGTCCTTTAATCATGCCAGTGTCGAACGGAGGAAAGCGAGGGCATGGGTACTTTTCCCATTTCCTGCCATGAATTAGCATATTAATTAATCGTCTCCTTGGAAAGTTCAAAGTGAATGAAATACAGCACACAAGTTCATGGGTGTTAGAGACAGGGGTGGAAGCCACCTGGAGAAAGCCGCGTGGCTGCGGCAGGTGAAGGGTTGGTGTGCTGTGTGGTGGGCTTCCCAGGACCCTGGAACCGGAGGCAGAGGCACTGCTTCTGGGCTGGCTTCATTGTCCCCCAAAGGATGCTGTGTTTGGTCCATGAACCAGAAGAGCCTTATGGCGTACACATGCTCTTAACTGGAAGAGCGTGGATTGTTAGTGTGTTTTGTAGGATGGAGACGTCAGACAGAGGAGAAAGGAGGCGAGGTGTGGCCAGAGTTTAGCTTCTTTAACTTCCGCAAGACCGTGCTCACTCCAGGAGCTGCGTGCACCACGAGAAGGTCTGCCTTGGCGAGTTAAATTGGGAGTGCGTAGCAGGTGAGTGTGGGGCCTCTTCCTGCCATCACCGCCCCCGGCAACGCTGGGAGCGCACAGGGTGGTCTGGGGGGCCCTGAGACTGACACCAGTGGGTGGCTCACACCGGCGTGAGGCACTAACTGGGCTTCCTGAGCTTTCTTGCCCCCCCCCCCCCGCCCCATAGCACTCACTCCTCAGCCTCACACTGGCCCTGGGGTTGCCCCTGTGGTAAACTTGCACCTGCTCACTCCCCTTGGGGAGGGTGTAGGCCTGCCCCGGCCCCGGTGAGCGCGCCCCTTTCTGGCCGTGCTGATGCCACGTCATCCTTCTCAGAGGTGCCCTCCCGAGCCACTCCGCGCCGCTGGAAACTTTACCTTCACGTTGGCCTCCAGGAAGTTGTAGAGCACGTTCACAGAGATGGTGAGGTCCCCAGTGTTGAAGGGGTAGGAGCGATTCCACCCCTGGGGCCCAAACTTTCTTCTTTCTGCCACCACGGCGTGAAAGTAACAAAGCGCAAAGAGGATGCTCTTAAACTCTGTCTCCCGGGAACACAACTCCAGGGTGTCCTGAAAGGAAATGTTGCTCGGTGTTAGCACAGAGCTGCCGTGATGCAGGGCAGGCCATGGTGTGGGTTAGGATGGCAGGGCTGCTGTGTTCCCGTGAGGGTTTGAGCTCCAGCAGGACCGTGGGTTGCTCTGTGGACAGGCATGGAATCGCGTTTGAGGGGACCTTGCAGAGGGGCTGGGTTTTAGTCTAGAATCAGAGCTAAGGTTTAGATTCAGCTTATAACGGGGTTTGGTTTACAGTTCAAATTCACACACATGGATGTGCTAATGAGGTTCCCAAGCACAGCTAACGGAAAAAGGGGTAGCGGCCAGGGGAGCATCGTCTTTGTCCTGTTAATGGCACTTTGCGCTGGGAGGTGGGAGGGGACTCCCACAGCATCATCTCTGATTTCCCTCCTTCCTGCCATGTTTTTCTTGCCCATCATGGAATCTTAGTAGGTGTAATTACTGCCTGTGTGACTGAAGAATCCATGGCTCATCTGCTGGGGGAGCTGCGGGAAGTGTGGGGGGGGGTGGGAGTCGGAGCCACAAGAGGCTGAGGGGTGCCGTGCCCTGCCCTTCCCATCCTAATGCCTCCTCTGAAGCAGAGTAGGGGTGATCGGACATGTGGCTGCAGAAGCAAGACCTCCTAGGGGTCCCGACTGCAAAGCATAAGGCAGGAGAGGTGGCGTGGCTCACGAAGAGAGGATGAAAGACGGGACAGATGGAAGAAAAGAGGAGCAAGAGAGAGTCCAGAGGGAGTCAGTGGAATTGCGCTTAGATTTTAAGGGGGATGGTGATGATGGTGGGGAGGGGAAAACCTGCATTTTGAAGGGCCGTTAGGACAAGAGCCCTGGATTCTTTGGAATTAAGCATGTCCTCTGAGTGAGCTCCTCTCTGTTCAGGAAGGAGCAAGATGTGGCAGGTAGAGCCCACAAGAGGCACTTTGAAAGCTCACATGAGCTGGACTGGGCTCAGCCTTGGCATTTCTTCTAAGAAGTGGCCCTTAGACGTCGCTTGCCTGGGGAGGAGGAGAGCGGAGGCGGCGGGAGAGGTTAAGCTTCCGGGAGGTCTGATTTTTTCCATGGAGAACCCGTGACACAGTCTCCCTCTCTTTCTGGATATGTGGGGGTCACTCTGGTGCCTTGGTTGGCTACCATACTTGCCTTGAAGGTACGGATGTGAAAGGTCAGAGGTGGGACAGAGGGCAAAGTCACTGCCTCGTGCAAGCAAGAAGGTAATAGCTGCTTTTTGGGCAGCGCTGCTCTCTGCAGACATGTAGGGTGTTTCCTGTGTTACCTGTGACATGTGGAAAATCGAGTCCTGCTGAAAAATGCCTTTAGGCAGACAGACAAGAAGCCACACTTGCTGAAGCTGGTTGACAGTGTATACTCACATGAAGGTCAGAGAGAAATAATCACCCCCGAATGGCACAGGGGTCAGGGAAGCAGTGATAAAAAGAGCTCAGTTCTGCAATTTGTCCCATAAATGGTTGAACTAGGGCTGTGAAGGCACAGAGTGAATCATAGGCGTATGAACCAGGCCACTGTTCCAGGGCACTTGTAAATGCAGAAGGAAACCATTAAAACTCTTGTGAACAATGAATCCACTCATAAAGCTATCCCTCTTCCTCAGAATGAGTGACTGAAGAGGGCTATAAGTGGCCCAAACACCAACAGTTGTGGAAGGGATGTTCCAGGAAAAGCCAGCCTCTCTTGGGATATATTTCCCAGTTGTTTGATAACCAAGACCGTCAGACTAGCCTAGGCTTGCAGGGGGTTAAGCCCAAGGACGAGGGCCCATGGGGAGGCAGAGCAGATGAAGCCGGGTATAGCTGTAGATGATGATAACCGCCCCCCCACCACGAGGCAGAGTTTTATAATATTAATTATTAGAAGCTATTCCATGTGAAGCAGCTGCTGCTCCCTTTCCTGGCTCTGTCCAAGACCCTCAAGGCAGGAGAGCTGGGGATTCCCTACCACTGTACCCAAAAAGATTCTTCCACTGAATTGTACTGAGACATGATTCGCATACCACACGTCTCATCTAGTTAAGGCATACACTTCCACGGTTTCAGCATCTTCACAGGGCTGTGTGGTCGCCACCACAGTCTAGTTTTAGACTATTTAAGCACCCTGAAAGGAAACCACATGCACATTCAGTGCCACTCTCCACTCCCCACTTTCCCAGCCCCGGGCCATCCCTAGTCTGCTTTCTGTGTCTACAGATCTGCCTGTTCTAGACATTCCAGATAAACAGGGTCATACAACATGAGAACTTTTGTGTCCGGCTGCTTTCACTTATTTAGCATAATGTTTTCAAGGTTTACCCATGTTATAGCATGTACCAGTGCTTTGTTTTTATTGCCAGATACCATTCCAGTGTATAGATTCACCATCTTTTGTTTATCCACCCATCAGTTGAGCTATGGTCCCAATGCCTTTTCAGGGCAAAAATGTCTTTGCTTGGAACCAGCTACAACATCCTGTAAAGAAGTCGTAGATTTCAAAGTTAAGAATGTCTATTTCCCCTACATGGAATATAAAATCTAGAAAACTGAGAAGTTTTGACCTCTGGTACAGGGTACCTAGAAGTCAAGACCTAGTTAGGAAAAAATAAAAAAAGAGAAAAGAAAATGCCCCCGGACAAAAAAACACCTTGCCTTCTGCACCGTGTTGCAATGGGAAGGTATTCTGTAGGGAAAATGGCAAGCTAAGATATCTGAGGTCTCCTGGTAATGCTCCCCTGCTCTCTACTCCAGATTATGTGGGAGTTTTGGAGCTGGGTTGGAAAGGTGAGTGCAAGAGGAGGGGGCTGGATAAGTTTCGCTTCTCAGATCCCGGGGAAGCTTCCCTGCAAGTTGGCCTTTGGGCTGCTGCTACGAGGGTATCAGACAGTCAGTGCAATCTCGCGAGACTCGGCTGCCATGTGGTCTTCATCTCATGTTAACGTCAGTCCCAAAGGGCTGCTGCTCCTGCTGCTTTATTCTGGGCTCGTTAGAATGGCTGTCCTGCTGGACGGCCTGTTTCAGCCGACCTAGATGACCTATCTGGGGCTTGCAGTGAGCTTGAGCACGGGTTCCGTGAAGCTAGAGACCCGCTGGTGTTACAACAGGATGATGTCGGGGAGGACCCATCCTAGAACCCTGCCCTTGGACTCCACCAAGGCCAGAGTGGGAGATGGACGTTAGGTGGGCCCCGTGGCCCCCATCCTCCTGGTGTTCACACCTTTGCATACTCCCTTTCCCAGAAGGGTGGGACTCCCCAAAGAAGAAGCGATCAGAAAGGATGCCTTCCTGAGAAGATGCAAGGGGCCTGGGCTGCAGACTTGGCAAGCGCTACTTTACATACGGGTACGTAAAGCGGTACTTTATATGCCCATGGGCCTGGCCTTGGCTTTAAATAAATACTCCACTACATGAGCCTTGGAGTTCCCAGTAACAGAGATTCCAGTCATGTAGTAGCCTGCGTTTGAACCCTATGCCTGGATAGTCCAAGTCTCACTAGCACAGTGTTCTCCAAGTCGACTGTTGGATAGAATTCCCTGGAGGGCTAGTTAGCGCGCAGAGGCCTGGGCCCCACCCCAGAGTGTGTGATTCCCTTGGTCTAGGGTGGAGCCTGAGAATTTGCATTCCTGTCAAGTGCCCAGGTGATGCTGATGCTGCTAGTCTGGAGGCCACGCTTTGTGAGTCTAACACGTGGTTACATTCCAGTCTAGACCCCCACCGTCGGCTGCCTGGGTTACCTGAACCCTTGATGCTCAAGATGCAGATGCCATCTGAACACGAGCGTCAGCCCCCTGCTTGAAGACGGTGTGTTTAGCTAATAAGTGTGTGACCAGTGCGCCATATCAATTAGATTTACAGCACTCTGTCCTTCTCCATCTTGGAGTATTCAGTTAGCCTGTGGGTGTGCAGAAAGCTCCCCTACACCTCTTGCCAAAGCAACACCCTAAGCTTGGCTCCCTCAGGTGTATCTGGGAATTGAGGGCTGCACTCGGCGGGCACTGGCTGGAGGTCACTTGCAGAGGGGACACATTTCGCCCACGCCGGGCACTGCTCCAGTCGGTCCCCCACCCCACCCCAGATGTGTGCAACTCTCCCACCTGGGGATTCTGCTCTTTGTGAGGCGGGGCACTCTTCTCCCCTCCCTCCCAGGGCCCCCTACCTGAGTGAAGTTGTCCAGGGCCTTGTGCAGGTTGGCGTGCATGCCCGTGGGAGGCTCGTTGGTGATCTTAACGGAGTTCTCCAGGATGCCCTGGGGGATGATGTGGCCCTCAGTGGAGGGCGCGGGCTCCGCACTGATGAAGACCCTGAACTCTGGGTGGCTGTTCTCACTGTGCTCCTCCAGCTTCTTCTCCAGGGTACTGAGCCACTTGGCCACCAGGTGGATGTTCTGGTGGGAAGGAAGGACCCCTTGATTACAGGCATCTGCTTAAACAATTATCAGGAAGGCGGCTTGAGGAGGGACCTGGCCTTACTTTCAAACAAATCACATCCCAGCATGAGTCTTGGGATTCCCAGTAATGGGGACCCCTTGTATCCTGCAATTCAATCCTTTCCCTCGGTGTCCTAAGTCTCTCTAGCACAAGGATCTCAAACTTGACCAGGCATCGGGATCCCCTGGAGGGCCTGCTGAAACAAAGATTCTCGGGCCTCATCCCAGAGTGGTTGATGCAGGTGGTCCAGGGTAGGGCCTGAGGGCTCGCATTTCTACCAAGTCCTTGGGTGATGCCGCAGCTGCTGCTGGTCTGGGGGCTACACTTCAAGGGTCTAATGTGTGGTTACATTCCAAATCCGGATCCCCATATCTGACACCTGGATTTTTTTGAGCCTTTGATCAAAAGTGGGGCCCATGGATCAGCAATGTTGGCCTTACCTGGAAGCCAGTTAGAAATGCAGACTCAGACTTACTGAATTAGTGGATTTTAATAAGATCCTCCAGTGATTTGTATGCATGTTAAGCCTTGAAAAGCACTGATTTAAACTCCTTCTAGCTAGCTTTCCTTCCTCCCCTGCCCCTCTCGAAACCATTCTGCTAATTGTTGCCAAACTTATCTTCCTAAAACACACTGAGACACTGCTGCTCCCAGACAGGGAAAGCTCCTACTACAAGCCCAAGCTCCTCTGTCTGGTCTTTGAGCCCTTCTCCCCCAACAAAATCCCTTTCTGTCTGTCTGTCTGTCTGTGTAAAACAACATTTATTTCTTAGCACTACCTTGCAGCATGCACTTTTCACTCTAGCAAGGATAGTCACTTTGCTTCATTGCAATCTGTTTCATTGTGATGGATAGATAAAAGCTCCTTGATACATATTTGAGGAAGCCTGCTTGCAGAGCCTTAAATACACAGATCGGCACAGAGCAGAGTGCTTGGGCCACAGCAATTTGGTCTCTGAGTGCTACTTTCTCTTCCATGAAAAGAGAAATAACAATAATATTTTCCACACTTATTACCCAGGGTTGCTGGAAATAACCAAAGGTAATGGATTTGAAAGGGCTTTGTATACTGTGAACTGCTATGCAAGAGCTCGTAGCGATTGCTGAAATGAAACCCTGTGAAATGAAAGCATTCAGTTGTCATCACTCTATGGGAGCGGAGAGTCTGCTGGCTGCCTGGAGAGCCAGGGCTCGACGAGCCAGGCAGCACCCCCGGCCCGCAGTGAGAAACTCTGCCACTGCTTCAGGAATCCCCGCATCTGAGTTTCATCCTGGAGGTCTCTCAGAAACCACATCAGGGCAGCCGGTAGGTACCAGGGGGAGGAAAAGTTCTCTGCTCACTGTCTGGGGGGCTGGGTTCCTGAAGGTGCTAGTGCCCAGAAGGGGGTCTCTTTGGCAAATGAGCCTGAGACAGTCGGGGAGGTCACATCCTCCCAGCACCGAGCTGATCCAGTGGGAGGAAGCAGGAACCCCACTGTCATTCTCTTTTCTCCTTAGATTCCCACCGTTTCTGGAAAAGCGTCCCAGGGAATAGCAGATCCCTGTGCTGCTAGGCTCCAAATAAATAATGGGATAATTAAGGATGAAAACCCGACAACAACAAGTGTACAGTGAGCCATCAGGAGACAGAGGAAGTTCTCGGTAATCAAGGCCAGACGGGAGGGGAGGGACTGGCTTTTCCATGTGTCCTCCCTTCACTGATTTCTTCATTGATTCTTTTACCCCATGGGCTTTGGTTGAGTGTCTACTGTGTTCACGGTAGTGTGCTGGGTGCCAAAGGTAAATAAGGAATGTCTCTTTCCCCAAGAAAATGCAGTGAAGGACACAGCCATAGCGTAAGTGGTTTCCACGTAGCCATGGGTGCCCTCGCAGAGGTGGCTGCGGGAGAAGAGAGGAGTCAGCCACTCGCTCTGCGCCCAACAGCCCCAGGATCCATGCAAGCTGCGGAAACGGGAACAAGAGGACAGGCCGTGATTCAGGAGGGGTAGCCTTTACTTCTTGTACATGTTTAGTGAAACATGTACAAGAAGTGCTGTAGGTATTCCTATAACGGTAGGTGTTCCAGATTCCCGACCCCAGCATGAACTCTCAGTGAAGAGGCTCAGTCCTGGTTATATGTGTGATGTTCTAGTCACACATGTAATGAAGAGCCTGTAACATGTGACACGTGGAAAGGCAGAGCAGAGGAGAGCTCCATGGAATGCCTGGGACGAGATCAGCAGCCACCACTGGATTCAGCCTCGAGCTGAACGCCGGCCTCCTGAGCATGCAGCGCTGTGAGAACAGGCCTCCTTCGGGACGGGGGTGCCATTGAAACCAGAGGGAGTGGGGGGAGAGGGAGGGTATTGAGTGAGGGTGGGGTGAGGAGCAGAACACATGGGGCCGGACTGGAAGGAGAAGCCTGGGAAGTCAGGGACGCGGGCACGGTAGGAAAGGTGGCCCAGGGACTGCAGGGGTCGACCCAGGGACGGGGTCAAGAGTGACCCCAGCAGGGCAGAGGGGTCGTACCTGCAAAAGAACCCAGTGACCTTTCTTGGCAGCCAGGTCCAGCACAGCCTCAGCCACTACCTCCTGTCCTTGGCCCAAAGACACGTTGTGAAAGTTCCGGTTGTTGAAGGTATATCCGAGTTTTTTACCTAAAAGGGGCAGAGAATGGTCATCATTGCTTCTAATGCCATTGAGTGCTCATGAGGAAACGCGCACCTCCGCGCGGCTCCCCCATCGCAGGCTGCGGGAAGCCGTGCACCCCGACCTCACACACGGACCCCCTTCCTTCACGGGGCAGGGTTGCTGCATCTTCCAGCTTTTTTTTGCCAAAGAGAAGGAAGCACTTGTCTAGACAAAATGCTTCACCCCTCCCTCCTCACTTAGTCCCTGCCAACTAAAAACTGGCACTTGCCATCTGCCTGTACAAGGATTAAGTCACTCGCTACTGTAGCCGCTAACCTTCAGCACCCTATGAAAGGAGTTCAGGGTGGAGACCAGGAATGAGGCCCTCTGTGCTCTGGGAAGAACTGGCAGAACAGGTCTTCAGATAGTTAGGGATTCTCAGGAGAAGATGTTACGAGCCCAGCTCTTACGTGTCCTCATATCTAGAAAAGCACTCCAGTCCTTCACGGTGACGTCTGCTCTTCTGCAAACACGTGTGCCTGACTGCATGCCCCCCCTCACCAAAACCACATGCGCACTGACCTCCGAGTTGCTGTCTGCTGGGCTACAGTCCTCATTTTGCCCCCAAGAAAACTTAACTCACAGCTCTCACATCGTGCTTTTTTTTCAGTTGACATCCCAAAGAGTGGGCACATGTGCCGCTGCCCTTCTGTGCAGACTCCACTTGAAGAGCAGGCATTGGGCCACCATCCTAGAGAGTGAAAGGCTCGAAGAGTAGCAAGAGTGTGGGCGTGGCCAGGTCTGACGTGCTTTGTCCCCTGAATATATTAATAATAATATACATTTTCCCTGGAAGCTTACTGGGAGGTGAGGCCAAGAGGGGCACGACTCGGGTAGTTCGGCTTCCTGTACTTTATGCCATATGAACCTCCTCCCTGTTATTCCCACCACATAGAACCTTTACCCTCGTCATTTTGCACGAATTAGAGTGAAGAGAGGCAAGAGGCCAGCCACGAAGGGGCTTGGCTGCGTAGGTGTGAATGCTTGTATCTCACTGTCGGGAATGGAGTAAGGGAACGGCCACGCAAACGCACATGTCACAGCTGGGTCACTGGAGCAAGGCTGATGCTTAAGAGTTGCTCTGCGAGCCCAAGAAAGACTTCACACAAAGAAATAACCTTAATATAGGCAGCCAATTCTGCTTGGACAGCAGCTATTCACCCAACCCAATAAAGTTTGGAGGGCTTCCCTGGTGGCGCAGTGGTTGAGAATCTGCCTGCCAATGCAGGGGACACGGGTTCGAGCCCTGATCTGGGAAGATCCCACATGCCACGGAGCAACTAGGCCCGTGAGCCACAACTACTGAGCCTGTGCGTCTGGAGCTTGTGCACCGCAACAAGAGAGGCCACGACAGTGAGAGGCCCGCGCACCGCGATGAAGAGTGGCCCCTGCTCGCTGCAACTAGAGAAAGCCCTCGCACAGAAACGAAGACCCAACACAGCCATAAATAAATAAAAAATAATAATAAAGTTTAGAGAAATTACATAATATTCTTTAGAAAAAAGGATCAAAAAATGTGTAATACCATGAAGGAATCATCGAGCAATTTTTCTAAGAAGGTGAGATGCACAAGAGAAAAGAGGAGAAATTTAAAAGAGAAAAAGAATAAAAGTCTGTACTTAACAAATTTAGTTTCAGGGGAACTAAAATTGAAGTTGCAGTTTGATACTTGTGCAAGAAAATTTAAAGAACACTGTCAATATTGGATGTGTCTTTAAAGCACTAAAACAAAACTATAGTGTGTTCTTTAACTGTACAAGACCAAACAAGATGATGACTTTTTGTAGTGAGGAATAGTTATTACAGATTCAACTGAGATGAACCCAAGAAATACCCTTATTAAACTCTATAAATCCTAGCTGGCAATAGATTTGCTGTCAGCTTTAGAGCCAAGACTATGAACAACTTATTCCAGAGAAAAAGAACAGGATAAAGATGCTGGGATTATTAGATAGCCTCGGTGACATTTCTGCTCACAAAGACCCTACTTCTCTTCTTTGTTCACAAACAAAGGGTACAGGAAAAGAGGGCTTAACGAAAGATTAGTTCGAATTCCATGTGCTAGGGCTTCCATGCCCCCACCCCCCTGCCTTCAGCTCCTCTGTCCCTTTCAGATCTTCCTTCCAGCACCCCTATGGTGGTGTCACCAGGAGCCGGGCCGCACTGTGAGCCTCCCTGAGCATCCTGGTGGCCGTCCCTCCACGAGCTCCAGTCTGAGGACGCTACAGCGTCCGTGGCCCGCCGCCTAGCTCACATACCCCTGGGGCTGGGAGGAAGGGGAACATCCTTCTAGCCTTGTCTTGTTACTTGTCCTCATATCCTTTCATGTGCTCTCTTCTTTTTTTTTTAATTTAATTTATATTTATTTTAACATCTTTATTGGAGTATAATTGCTTTACAATGGTGTGTTAGTTTCTGCTTTATAACAAAGTGAATCAGTTACACATATACATATGTTCCCATATCTCTTCCCTCTTGCATCCCCCTCCCTCCCACCCTCCCTATCCCACCCCTCTAGGTGGTCACAAAGCACCGAGCTGATCTCCCTGTGCTATGCGGCTACTTCCCACTAGCTATCTGTTTTGGGTTTTTTTTTTTCGGTACACGGGCCTCTCACTGTTGGCGGCCTCTCCCGTTGCGGAGCACAGGCTCCGGACGCGCAGGCTCAGTGGCCATGGCTCACGGGCCCAGCCGCTCCGCGGCATGTGGGATCTTCCTGGAGCGGGGCACGAACCCACGTCCGCTGCATCGGCAGGCGGACTCCCAACCACTGCGCCACCAGGGAAGCCCTAGACATCTGTTTTACATCTGGTAGTGTATATATGTCCATGCCACTCTCTCATTTTGTCACAGCTTACCCTTCCTCCTCCCCATATCCTCAAGTCCATTCTCTAGTAGGTCTGTGTCTTTATTCCCATCTTGGCCCTAGGTTCTTCATGACCTTTTTTTTTGCTTGTTTTTTAGATTCCATATATGTGTGTTAGCATATGGTGAGATATCATCTCACACGTGTCAGAATGGCCATCATCAAAAAATCTACAAACAATAAATGCTGGAGAGGGTGTGGAGAAGATGGAACCCTCTTGTACTGTTGGTGGGAATGTAAATTAATACAGCCATTATGGAGATCAGTATGGAGGTTCCTTAAAAAACTAAAAATAGAATTACCATATGACCCAGCAATCCCACTACTGGGCATATACCTTGAGAAAACCATAATTCAAAAAGAGTCATGTAACACAGTGCTCATTGCAGCGCTATTTACAATAGCCAGGACATAGAAGCAACCTAAGTGTCCATCGACAGATGAATAGATAAAGAAGGTGTGGCACATATATACAATGGAATATTACTCAGCCATAAAAAGAAACGAAATTGAGTTATTTGTAGTGAGGTGGATGGACCCAGAGTCTGTCATACGGAGTGAAGTGAGTCAGGAAGAGTAAAACAAATACCGTATGCTAACACATGTGCTCTCTTCTAAAGCACATGCTATTGGCTACATTGCCTACTAACTCTTATGTTTTCTGCCTTCTATCAACTTCCTAGCAAGAGTCACTTTTATTAGGGGTTTTGGAACTTGGTTTAAAATATTCCATATTTTCTGTCTCATCATTATCTTGGTGAGCTTTAATGCCACTATGGATGACTCAGCCAACACCCAGCCTCATGCTTCGTCATCTTCAAAGAATTTCTTTCCATTTCTGTTCCCCGTTCCCAGTGGCTGCAGCGAGGCTTTGTCCCTGCAAACTCTCCCACATCTGGCACATCATTCTTTCATTTTTACTCACAACTCTAACTTCCTGCTGTCCAGACTGCTCACTCTCTTACTCCTCCTTGCATATTACTCTATATCAGCAAAACGTCCAGTCCATTGGCTCCTCTGTGTTTTCTAACCTTCATCTTTACCTCCTTCTTATTTTAAGATGGACCCAATAATCCTTCATTTGAGCCATGATCTTATAAAATTCTTCACTCCATTGCCCATTCTACGTCTGCATCCCCCAACTTCTGTAAAGCCACAACCCTGTACAAGTCTATGTGTTAATACAGGAGAAAAAATAACACACTGAGTGAACCGGTGCCACCACAAGCTGATGCTCCTCAGTCTTGTGAGGCTGTCTGGTGATCTGTCACGTCCAGAAGCTGGCTATGTTGTCCACTCCCCTCTTCCCGTAACTTCCTAATGGCTGCCCCGCTTCTTACGCTCAGCACTTTGCTTCACGCTTTACTGCTCCCTCTGCCCGACAAAACATCTGCCACCTGGTAGAACACCTTCCATTTACTGCCATTGTATGTGCCTCTGCGCACATCCCTGTTCCATCCCCATCCCTGCACAGCCCCCTCTCAGTGGAAGGGCTGTCCCCCGTCCCCAGCACATGAACAGATGGGTGAGTGTCCCTCCACACAGAAACTACACTCTTCCAGTCTTGAAGCTGCTCTGTACAGACTGTACTTGCTCCATCCTAGCCAACTTCAACTGACGCTTAAGAGAAAGAGAATGGAGTCAGGAACAATGAAAAAGAGGCTCTCAGCAAAGTGTTGATAATCTAGCTGCAAAGACACCGAATTGAAAACTGTTTCCTTGAACACACCTGGTAGCAGGCTGACAAAAATCTAAAGGAACTCCTCCTCTGACCAGCACATTGGAAAGAGGGAGAGGAGGCAGTGGAAGGCCCAAGTGGTAGATAAACGGAAACATTTTGTCAATGCCAGGAACTGGACAAAGGAGGATGGAGACCAAGCAAGATCATGCAAGAGTCAAGTCAAAGAAGGACCAGAGAAGGTGCCTTGTAAGGGTGGGAAGGGGAGGTCCTCTGTTGGGAGGGCCGAGGACGATACTGTGCTTCGCAAGGGTGTGACAAAAGGATGTAAAGGAAGGAGCAAACCGAGCTGCCTCAAAGAATAGACGCGTCATCATCGTCATTTTAATGCCGTATAATGCTACTGTACTTTTAATGTTTCAAAGCCTTTTCACATCTGAGATTTCATTCTTATCTTCACAGTAACCCTGGGAGGAAGGTATTAGGGGGTGATTGGAAATGATGGGTGATTGCTTTTAGATGAAGCAAAAGCAAAAATAATCATGCAAATAAGGAAGTGTGGCTCATTCAGGAAGAAGGTGATGAGAAGAGAGAGAAGGTAAAGAATTAATCTGCAAACGCAAGAAGGAATGCTGTGCGGGTGGGTGGAAGTGGGTTCATGTTAAAACATAGGCCAAGGAAAGTGGATGGAATTCTGTCCTCCTCCTTCGTCAAAATTGTTGAGGAAGGAAAATCTTGGAGGAGACTAAGAGGCATAAAACTGCCAGAAAAGCTTAGATTCTTTAAAAAAAATTTTTAATTAAAAAAATTTTATTTTATATTGGAGTATAGTTGATTTACAATGTTGTGTTAGTTTCAGGTGTACAGCAAAGTGATTCAGTTATACATATACATATACCTATTGTTTTTCAGATTCTTAGAAAAGCACAGATTCTTAACCAAGTGTCAATGGATGAGCTTCAGAAGCTTAGAGAACTCCAAAAATCATATATAGTATTTTGTCTGTCTGTGGGTTCATGCATTTCGGGAGAAGGGCTGGAGTGAGGATGGGGGAACAAAATCTTTCATCTGCCAAGCTTTGTCTGCGTCTACATGGAGTAAAACAGTGTCTGATGGAGTCTGATGCACAGACTCTGCCCAAGCACAGAGACAGTGAGTTTCCTGAATAAGCGGGGGCCTAGGGGACATAGGGGAAAGTGAGTCAGTTATGTGGATTCCAAACCTGAGAATAGGAGTCCGTCAGGCACAATGATTAGATCCAAGATGTGGAGCACATGATGTCACCAGGGTATATGTTCTAAATGGGTGCATGAGAAAACGAATCAAACCATCCAGAACGCAGAGGGGGAGGAAGAGAGAGAGAAAGAGGCACAGGTGCCCAGGCAACCTCTAGCCGATGAACAGCAATATTGCCTCTGGTCGGGAAATATGCGTTAAGATGAAGCCAAGGGCAGGGCTGAGGTGACTTATTCAGAGACAAATAACCAATACGGTTCAGGGACAGGTCAGCTTGCCTGAAACGACAGAAAGCTTCAAACTACATGATGGAATAATAGTTGGGGGTCAACTGGCAAAGAACAGTAGGAAATTGCTCAAAAACAGGGTATATGAAAGCTTCCGAAAAGGAAAATACTGAATAAAAATGAGGAGACTAGATTTGTCATTATGAAAGGAATAAAACCAACATGGGACAGAAGGAATACAGAATCTATGAAAAAGTGAAAGTCAGGAATAACATAGCAATAACAACAGTTCTTATGCTCATTTATTCATTCGTTTGTTAATTCATTCAACCGATATTTACTGAGTACCTCTCTGTGCTAGTTACGCTTAGGCACTGGTAAGAAAATGATGAGCAAGATGACACGGTCCTTGACCTCCAGGGTCTTAGCGACATGCAGACAGGCAAACGTAAGTTAAAATTGTAAAAGAAGGGTCTAATGAGAATTGTATTCAATGCTCTGAAGCAAATAATATGTATAAGGGGAAACCAAATGGTCTCGTGCAGAGGTCAGGAGAAGCTGATCCCTGCAGGACTGGCAGGCATTGGACTGACGAGCTGGGGAGAAGTATTTCAGGTAAAAGGAATTGCTTGAGAAAACGCCCTGGGCCGGGAGGGCTCATGACGGAGAACCTAAAAGAGCCATGTGGCCAGAGAAGTGTGAGTTTGAGGGAATGTAAGATCCAAGGCTGGACAGAAAGGCCAGGCCATGCAGGTCACAGAGACCATGTTTATAGTACTGGACATTACCTTGAGAACTGTGGGGAACCACTAGAGCGATTTAAGTGGGAGAATGATAACAATCAGACCTGAGGTTTGGCAAGATGAGTCTGGCTGTAAGAGCAGCAAAAATTGCAGGTGGGGGAGGAGAACCGGGATAAGTTAGGAGGCTATTGTGATAGTCCAGTGAGAGATGTGGTGACTCAGAGGAGGGAGACACAATGAAACAACTAGACTCATTTGAAACACATTTAGAAGGTGGAAGCAATAGGACTAGATGTGGTAGGTAGTGGAGGAGGGGTCTAGGGTGACTGATTCCCAGGTTTCCGGCATGAGCAACTTGCTGAATGGTGGTGATATTTACCAAAAATGATAGAATAAAATTTCCAGAGATAAAGAGAGGTGTGACTCTCCCACTTGAAAAGGCAGGCTGAGTGCTGAGCAGGTGAATGAAAAACACCCGTACCTAACTCAGCTCATGAAATGTCAGAACACACGGTAGAAAGATGATCCTAAAGTTTCCAGGGAATAAAAATAGGGCACCAACAAAGAAACAAGGGAAGAATAGCACCCTACTAGCATATGGCCTCCTATGAATAAAACTGAATTCTAGGAGACAACTGAGCAGTGTGGACACATTCTGAGTAAAAATCATTTTGGACCTAGCAGACCTATTTAAAGAGTATGTGGGCAAAACTGGTCTTTTTAGACACCCAAAGATTCAGAAATTTTACTTCCCGTGATTTTTTCCTGATGACTTATGCTACCAAATCTAGGATGAAGCCAATTGATTGGCAGTAATGGGAGCTAAATTCTTATTTTTCATACCAGGGAATAAATAGATACTGAAACTTTATAAATTCAGAAATAGTGATATAAATTATTAGTAGGAAATAGAGAAACAATTGTCAGAAGGAATAAATTCAGAAATAGGCAAAACCCCAGTGCCTGGGAAGGGGGACTGGGTGTGGGAAGGGCTGGAGCTGAGAACTATTGCTTTTCATTTTAAATTCCTTATTATAGGTATTTTAAAAATATGTTACTTGAACTTTTTAGGAGATTACAAAAATATACATTAAATTAGTGAATAAGATAATTCTCTTCCTTATACAGAACTCATCTATTCTTTAGAGCCAAACACCAGGCTCTAAATCTACACCAGGTGTAGATTCCTTTCATGGAGGTGTATTACCTGGTCTGGATTCTCATCCATAAAGACCTGGCTCTGTAAAAACCTGCTGAGGCCTTACTTAACTTTGCAACATGTGTAGTTTTGCTAGCTTTTTTTTCCCCCTTGGCCGCGACACGAGGCTTGAAGGATCTTAGTTCCCTGACCAGGGATAGAACCAGGGGCCACGGCAGTGAAAGTGTGGAGTCCTAAGCACGGGACTGCCAGGGAACTCCCTAGTTTTGCTAGTTTTATAGTTTTGATTAGTCATCCATTTGTTCATCCCTTTATTTAACTTACATTTTAAAATGTATTTATTTTGGGCTTTTCTGGTGGCGCAGTGGTTGAGAGTCTGCCTGCCGATGCAGGGGACACGGGTTCATGCCTCGGTCCGGGAAGATCCCACATGCCGCAGAGCGGCTGGGCCCGTGAGCCACGGCCGCTGAGCCTGCGCGTCTGGAGCCTGTGCTCCGCACGGAAGAGGCCACAACAGTGAGAGGCCCACGTACCGCAAAAAAACAAGAAAGCAAAAACAAAACCAAAAACGAAATGTATTTATTTTCTTTTATTTATTTATTTTTGCTTGCGTTGGGTCTTCGTTGCTGTGCGTGGGCTTTCTCTAGTTGCACGAGCTGGGGCTACTCTTCGTTGCGGTGTGCGGGTTTCTCATTGCAGTGGCTTCTCTTGTTGTGGAGCACGGGCTCTAGGTGCGCAGGCTTCAGTAGTTGTGGCACATGGGCTCAGTAGTTGTGGCTCATGAGATCTGGAGTGCAGTCTCAGTAGTTGTGGTACACGGGCTTAGTTGCTCCGTGGCATGTGGGATTTTCCCGGACCAGGGATGGAACCCATGTCCCCTGCATTGGCAGGCGGATTCTTAACCACTGTGCCACCAGGGAAGTCCTATTTAATGTATTTATTTACTGAGTGCCTAGCACGTGAAAATACAGAGATAGGAACTTGAATACTACCTTGAAAAGGACATCTATTCCCAGAGCTCTCACTCTCACATAAAGATACCGTAGTAGTCACTAGACAATTACAATGTGATATATAGACCGAAGGGTGCTCTAAGAGCACATGGGGAGGGGTACCCAGCACCTTGGAAATCAAGTAGGGCTTCCTGGAGGTGGTGACATTGAAACTGGTATCTGAAGGATGAGTAGAAGGTAGCCTGGTGAAGGGGATGCCAGAGGGGGGACAGAATGTTTGGGAGAATGGAATGGCTTCCATGTAGAGTGAAAAAGAGGGGAGTAGGGACATGTAGGCAGAATAAGGAGTGCCCAAAGGTGCCCATGTTCTAAATCCCGGAATCTGTGAATATATGTGACTTTACAGGCAAAAGAGACTCTGCAGATGTGGTTAAAGACCTCCAGATGGGGAGATTATCCTGGGTTATCTGAGTGGGTCTGATATAGTCATAGGGGTCCTTATGAGGGAAAGTGGGAGACAGTAAGCCCCATGTATGATTTCTGACCTCCAGAACTGTAAAATAATAGTGTTATTTTAAGCCTCTAAGTTTGTGATAATTTGTTACAGCAGCAACAGGAAACTAATAATGGAAAATAGGCTGGAGAGATAGGGAGGGACTGGAGGACAAAGCTCCCTGTAAGCCATGTTAAGGTGTTTGGACTTCATCCTGAGGGCACTAGGAGCCTGTAAAAGGACTGTACTTGTTTTTCAGAATAACTGCTCCAGCCATAGGAAGGGGAATGGGTGCGTGGGTGGTGGGACAAGGTCTCTTCATGAACCTGCTACCTTACATCACAGAGCAGTCCTCCCTCTGTTCATGACCCCCTGGGGTTGGTTCAGCAATTACCCTGATTTCTGTATGGTTAGCAAATACCAAGCACTGCAAAATGAACCTTGAATCAGGAAAAGAGAAGCTGACAGACGCAGAGTGACAGTGCCTGGGGCTGGTGCAGCCTTGGCTCCATAATGAGGTCTTCTTACCTTGATTTTCCACATCCTTCAGTGGGTCCACCCCTGGAGACAGGATAAAAAACATGGGAGTGGCTGGTCCCAATTCTTCAAAAGAGGCTGCAAAGTCCAGTGCTCTTCCCACCACATATTTGCTTCCTAACTTCTCCTCAATAAAATCTCTGCCAGGAATAAAAGAAGGTCCACGTGTGTATAGCAGTCACAGAATAATAACATATGAGCAACAGAGGTCTGTAGACATGGAAGGATGTGCTCAAGATCACGGCTTGGCAGTTACGGAGCTAGGACCAACGCCAAGCACGACTTACTGATTAAGTCGACACTTACGTCCTTTGCTGCTGGTCGTGCACCTGCTCACCTAGATCAGGGCTCCTTCTGGATCCCCATCCAGCCAGGCCACCACTGACTCCTCTGTGGAGCTGGGATTTCCTGTTACATCACCACCACCCATCAGAAGCCTGCCAGGAGCAAGCAACGCTTTCCGGAAGCTTGCAGGCAGCTAAGACCTCCATACATTGTATCCCTGGGATCCTCCATCCCTATCCATGATTGAAGGCCCTCCAGGCTTCTAGTCCCTCACGTTCTATCATTCTCTGTGTTTCCTTTCACCTTACTCCACTTACCAGTGTTCCTCTTCCTATGTCCCATTTCAGGCTAAACAAAACCTTGCAGTTGTAACCACTTTCTGACAATCCAGCCTAACTCTTGGCCTTAAAAGCTCCCGCAAGGACAATGTTTTCCCTGTACCCTTCTCAGCTGGGCTCATTCTCAGTACTGGGAGCTGGGATCACGGTCCTGCTCACGGATGACCATTACATCTAAACCCTTTCTTTCCCACTCGTGTGGCTCCACTGAGGCTCGTTTGCCCTGACTGTACCACCACGACCCCTGCACATCCATGTCGTCCACTGCTCCTTTGGTCCCTTTACTCATTCACTCATCACTTGGACTTTGGCTCATGGACTGTCTCTCCACCAGCCTGAGTGACGTTAGCGTCCATGTGGACAATCCTCCAGATTCTTAACAATCTTCCATTCTTCCCCATGTCAGCCACCTGATTCCAAGGCCACACCCTCATCCTTGTGGTTTACTTGGGAACTTTTTCTATGTCTGAAACCATAAATGGAAACATCTCACTCTCTGACCAAAGCTTTCCATCCTTATAGTTCTTTTAGTAACTTATCATTGGTGAACTTATTCTTTACCTGTATTGGTGCCATAAATGCAGGATTTTCAGTATCTTGGCCTCCCTGGTGTTTTTTTTCTTTCTTTCTTTTTTTATCATCCCCTTATTCTTGTCACTACAAGTCTTGTTCAATTCAGGGTAGGCTCCATGGCCTGTAACTTCCTCTTTTCTTTTTTTTTTTTAAAACAACTTTCTTGAGGTACAATCAACATACCATAAAATTCACCAATTTTTAGTATACTATTCAATAATGTTTAATACATTCACGGAATTGTAATCTTCATCATAATCCAGTTTTAGAACATTTTAAGCCTGCAATAAGATTCTCCTGCCTACTTAGAGAATTCCTATTCCTACCCTCCAGCCCCAGGCAGCTGCTAATTCGCCGTCTCTGTAGGCTGCATGGCCTGTGACTTCTAATCATTCTCCTGCCAGAACCACACACCTCCCTTCCCTAAGTCTTATTCCACCAGGGATCCATGCTCTGAATCTACCCTAGGGCTGTTGGATGCAGCTGTAGAAAATCATCCAGTGGTGAAGGCTGGCGCCCTACAAATGCAGGATCTCACCAGGTGGGCCCTCAATGCCGCTTGGAATTCTTTGAGTTTCCCTGGTCAGCAGTCTCCCATTTTTTCACAGATCCTATTTCAGATCTTTTGCACATTCCTCAAATCTCCAACCCTGCCACCTCCCCTTTCACACAAACGCACGCAGCGAGATCTTGCTTCCTGATCCTCAGAGGGAGTGGAAGTCATGAGACAAAACCTTGCTCAATTTTCTGCCATGCTTTTAGCACCTCTGCTGCAGTCACACCCACCTCTCTCTGTCTTTTGTAATGAAAGGGGTGCTCCTCCCGCCAAGTGTGACCTTTCCATCTGTCCTCTGGATCTCACATCTCCTGCCACATTACATGTGATCCGCCTCCTTCCCAGTGCTGATACTGATGAGCACCTCTTCCCAAAGGGTCCACTTAGATATTAAGACAATACATGGCAAACACAGAGCAAGCAACGGGCCTCATGGGATTTTGGTTGTTGGTACAAAGGCTCCCATCAAGATAAACTTGTGGCCTTTGTGCTCAGCCCTGCCGGTCTGGCCACACCCATCCTGGCTTCGCCACCACCCTGCCCCTACCTCATGGCATAGGTCATCCGGTCAGGCCGCATGGCTCTCATCATGCAGAGGCGCTGCAGGCCTGTCTTGTTCTTCCACTCCTGGGGGAACTTCTCCTTCTCAGGACATTCTGATTCGATAAACTTTTTCCAGCCCTTGGCGGATCCCTCAATGTCCCGATCCAGATTACAGAATTCTTCCATTGATGAAAGTGCCTGAAAAATGTCAGGGAATCTTGCTCTGAAATGCAGTTTCTCCAGAAAGCTGTCATCTGTGTTGTGTTGGGGGTTGGCGGGGGGCAAGGCGGTATTTTAGACATAATTCTGTCTCGTTCATACTCTTTTCTGGAGTCTTGAATCTTCCCGCCCAGTAAACTCAAGGTAGAGGAAGGATTTTGATCAGCTTACCATCAGCAACCTGTCCCAATAATATGCAAGGATGGGAAATGCTCAGCTGTGGAGACCAAGCAGCACCTCCCTCGAGGGTACTGCTGGGAAGAGGGACAAGAAGGGATGCTGGGATTTTTCTGGTCCCGGAGCCCGGACACTTGAAGTCAGTGACTCTTCTCTTTCATTCCCATACTCACACTCACTCTGCCAGCAACGCCTGTCAATTCCTCCCTCAAAATGTCTCTAGAATCACTGACTTTGTGTTAATGCCAACTTTAACATTTCTCTGTGTCACCTGCTTCCCTAAGCATTAAATCCCAAGGCATAACATCTGAATCAAATCTCTTCATTTAGGGCTTCCCCCCAATCCATCCAGCTAACCAGGTGGCCCATTTCCTCCCTCCTCTGTCCACACACATCTGCCCTCAGCCCCGGAAATGTGCCAGATGATCTCCAAACTTGGTGCCTTGTTCACACTAGTTTCATCACGGGAGTGGTCCTGTTCTCTTCTCCACCAAATTCCACTCCTTTCCTTTCTTGCACTGGTCACGATTGTTTGTCAAGGTTCTACAAGATGTTAGAGTCCAGTCCAAAATCAGTCACGTCCACCTCTCTAACCTGCAACGCACAGCCCTCCTACCCTTTTTTTGTGGACCACTTGGAACTACTCACAGAGTTGGTAATTTCCAAAATTTACAAACAGCTCATGCAGCTCAATAACAAAAAAACAAACAACCCAATCCAAAATTGGGCAGAAGACCTAAATAGACATTTCTCCAAAGAAGATATACAGACTGCCAACAAACACATGAAAGAATGCTCAACATCATTAATCATTAGAGAAATGCAAATCAAAACTACAATGAGATATCATCTCACACCAGTCAGAATGGCCATGATCAAAAAATCTAGAAACAATAAATGCTAGAGGGGGTGTGGAGAAAAGGGAACACTCTTGCACTGCTGGTGGGAATGTGAATTGGTACAGCCACTATGGAGAACAGTATGGAGGTTCCTTAAAAAACTACAAATAGAACTACCATATGACCCAGCAATCCCACTGCTGGGCATATACCCTGAGAAAACCATAATTCAAAAAGAGTTATGTACCAAAATGTTCATTGCAGCTCTATTTACAATAGCCCGGAGATGGAAACAACCTAAGTGCCCATCTTTGGATGAATGGATAAAGAAGATGTGGCACATATATACAATGGAATATTACTCAGCCATACAAAGAAACGAAACTGAGCTATTTGTAATGAGGTGGATAGACCTAGAGTCTGTCATACAGAGTGAAGTAAGTCAGAAAGAGAAAGACAAATACCGTATGCTAACACATATATATGGAATTTAAGAAAAAAAATGTCATGAAGAACCTAGGGGTAAGACAGGAATAAAGACACAGACCTACTAGAGAACAGACTTGAGGATATGGGGAGGGGGAAGGGTGAGCTGTGACAGAGCGAGAGAGAGGCATGGACATATATACACTACCAAACATAAAATGGATAGCTAGTGGGAAGCAGCCGCATAGCACAGGGAGATCAGCTCGGTGCTTTGTGACCACCTGGAGGGGTGGGATAGGGAGGGTGGGAGGGAGGGAGACGCAAGAGGGAAGAAATATGGGAACATACGTATATGTATAACTGATTCACTTTGTTATAAAGCAGAAGCCAACACACCATTGTAAAGCAATTATACCCCAATAAAGATGTTAAAAAAAAGGATGTGTGACTGCTGATCACTTTAAAGCCATACCCCTCCCTCTTCCTCTTCTGCTCCACTCCAGGACAAGCTGACAGGTAAGCCTGGGTGCTCCCTCCTTTGGTGCCGAAGGGAAGTTGTATCGTGCAAGCCCCGCCCCACTCCAATGACCAGAACACCCGCAAGACACCTCCTTTCCGGGCTCTCTCAAGCCGATTTCAGACTGCTTGGGAGTTCCCCTGCTCTTCCCAGAAAGTCTCATTATGTGAGTAATAAACTCTTTCGTGCCTTCTAGTTATGCGCAAGGCGTCATCAGTCTGGACATGGGAACCGCATTTTGGGTGGGGTCCATCCTGTTTCTTCAGAGTGCTCACGTAAACGTTACTCACTTAGGCGGTCGCTTACCTGCAGCCTTTCTGTGGTCACTCAACTCCACTTGTGTGTTCCATCTCTCTAATGAGATTAAAAGCTAGACTGTCTCCAAAGCACCTACTGCAGTGCCATGAATTTTAAGGAATCCACCATTCCTGTTATGTGAAATCATTCATTCATTTGATATTTATTGGATGCCTGCTACATGCCAGGTACTTGGGAATACAAATGTGAACCAAAAAAATACACTTGCCTTCGGGGAGCTTACAATCCTAAGAGAAAGAGACGAGGGAGGCCTTAGTAGGGATATAGAATTCTGCTGGGCAGAGAGAGAGGTAGAGGGAAGGGCAGGGCATTTCATGGGGAAGGATCCAGAGTCCAAGTCTGGAGTGGGGAGGGTGTGGGGCATGGTAGAAGGCAGTGTGACTGTGGAGGACGGGTCTACAGGTGACAAGGGGGAGGTCAGGCTGGAGAAGGACACGTGCACTTGACCAGGGCTCGCCCAGCCTCTTCTCCCGTGTGGAGGAACACATGTCCAGTCCTTAAGTGCCCTTTCACGTGGGCTCTGTGGCTTCCTAATTTCACCCTTAGCATGCAGAGCAGGGAACACACCAGTCATTGTGCTGAGAAGTGGCGTGGAGTGGCACGGGGGATGGCGGAGGAGGCACCAGGAGACGAGAGCTCTGCTCTCGACGTCACCTCTTATGAGCCTCTTATGACGCGGAGCCTGTTTTTAAACCTTTGTGGGCTTTGACTTTTTCATTTGGAAAATGAGGCCAAGTAACCGTTGTCTGCATAGCTAATACTCTAATGTAGATACAAGTGCTTTGAAGACTATAAAGCCCCTCTTTGTGCTTTTCTGGGGCTCCTACAGTTATCGAATTGCAATTGCTGGTTTCCTTGTCTGGGACTCCCACAAGATTGTGAGTTCCCTGCGGGCAAGAGCTTTCTGAGCCGTCTCTGTACGCCTCAGGCCTAGCAGGCTGCCTGGCGCTTAGGAAGCGCCCCATTAATAAAGTTTGACATCTGGGCGGCCAGTGGGAGGGCCCTTGACAGGCTGAGAAAAGCTGCCGCTGCGGTAATTATTTCCCTCTGTGCCGAGGACCAAACTTTCCTCTTCTTTCAGGTTGCCACTTCACCCCTCTTCCCAGCTGGCATCACCATTAACCCTCCTGCAGTCCCATTACCCACCCCTGGCGTCACCACAAAACTGAGGAAATTACACGGTGATCAGGGCTCCCAGCTACCGTGGCTGGGTCTGAAACACGCTTTCTTGAAGCTCTGGGTTGAACACAGTTGCAATGTTTAATCTTCCAAATGAGGAAAAGGGATTTCTAATGTTCTAATAAGCTAAATGGAAATGACTAATTAACCTAATTACATTGGACTGGGTAGCAAAGTACAACTGTGCTAAATTGGCATTCAGAGAGGTAGCCAAGGGGCCTTTTCAAAGGCTAACAATGCCCGGTACCACAGATGAGATTCTTTAATGAAGAAGAGGACATGCTGACTGACCAAAAGTGATCAGCAAGGTAATGGCATTGTATGTCTTGCTTCTAAGATCCCTTGGTACTCTGAACTTATTTACAAAACAGAACTAGAGTCACACATATAGAAAACAAACTTACGGTTACCAGGGGGAATGGGGGGGAGGGATAAATAGGGAGATTGGGATTGACAGATACACACCACTCTATAT
The DNA here is from genome assembly GCF_008692025.1 of Phocoena sinus. Lineage (NCBI taxonomy): Eukaryota > Metazoa > Chordata > Mammalia > Artiodactyla > Phocoenidae > Phocoena > Phocoena sinus. Next base: position 5,513,627 of record NC_045782.1, read on the forward strand.
AAAATAGATAACTGATAAGGACCTACTGTATAGCACAGGGAACTCTTCTCAATACTCTGTAATGACCTATATGGAAAAAGAATCTAAAAATGAGTGGATATATGTATATGTATAACTGGTTCATTTTGCTGTGCAGCAGAAACTAACATAATATTGTAAATCAACTATACTACGATAAAAATTTTTTAAGTAAAAAAAAAAAAAAGTAAGAGAACATGCCCATTACCTAAAAGTTTAACATTTGATGAGACTTTAAAAATCCTTACAGAGGGTACTAATAAAAGCAGGATATGATCACAAAGATTTCATTCATCACCTGCTTATTAGATCTTCTGGGGAAACAGGGCAATCAATCTTCCTCATCAGACAGGGTGTTTTAAAAAATTTGTTTTATCATGTCCTGTTCAATTATACTTCCTTTGTTTCTTTAGGCTAAAAGCCAACTGAACACTTAAAAAGAGCATTCGTCAGAGGGCGCACGCTGCATTGTGTTTCACCTGCCCACGTCCTGCACTGGGCTGGAGATGGATGGGGCTGGACATGGCTGCTCTGGTAACAAAACTCAGAGAGAAAGATAAAGCTTCACTCATTTTTAGAAACCTTTGAACAGCCAGATGAGCTTAGACCGCAAAACAAAACCAAAAAGCAAAGCAAACCAAAGGGTGATGGAACCAAATTGCACCAAGTCGCTTTCGGAGTTGAGCTACGGAAAATGAAAGCAGTGAAGAGTGCTTTTGAATCACTTATTCTTTATGACTTTCGCTGCAGATGGCTTTGTGGGATAACAGAGAGAAAGGCAACTGGACTGAGCCTAACTTGGCAACTCACCATTCCTCAAAGGTTTTCCTTCGATGGACAAATTCTATCAGGCACAGCCCATGTCAACCACAGCATATATACACCTTATAGCTGGGTAATTAATAATCATAACTGTGATAAGGTGAATTGTATGCATATCTTCAAAGATATGTTGAAGAACTAGCCTCCTAGATTTCTGAATGTGACCTTATTTGGGAATAAATAGGCTCTTTGCAGGTGTGATCCTGTTAAGATGAGGTCAGGAGGGTGGGCTCTGATCCATTGTGACTGATGCTCTTATAAGAAAAGAAGAGACGCAAAGACACAGAGGGAAGACGGCCATGTAGGGACCGTGGAGACTGAGGCAGAGATCTGAGTGATCCTGCCACAAACCAGGAGTGCCTGGGGCTTCCAGAAGCTGGAAGAGGCAAGAAAGGGTCTTCTCCCTGAGGCTCTGGAGGGAGCATGGCCTGCCAACACCTTAATTTCAGACTTCTAGCCTCCAGAACTCTGGCAGAATAAATGCTGTGTTTTTAAGCCACCCAGCCTGTGGCACTTTGTTATGGCCATTGTAGGAAACAAATACAACAGCCATAACCCCAACCATAATTGGTTTCCATTTACTGAACATTTATGTGTCTGGCATAACAGATAAGGAAACAGAGATAACCTGTCAGAGGCCACACACACTCAACCTTGAACCTGAACCCAGGAATGTCTGACTCCAGAGCCTGGGTTAACTGGTCCATCTCCATCATTGCTCCAGTTCTGCAAATGGGCTCATTTAGAACTGCTTCCCAGTATTTATTTTCCATACGAGCATCAGACTCTGAGTCATTATTCTCAAGCTCCGGGGCCATACTTCCCAGCAGGTAGCCATTGGCCACATGTGAGTATTGAGCAAATGAAATGTGGCCAGGATGACTGAAGAACAGGATTTTTATTTGCATTTTATTTATTTATGTTTTTTAAAAAATTTAACACATTTATTCTTTTTTTGGTATAGTTGATTTTTTCCTTCATATTATTTATTTAGTTATTTGTTTACTTTTTTACAAATTTTAACACTTTATTCTTTATTTGTTAATTTTAATTATTTTTAAATTTAAGTTTAGAAGCTGGAAATTGCTTTAGTAATTGGAGAACTTTGAAGTATGTTTGAAACAACTTGGGTATATGAATCAAATGTTTTAACTCTAAATTTTATAAAATCTAAATTCAAATCAAGTATTTCTGATGAAGATTTAGCATCTGAATTGATATGTGTTATAAGTGCAAAAAATACACACCAGAATTTAGACTTTTACAAAAATATAAAATATCTCACTTATAACTTTTGTGACAGTTACATATTAAAATGATAATATTTTTGCTGTATTGGGTTAAGGAAAATATATTATTAAAATTACTTTCGTCAATTTCATTTTACAGTTTTTGCATTTTTAATGTGGCTACTAGAAAAATTTAAATGACACATGTGACGTGCAATATATTTCTTTTGGACAGTGCTACTCTAGATTGCATCTATTCATTCATATCTTACCTTATGTAGCCTAGAAAAGCTGATGGTTTTCCACACATATGCTCTGCACTTATTATAATTATTCTTAGGCATTTTATAACTTTGTGATTTTTGGTTGCTGTTGTGAATGGAGTTCCCCTTTGTTTCTTTCCCAACATATTATTCTCCTTCTCATTTGCCAGACTGGGTTCAGAATGACAAACGGAGCTAATATATAAAAAAAATCACACCTCTATTATTTAGATCAGGGATCAGAAAACTGTGGCCTGCAGGGACAATCTGGCCCACCATCTGTGTTTGTAAATAAAGTTTTATTGGAACTCAGCCATTTCCATTTGCTTACCTATGGTGTGTGACTTTGGCAGAGTTGAATAGTTGTGACAGAGTGTGGCCCTCAAAGCCTAGATATTTGCTATGTGACCCTGTGCAGAAAAAGTTTGATGACTCTTGATTTAGACATAGCCCTAAGGATGATTAAAAGAAGAGCTACAGACTCTGAAAAAAAGTTAGAAAAACATTTTGGGCAATGGCAGCATTTCCCAAGATGACTCCTTTGAAGAGGGCAGCACGTACATTAATGATTAAGTGCTGGGGTTTTGTTATAAAGTAAATCAACTTGGATGGATCTCAGGGGAGTTACGCTGAGTGATCAAGCCAGTCCCCAAGGGTTACATACTGTATAATTCCATTTATATAACATCCTTGAAATGACAAAATTATACAAGTGGAGTACAGATTAGCGGTTGCCAGGCATTAGGAATTGGGGGAGGGAGGAGGTTGTTGTTCCTATAACAGGGTGACATACACACCAGACGGAGTTTTCTGGGTCTTGACTGGGGTGGTGATTACATGATAAATGTGTGTGATAAAACACACACACACACGTGCATGAAAAACAGGTGTAATCAGAATAGAGTGGTGGATTGTATCAATGTCAGCTTCCTGGGTGTGATACTGTGCTACAGGAAAGCTAGATGTGACCGCTGTGGGGAACGGGGTGCAAAGGTTCTCTGTTATTTATTATAATTGCACGTGCATCGTTGTCTCAAAACTCTTAGAGAGAGAGACACACAATCATATCAGACTCAGACCTCCTTGTGCTACAGGACATGCAGGAAAGCCAGCAGATCGTATCAGACTCAGACCTCCTTGTGCTACAGGACATGCAGGAAAGCCAGCAGACATGGAAGCTTATAAATAGGATTCACTCTGTGCAGGTGCCACCTTCACACGGCAACAGCACCTGCCGCGGGGCTCCTGCAGGTGCGGACTGGACCTCCTCCCACCGGGAGAGTGCGTCTAGACTCTGGGGCTGGTGGTCACCCGGTCCACGCTTACTGCTCAGCCCTGTGAATGCAGGTGTGGTCCCTACTGAAAGGAGCTCATAGCTTGGGATCTTTTTGATGTTCGTAGAATCCCAATGAAACTAAGCTAGATGACATGGAAGGAAGATGGACTTTGCCATCAGACAGACCAGAACTCGATTCCTGGATCTGCTACTTATAAGATGAATGACCTCACTTTTCTTACATGTTAAGTGGGAAAAAGTAATACCTACTGCCCAGGTGAACATGAGAATAAAATAAGATAGTGAATTTTTAAGGTGCGCTACAAATGTGAGCTATTATTAACCACTGAGAACCCCAGGCTGGAACGCGTTCCTTGCTTTGAGGCTGTCAGGACCCATGGGGAGATGGACGGCTGGCAGAGGCCTGGCACCTGTCCACTCCACGGAAATGCTTGCACAGCATCTCCACCCCAGCCCTGGCCTCACAGAGGAGCCCGCATTCCGGCCCTGAACGCTGGCAGGGGGAAGGCAGCTCCGCTGAGTCAGAAACACTCACAGGGTCCTTCTGTTCCCTAACCTCCTGGAGGCAAAGCCCACGCACAAGCACACGCACCTGCTCCTGCTCTGCAAAGCCTTCCCCGTAGGCCTGGGAAGGGGGAGTGCTGCCATGGGGTGCAGACAAAGGGACGGACGCACCAATGTTTAACACAGCTCATGGTGAGCCCCCAAACACACCCCTGCTGGCTTCCTGGGGACAAGTGTCAGGAAAACACTCCAGGAGAGGAGAACGTGACTTTCTCCCTAGGGGCTGGTACTGACCTTGATGCCACCCCAGGCCTGATGGGAGAGGAACTCCACGGGACTGGTGACGTCTGTCCGCACTGGAGATCGAAGCAGGAAGTCCAACTCTGCTGCACTGACTTCCTGGTTCAGGAGGAGAATCTGCAATGTGGGAGGACAGTGCTGTAGTTCTTTAGCTGGCGGCAGTCACGGGTCCCAGAGATCTCTGGGGTTGTCACTCAGTGTAACTAGTGCCACTTCTAACGCTAGAGCCCGCCCGTCAATTTGGGTTGTTGAAAGAGGATGAAGTGGGAGAAAGTGTATATCTGTGCAAATCACCTCTGGGTGCAACTGACTTCACCCCCAATATCAGCATGAGTTAAATGCACACAGTGAATAACTGTATCTTGTCAAGCAAGGACTTCATGGATCCACCATAAATGCCATGAAGTACCTGCCTACGATCTCACAGAGAAGATGACACATGCAAATGACATGATTTGAGGAGGCTGTCAAAGTAACGGATGAACACATGCAAAATAGAAGTGCACATGTGAATCAACACTGCTAATGGTGTTCCAGAACGGGGGGGTGGCCAGCAAGCAGGGGCGGGGGATGAATTTGGCTCAACTTTCTCTAAGTGGTCCTGAATTGGGTTTTAGAGATGCTAAGCGATGGGAAGATTTGGGCAAGATTTCCGTGGGGCGGGGGCAGTGGAAAGTGCAGAGGCTTGGGGGGGAATCAGTGCGGTGCGTTAGGCAGGTGGTGCAAAGCACTCGGCTGGGTTAGAACTAAAAATTCACGCTGAGAGGCGCTCAGGAAATTGTTCGGCCCCTTTCAGATGGCATTCTCCGCTGAAAACTTACAGATGGGAATACTCACGAAGAAAAAATAATTTGGTTAGTTTGAGGAAAAGTCTTTTAAGGAGAAAACAGGCTAGAAATAGCAGGTGAGGTGAAGAAGCCCTTGTAAAACGAGGTTGAAATATTTATGAGGGGAGTGGAGTGAGAGCTGGGGGTGGAAGCTCCTTAGGGTTTGGGGTAAATGAGTGGCAGGAGGGAAATGTGTCTGTGCTGGGGCTCAAGTTCCTTCTGTGATGGCCAAGCTGTCATCTGGGCTGGAGAGGGGAACACAGAGGGTGAGAGGGATAAGTCACACTAACATTCCCCCGTGAATTTAGGCTTCGGAACGTGCAAACAGAGTCAGCGCAGGAGTGATTATGGAATATCTGACTTTTAGAATTGGAAGAGACCTACAGGATAATCTATATATGAAAAAAAAATCCCAATCGTAAATGACTAGATAGATGCAAGGGAATAAATTTCCATGGTTTTCTGATGTTGAGAATAAGCAGAAGGCAAGGGTTTCTTATTAACACTGGAAGCCCTGATGCTCTCAAGCCCTTGAGAACCAGCGTTCTTAAGGAGTTTTCTAAGGCCAAGGCTGCTATGGCTATAGAAGGACATTTGCAATTTCTTATTCTGGGGGAAGGTTTGGACATTAAACTTGCAACCTTAAAGGTAAATAAATAATTAGGGATACTCTAACAAAGTTCTTACTGCATCTCAAAAAGTATCTAGTTATTAGTAGGGCCATTCAGTTTCATCCTCAGTGCTAGTTGGGATTGATTGGTAGTGGCTGCTGGAGGGCTCTGTTGAGGAGGATCTTAGATCATCCAGGATCACCAAGGAAAAGTAAAATGGTTGATTAAGTACGTCTGCCATGAGTGGGACAATGGTGGGGGCAGCATGTGTGCACCATATTGGACCTTCTTATCTGATGCCTCTGCTTAGAGCGCAAAAGTCTTCACAGACAATGGAAACTGATGTTAAGAGAAGAAAGTTTCTTTACACCTGCTGGTTGGGCATATACAGTGACCTGTTTTCTGGAAATTTCTTCAATCCACTTTTACCTGAAAGGTGAGCTGGGAAAGGTAGGTCAGCTTATCACGCTCAAAGAGCCCACGGGTGGTGTACTGGTACATAGAGAAGGTGATGCTGTCTATTAGATTGGCCACCCGCTCCTTGAGGCTCTCATTGGGAGCAGCCTTCTCCACAGCCTTCTGGAAGACGATGTTGAAGGCCTGGGGACAGAAGGTAGGACACTGGTAATTTACACAGCTCTGTGTACGTAGCTAGTAGTACTACCTGTGATGAGTATTACGATTTGCCAGCCACAGAAATGTTTTCCCAGCATAATCTGCCAAGAAGGTACAGTGGCAACAAGAAAACTCTTGTCTTAGTTTGCTAAGCTCGTCTTAATTGGCTTATATAAATTATTACGTTGTCACAAAGTGGGCAAAGCTGTGGGGCATATAGAGAAGAGCCGACAGTTTTGGTCAGTGAAAAATAAATGTCCAGTGACCAAAATAATTAAATTAAATCCAATAAGTTTTGTTGGAAAGTAAACACAGTCAATGATAACCAGTTAGGATGGACGATTCTATCCTCTAGATCAGCCGTCCCCAACATTTTTGGCACCAGTTTCGTGGAAGACAGATTTTCCCCAGATGGGGGGTGGGGGGGGTGGGGGGTGGTTCAGGCGGTAATGTGAGCGATGGGGAGCGGCAGATGAAGCTTTGCTTGCTCGCCTGCCGTTCACCTCCTGCTGTGCGGCCTGGTTCCTAACAGGCCGCAGACCAGGGGGTTGGGGATCCCTGCATCTAGATTATAAAATTCCCGATGGTACATTCAATATCATGTACAACTTTGCTGTCTAGAAGAGACCCTTGTACATAATAGGCACGCAGAATATTTTCAATTAATTACTTTTCCTTTTGGTAATGATCAGAACATCAGGTGTTCCTTGTTTTTCTTTCTAGTAATTCTGCATCGTTTGGTGAGTCCACTTACATGTGCTTTTTTCTTATGGACCCTTGCTGCAATGGTGGGAGCAGAGCCTGCTTTGGTTACATCTTCTGAACTATACATTATGGGTATAATATGAAATAAAAATCATATGAATCAATTTTCCATTGTTTTAAACTTAGATACAGACGATTTATAAAAAATTAATATTAGGAATGCTGCATTTTGAATGTGATATGAATAGAATGAATCATTAAAGAAAATAAAAATTAAGATATAATTGGGTCTTTTCAATTTTTGGCTCTGCAGATTTCCAGTCTTCTTGGTGTTTTTTGTTTGTTTTGTTTTGTTTGTTTTGAACACATATTTTCATGTGCCTCATCTAATCTCCTTTTGTCAGAAAGAGTCACTGAGGTAGATTTCAACTACTCTCAGAACTATGGAAGTGATCCCGTAGTTATTAGGCTTATCATGCTAACTTTTATACTGTTTTAAAATCTTTTATAATTCTTTCATATGGGGCTTTGACCTGAATATAATGCCAAGTATTGGATTTCGTTTATAAACATAAGATATTACAAACACAGTTCACTTAATCTGCAGAGACTCTGAGTTGAGGGAAGGGGATTGGGACAGGATGGAATGCCCTCTCCAATTGAATGAGTTCTAGGTAGTGGAGGCCATCACCTCATCCCCACACCCTGGCCTCCATATGGCAGCTGAGCTTCACAGAATGAGGTGTGTGCTCTGAATGTGTGTGTGTGTGTGTGTGTGTGTGTGTGTCCTCTCTGTTTGTTGGGTTAAACCAGAGAAGTTGTTCAGAAATGCTCCACCACCCCCTAAGACCTCTTCAATTGTGGTCTTTTGGTGAATGCCTTAGGGGATAAAGATATACTTTCAGAGATGTACTTAAAATTTATAGGTCTTTATTTTTTCATGAGTAAGATAAGCTTAGTCAGCACTTACAATTTGCTAACGTCTTTGGTTTTAGAAATATCTCAGCAACCATAAAGCAGTAGCTTTGAGGATATTAGGGTAATAAGGAAAGTAATTTAAAGGTGGACTATTATCATGGCCTGCTTTGGTTTTAACTGATAAAAATGACATGCACATTTGATCATTCCGATTAGATTTTAAGCTCTTTGGGGCAGGGGTCACTTCTCATGTTTCTTGGTATCCTCTTCCACACTTTCAGTAAGCACAGTTCCTGCTGTAATATATGTACTACTTAGTGAGTGAGGCCAAGACCTGCTGTGGTCTCTCCTGCTGTTCTAGCCAAATAACCTATGAGTCATGAAAGACCCAATTAAAGAGACGAGGACTGTAAGGCAATGTAGCTGCTCTCCTGGATTTGATCTTAAATAGCTGCCACAGCTAATGAAACACAGATAAACCCTCATGGAGAGCTGCACTGGCTGTATTACACTGCTGAATTATGACTGTTCAGAAAATTCCAGGTGTAAGCCACCTTGAGAGAAAACTGGTACATCGGGTGGATCCTGCTGAGGTCATTCATGATGAAGTAGAGCAGAGAGGCCCGGGCAGCTGCCGGCCGATAGTGTTCCCGGGCCTCGTTGATTTTCACCTCCGTCGCCTTGGCCTCCTGCACCTGTCAGAAAAATCAATAGTGGTCCGTTGTTCAAACCAACCAGGGCTACCTGAGAATCAGCGTGGCCTCTCTGTGTAAGCACATTGTGTCTGTGTGTGCGGTGGGTGGACCGGGATGGGGGGAGCAGCTAGAGGGTAGAAGGCTGCCATGGTTTTCCTTAACTGAGCTTGAGTGAGGAAGAGATGACACACTCCTAGTCCTTCACAAGGTGAAAGTGTCAGCCCCTCCAGTGGGGACATGTGGGAGATACACACACACACACAACTTGAAAAATAAGCCAGAATTCTAGGCAATGGAATCCAGTAAAAGCAGCATACTCTAATTTTCTGTTTTCTTAATTTTTATGAGTTAATATGTAAATTCACAAAGAAGATCTCTTTCAATGGAGGTCTATTTTCAGAAAATTTATCAGAGGTAAAAATGAGAAAAGAGACCTAAGCATCAGACAGGGATTCTGTAAGAACATGCTATTAAATACAACCTCAGTATGACCTGTCATGCTCCAACATAGAGTGAAACTACTGATAATTCATGAGAGCCCTGCAGGAAAAAACAATGAGCACTACTGAAGATGAGCTCTCAATAAACAATTACAAACTTCAGGAGGAAGTGTTACCAAAGGGGACAATTAGAAGACCCTCTACCTACCCCCCCACAAAAAAAAATCCCAGAAAGATTAGCATCCCAAGAGCTGAAGATGACTGAACTACCTACCATTAGCTAATTGTGTTTAAAAGCAGTAGAGATAAAAGAAAGCATAAAATCAGGACATTATAAAAAAGAGAACAGACATTGTCTGAAAAAGAACTAACTAGAACTTCTAAAAACAAGAATACAGTTATTAAAATGGAAAACTCAGTGACTGGTTAAATAATGGACTTGAGTTGAAAGAGAATAAGCAAACTAAAAGATAAATTCTGAGGAAATTGTTACACAAGCAGCTCAGAGAGAAATTAAGATGGAAAATATGTAAAAGAGGTTGAGACTTGGCAGATAAAATGAAAAGATTTAAAATACATCTAAAAAAAAAGAAAAAGAAATACGTTTAACAGAAATGAGTACAGAATAGAGAGAGAGAGGCAATATTTGAGCTATAGTAGTTAAGAACTTTCCAAAATTGATTAAAGACCATAGATTTTACTTTGAAGAAGCAGTCAATGTCAAAGACAGCTTACTATCCACAGACTGCTGAAGAAGTAATTTTATTTGTTTCAATCAGAAGAAAACTGAATCCAAAAGGAATAAATGAGATGCAAGAATTCCTTAAATATGCAGTCAATCTAAATAACAAAGCCTACTGGGGACTTCCCTCGTGGTCCAGGGTTAAGACTCCATGCTTCCACTACAGGGGGCACAGGTTGGATCCCTGGTCAGGGAACTAAGATCCCACATGCCGTGTGGTGCGGCCCAAAAACAAATATTATAAAAAAATAACAAAGACTATAAAAAACATGATCAGTTTGGAAGTAGTAGATAAAAGCAAGGTGGAACTAAAGTGTTATAAAACAGTAGCAGAAGATGGAAAAAATGACCAAGTATTCTAACATCCTAATATTGTTTTGGAAGAGGCTAGATATAGTGCTTAATTTTAGACTTTGTTAAGTCAATACATATATTGTTAAGTCACCTATAAAATGAAATATATTTCTCATATATAAATGAAACAAGGTTAATTAATAAAATAAATAACTTTAAAATCAGCAAAGGATTAAAGAGGACGATAAAGAAAATTCAAGAAAGGAGAAAAAATAAACAAAAAGCATGGTTAAAAGAAAGTACAAATTGAGATAGTAGAAAGAAATCCAACTATATCAGTAATGTTAGTAAATGTAAATTGGTCAAATTCAGTAGTTAAAAGACAAAGATTCTCAGGATGGAGTGGAATGGAATAAAAATCACATAATTGCTCAGATTGTGTTACCACAGATTCATACTGTCCATGCTCACCTGGGTCCTTAATGCTGTGCATTAATCTATGTCCTTAGTCAACTTTCATTCTCGTCTCCTACAACAACTATTGTAAACCTTCACTCCTTTCCCCAAGCACCCTACGTCACCACCATCCCCTCATTCTAAGCAGATGACCATGACTATGACTCATGCTTTCACAGATGTATTGTATAGGGACCATCAGGAAGGAGTTTCCTTAATTCTGCCTTCCCTCCCACTCCCTTAATTTTCTGACCCCCCTGACCCCATTGCTCACATTGACTTATGGACCATTTGTAGATTCATGTTTGCCCCCTCTCCCCCATTATATTGGAATTAACTCTCCATATTTCTAAAGATAAGCTCTTCATCAGTGACCTGAATTACATTTCCCCTGATTTCTTATGTACCCCATTGTACTAATCACTACTTCTATTTCTGTACATTCAACTCCTCTTCTCAATGGCTCCTTTTCCTTTACAATCCATGCATCCTCCAATGTCCAGCTAGGATCTTAGTAAGCTCAGTCTCTGCCATCTTGGAGAAAAATCCTCCAAGGATGCTATGCCCTCCTTAAGTTACAATCCTTTCTCTTTCTACCATTTTATAGTCTGGCTTCCTTAAAGAGTTGTCTATACTCACTTCCCCTTTCTCAACTCCCATTTACTCTCATTCTAAGGCAGTCTGGCTTCTGCTTCTGCTACTTCATGGAAATCATTCTCCTCAAGATTATTGATAACTCCTTTTTGCAGAATTCAGGGGATACATCTCAGCTGTATCTTATTTGCATTCTCAGCATCATTTGACACCATTGACATCCCTTCCTGAAATGCTTTCTTTCATAATGCCTTATCTACCTGCTTTTCCTCCCACCTCCGCTCTATTCCATGCTTTCCATCTTCTGTACTTGTCCTGAAATGCATTAATATACTTCAGTGCTCTACTCCCAGTCTTATCACTGCACACACACCTTCCAGGTGACTTCATCCACTCCTAAAGTTTCAACAATCAACTACTTGCTAAAAAGTCTCAGCACTCTATCACCAGCCAAGATCATATATCCCCAAACCCACGGGATGTTCCCATGTGCATGGCCCAGAGGCATTTCAAACTCAACATGACATAAACTAAAATCATCATTTCTTCTCACCCCCAAATCCACTTATGCTCTCTTCTCTCAGGTGTTGGCACCAATATCTATCTAGATGTTTATTCCTGGAACTGAGACATTTCCTCGACAATACTTTTATCCATATATAATCATATCCAATCAGTTAACAACTTTTCCAATTCTATCTCCTTGAAGTTGCCCATAGCTCTTGAATTTGCCCACTTCTTTGTACCATCACTGCCAGCCCTACTTCAGAATGCCATCACTTCTAAAGCCTGGGATTCTTGGCCTCCTTGTGGTACCCCCACCTTCTGCCATGGAATTTGGAATATAACAGCTTTCAACCAAGTATTCATTGGATGAATGAATGAGAAAAAGAAGACAAAAAGAAAAGAAACAATAAAAGAATAAAAGGCTGCATACAAAAAGCCTGGCACACAGCAGGTGCTCAATAATTGTTCATTGACTTTAAAGAAAAGGATAAAGAAAGAGAGGAGGAGGTAGGGAGAAGAGACCAACATGGTCAATTCCATCTCTGACCTTCTCCCTCTGTGTGAGTTGGGCTCTGTTCCCCCATCTCTCCTGCCCAGGGCAGTGGAACTGCTACCGTAATTGTTTTACAAACTTTGCATGCCCCTCTCTAGAGACATGGAGGCCGTAGAGAACCAGCAGTAAAACCTGGTGGTCACACAGTGACTGAGGAGACAAGGCGAAGCTGGACCTTCCTCCTTTCAGTCTCTCATTCCAGCCTTAGTTGTCTGTTATCTCAGAGTGAGTAGGACCTGGTTTGTCTGCCCTGCCCATCATTACTTTTCATTTTTCCTAACTTGTCCCTACCTCGAACAAAGTCTTATTTCTCATATTTGGAGAAATCCCAATAAACTGACAATAAAGGTATTCCTTCAAAGGTGCATCATTCCTGGACACTGTTACAGACATGCTTATCCTGCTCAGAACCAGTAACTTAATTCCTCTTCTGGTCCAAGAGCAGGACTGAGAATGTGAAAGGGGCCCTGTAGGGTCAGCAGTCTGCTGGGGAAGGGCAGACATTTATTCCCGCAAGGGGGAATAAAAGTCTCCCGAACGTTGTGAAACAAAGGAAGGAAGCTATATGCTAAGTAGTTTCGCAGGATGATTCACCATTTTTTTTTTTTTTGAGAGCTGAGTTTCCCTGGACGTCGTTGAAGTTTTCCCATTAAAATCAGACTTGCGAGCTTTTGGCAGGCTGTGAGTTTTCTCGGGGTGCAATCAGGCCTGAACCAGCCAACTTGTACAACAGTGTGATTCCTTAGCTTCAGGGCAATTCCATGGGCTCACTGAGGTAGTCAGTTTGAGCGACTGTTTCCTGCACAGAACACGAGGCCCTGCGCAGATTAAGTACTCGTCAAACGTTTGTGGAGTACAGCTGTCAAGAGCATTTCCCAGGAGATGGGGGCACTCCATAACGCAGGATGTGAGGTAGTCATTTCAGGAATCCTGCCTAGCTTGACTTTCTAGGAGACACTCAGGAAGATGGAAGAGCCACCTGTTACTCTTTTTTTTCCCCTAGAAGTCGGACTCAGGGAGCAGGAGGAGGGCCTCTGTCCGCCAGCCTAGGCTGCCAGGTCTTACCTTTTTCTCAACTTCCGCAGCAGTCTGCTTGGTGATCTCAAGGTTCTCCAACAAGGCCGTTTCTCCCAGGAAGTTCCCAGAGGCTGAGGAAAGGTGAGAAAGCAGGCTGTCTTCTAATGTTTTGAGGGTGATTTTGAAGCCATTCTGTTGCTTCGTGAGATCTGACTGCAAATATCACATAAGGGAGAGTCAGGTGTAGAAGCCCAGAGCATCCTGTTCTCGGGGTAGGTCTGAATAGATAAAAGGTTATGGGCCAGAATCCCTTCCCTTAGCAAACTGGAAGCAGGATAGCAGAGTGCTTGGGACCACAAGCAGACAAAATCAGCAGGTGACCTGAACCCCAACTGTACCAGTTACTAGTCATGTGACCTTGGGCTGAGTTACCTCTTAACACGTCATAACCTCAGCTGGGTTAACCCCGGCCCTACTCGTAGGAGTGCTGTACAAGGCTTAGCACAATGCTGGGACACGGTCTAGTCACTAAATGGAAGTTATTTCTGGGAATAGTTAGAGGGTGGGGTCAAGTTTTACTTCTCCGGAAGGTCCTGTCTATCACCACTTTGCTGGCCCCCAAGGAAAGAGCTCTCCTATAGATGACCTTAAAAAAAAAAACCAACTAGAAATGGTTTTATACAGTTTCGACAAGATGATCGCAGGAGCCCTCCTTAAGGCTGGAGTGGGGCCTTGGTATCCAGGCAGATCTTACCTCCTCTCCCTTTCTGACTGTTAGGTTCTACGTCCTAAAGCACTGGGCACTCTCTTACTGTGGGTGGGTGCACATGTAACCTCAGGCAGCTGCACTTTCTCTGCTCTTGTACCGCCTGGGATTATTGCCTTTGGATCCATGGAAAGAACACTTCTTGTTGGAGGCCGCAGCCACAGTCACCCTGGCCTATTTTCTGTTTCTTAAAAACACATGCCTCCATCTTGCTTTATAACCAGAATTCACTCTTCTCTCTGCTGCGGGTGCCACCTCCTCACAGAATCTTTTTCTGACCTTTCAAATTTAAATTAGCCCCCTGGCACTCTAATATCTCCCTGTTTTTAAAATCTAATCGTGTCTAAGGAGAGGGGAAAAGGATACTATTTGCTATGGACAAAAGTGTGCCTCCCCCACAAGTTCATATGTTGAAGCCCTAACTCTCCCCTCCCCCATGTGACTGTATTGGAGGTGGAGGTAATTAAGGCTAAATGAGGTCATGAGGATGGGGTCCTCATGGTGGGATTAGTGCCCTTCTAAGCGGAGACATCAGAGAGCTTGCTCTCTCTGCACACACAAGGAAGAGGTCTATGAGTACATGGTGAGACACTGGCCACCTACCAGCCAGGAAGAGAGGTCTCACCAGAAACTGGACCCCTAACTCAGACTTCCAGCTTCCAGACTGTGAGAAAATAAACGTCTGCTGCTCAAGCCACATAGTCTATGGTATTTTGTGATGGCAGCCCAAGCTGATTAAGACGCTACCCTAAAGTGGCTGAATCCGTTTCTACTGCCCTCGCAGGACTGAACCCCACTTAGTTCTGGACACAGACGCGGAGCACATGTGGTGAGAGGCCCAAACATGTTCCTGTACAGCCTGTGCCAGTCCTGCTCTTGGACAGGAGTGGGGGTTCTCCCAGCTGCCTCCTGTCTCCTGTTCTTCAGCCTGCTCTATCCTGTTTCCCAGTAGGGTGTTCCAGGTGGCTGGATGGTGCTGGCGCTCCTCCGAGCTCTAGTGAAACCACGCTGCTCAGCTTCTGGAGGAACAGTCCCACCTATCCCAGAGCAGGGCACACGGCAAGGTCTGGTGGCAGGGCATCTCCTTCCTCCCTTCCTTGCTGGGTACCTGACGCACCTTCAGCTTCTCCAGGTCTGGCCTCTCCATGCTGACCACAGCGGCCAGCAGCTGGTCCTCCAGGCCGTCCCTGGTCACGGTGAAGTTGATCAGGGTGGCCTGAGCCTGCAGCTCGGGTTGGTAGTGAGGATTGGCCAGCTTGGTGTGAAGGATGAGCCGGAACTTGGGATTGTACTCACACTCTTTGTCTCCGATTTTAATGAACCTGGAACACAAGGGCTCATGTGAAGGTGGAGTGCCTTCCTGTGAGCTTTGGTCAGGGACAGAATCCTAGACGGGTTTTTTTTGCAAAATCGCAGCAAACAATATTGCCATACTCAGATGACTCCTCCCGAGCATGTTTAGGTTGAGCCCTCAGGCAGGGAACAGGGGTGGAGGGTGACAGACCTTCTCCCACAGCCACCACATCTGATTTTGCGGGCACAGCTGGAGGAAGAGCCACTCACTTTGTGGTCCGTGTACGTGAGCGCATTATGGAACATTTCCAGCAGATGGCAGTAAAGCATTTGCAGGAAGGGGAACCTTAAAGTTTGCACGAAGGTGATTTATAGGCTAGCAATAGGGCTTACTTTGTCTCATGGCTGATGGAGCATTACTTCTACGGGTGAAAATCGTTAATTAAGTAAATAAGCACGTCCTAAGGACTTGAAAAGGCGGCTTATGGCCTGGGCAGTGGGTGAGGCTCCCTTCAGATAATTCTCACCCCCCTCCTATGTGCCTGTGGCCCTTGTCCTGCCCCTCTTTTCCTCCTCCTCCTCCTCCCAGACTCTTGCTGAGCCCTGATCAGCCACCAGCACCCAGAGCAACAGGGGTTCATCAAGCTGACAAAGCACTGAGCTCTCAGAACTCAGACGACTGCCTTAGATGAAATGCTCACGGTTCAAAGTCAGATTGCTTTTTTACCACCTTCCCTCTAACGCTGCTCTAGACTAGTGCACTGGGGTCGTTGAGCAGCAAGCCAGTGAGCTGGCTGATGGAAGTTCCTCTGGAACTGCCTCTAGGGCATGAGGGCAGCTAAATGCTCCTCTTCTGGCAGAATGAAAGGTGTGCTTCAGGGGGGCTACTTGATGTGAGCTGAGGAGAGGAAGTTCTAGGAGGAGCGGGTCTGTGCACAGCTCTACCAGGGGCCGTGAACCAGCCCCTCAGAAGGGCCAGCAGTATAGCTGGGTCTCACCGTCCTTTCTTAACGCCTTCTCTCCCAAGCAGGGGTCCCAGCACAGGATCGATGGACTCCTCTAGGTTTTCAATCAGCACTACCTTCCCAGCTTCCAGGGCACGCTCGACAGTTTGAAGGTAGCTGAGGAGACAGGTGGGCGGAGTAAGCCTGCATCAAGGGGTGGACTGGAGACAGTCAACAGGCAGCCGTGGCCCTGAAGCACAGCAGTAAACTTGGAGGCACTGCTATCTGGGATGACGTCAGACAGCTGGCATATTTTTCTCTATCTAAAATGATACTTATGTGATCTGAACTATTTCTTATAAAAAGGGAAAAATGACAAAATGCAAAAAAGAATATGAAAATTAACTGTCATCCTTGTGTCATTTACATTTTGGTATTGCCTGTAGATGTTTGGATATATTTTCAAGTTTATTATTACTATTTCTATTTATTTTATATTATTTATATTTTTATTTATGTCTGCATTTATATTTATTTTTATTTGATCCGTGTAGTTCATTTGTTTTATAACCTGGTTTTTGTGCATAAAATGTAAACATTTTACCATGTCATTAAATATTCTTCTATAACAATATTTATGTGCCTGGGTATTAGACTGTATTGATACACCTTAATTTATGTAACAATCAATTACCAAAAGCTAGGCTATTTTTAATTTTTCAATATTATGTAGAGTTTAACAAGCACATAAAAAATTGATTCCCCTAAATAGATTTATAAGTTCAATGTGATTCCAATTCACACAATAAATAACAATATAACTTTATAAACCTTGACCAAAAATCTTAAAGTTAATCTAAAAGAAAACAATGAGAATGTTTTTTTAAAAAAATAAAAGATCATGAAGAATAAGAGGAGGGACTCACATTAGCTGATAATAAAATATTTCTTATAATTTCAACAATACAGATATGTAGAAAGAAGTCTTAAAGAATATCATACACCAAAAGTTGGGAGTGTTGGGAAAAAATGATGAATTATAGGGCCTATTTATTGCTTTGGGTAACTCCCCTCACCTTCTTTTTTTACTGATGATATATTACTTTTGTAATGAGAAATGCCACAATAAATGTTACTAAATATAAAACGAAATAATTAAAGGCTGGTATAGTATTGTATAAATAGAAAAGAATAAAAGCTAATAAAATATTTTAATATAGAGTAAAATGTCATCTCTAATTAATTGGAGAAAGGATGGAGAATTTAATAAATGGTATTGGAACAATGGCTAACCACTTGAAAAGTGAAAATTAGGTCTGTACCTTATATAGTACCTGAAAATATATTTCAGGTGATTGGATTTTAGTGTAAAAAGAAAACCATAAAAAAACCTAAAAAATCTTCTATATGAATATTTATATAATTTCTGGACAGAAAAAAGAATTTTCTAAATATGATTTATAGAAGAAATGTGACATATCTGACCAAAAAAAAAAAGTTGTAGTATGTCAGACCTCACAAAATTCAAAGGCAAATGACACCCTTGAACACTTTTCCATTCACTGATGAAGGGAGACTACACTTAACAGTCTTAAACCATACTACCTATAATGTAATATTTGTATTCAAATAATACACAACAAATCTAGAAAATCACCCAATAGAACAGTAGTCAAGGGACATGAACAGAGAATTAATTACTATATGTCAGGCACTATTTTCAGTACTATGGATATAAGAATGAGTAAAAAGAACGAATACTTGTGTCTAAAATGCAGTTATTGGTCAATTAGAGAGGAATATTTTAATCAAAGTTTGAAGGGAAGGCCAGGATTAGATTACCATGACTGATGACACAGATAAAACTACGTTGTGTCCTACCTCAGCATTCATTTCTCACCTACCTTCTCTGTAAGAAAGGATCCATCTGGGTATTCAACATGTGATTTAACTATTTTCTGAACATCGCATGCTTGATTTAAACAACCGTGGGTGGTCTGGACCCCTGGACAAGCATGTTGGGGACATGTGGCCAGGGCAGCAAGCCTCACGCTGGTGGTTGTATGTTAAGAGTGGATAAACCTGGGCTTCGAAGTGAAGATCACCTTGGTTCCAATATTGCCTCCATTAATTTTTAAAAATTTTAACTAATTATTTTAAAATTGTGGTAGACTATTGTCTACTACAGCCCCTGGGACCACCATTCTACTTTCTGTCTCTATGAATCTGACTACTCTAGGGACCTTGTGTAAGTGGAACTGTACAGTAGTTGTCCTTTTAGGACTGGCTTATTTACTTGGCACATTCATCTCAAGGTCTGCCCATGCTGTAGTGAAGGACAGAATTTCCTTCCTTTTCAAGGCTGAATAATATTTCATTGTATTGATACACCACATTCTGTTTATCCATTCGTCTGTTGATGGTCACTTGGATTACCTTCTACCATTTGGCTAGTGTGAATAACGCTGCTTTGAACATGGGTGTGCAAATATCCATTGCCTTTAAAACTGTGTACTCTTGGGGAAATTACTTAACTTGTGTGAAACTCTATTTCCTCAAATGAGAAAATGGTACCAAGAACACTAACCTCATTGGTCGTGTGGATTAAAAAGCATTTGAGGTAAAGCTCCTAACACCAAGACCAACACATATCGACCACCTAATAAGTGATCTCTGGCCCTCTCCCTCCTGCTCATTGCCCCATCCTATTTTTCTCATGTCTCCTAGAGACACAGAACAAGAATTGAGAACTGGAACTACAAAGCTAAGTTATAACAGAGTGAATGAAGCAGTGCGGGGAGAGGAGCTGAGGTCCATGAAGTGCGGTGGGTGCTAGTCAGACATTCTCCCTGTTGTTCATGTCCCTTGACGTGTGCAGTAACTCCCCCACCATGTACGGATAAAGCCACATGGCAGGTGCAAACGGTTCTGAAGGTTCCATAACTATCTCAGCTGCTAAGCACCCCACTGCAAATGTCCCATCGTTCCTCAGGAGAGAGACGCTTTACGTTCCCTGTGGTTCTGGGGCAGAGGTAGGAACAAAGGGTAGAAGAGAGCTAAGAGAGGCAGTTTTTGACAAAATGTGAGAAAGACTGTAAAACACAGAGCTGTCTGACAACGGAATAGGGTGCTTGGGAAGCAGGAAGTATTCCAGGAGAGATGGGAGGGTGAACCCCTGGGCTGGTGGAAGAAGGACTCAGAAATGGGTCGGGAGGCTGACGCTTATGATTTCTAATGAGAAAGAAAACACATGTTATACTGAGTGAAGCAAGTCAGACAGAGAAACATAAATATCATATGATATCGCTTATATGTGGAATCTAAAAAAATGGTACAAATGAACTTATTTACCAAACAGAAATAGAGTCACAAATGTAGAAAATAAACTTATAGTTACCAGTGGGGAAGGGGGGAGGGACAAAATGGGAGATTGGGATTGACATATACACACTACTGCATATAAAATAGATAGCAATAAGGACCTACTGTGTAGCACAGGGAACTCTACTCAATACTCTCTAATGACCTATATGGGAAAAGAATCTAAAAAAAAGTGGAGATATGTATCCACTTTGCTGATCCACTTTGCTGTACAGCAGAAACTAACACAACACTATAAACCAACTGTACTCCAATAAAAATAAAGATAAAAATATGAAAAAGAAAGAAAAGCAGAGACTCAGTACCCAAGCATCTCTCACTGAGACATTTCCTAAAGCGAGAGGAAAAACAGGAGAAAACTCCTGGAGGAACCAGGAGGGTAGAAACAATCCACAGCGGCTTAAACCCTGCTCATCACATTTTTTCCCTCTACATAAACGGCAAGGTGGGAACTTCTGTGCACAGCCACCTACCCCTTCTGGCCAATCTGGGTGACCTGGAGGTCCTCGCCATACTTGTTCTTGATCCATTTGATGCCTTGTAGCTGAGGGTCCACCATGAGTGGCCAGCGCTCGCAGCTGAGGAGGATGGTGGCATTCTCCGTGGACATGCGGTCTGCAGGGAGGCCCTCGTTCTGCCAGGCAGCCACGTCGGCATCATCCGTCAGCATTCTCAGGGGATCTAGGTTGGGGGTCACTGGGATGGGAACCTGGTGGCGAAGAAAGGCCACACACGCTCAGAACAGAAGCGTGCGCTCTCAGCTGGGGGTGGGGTCTGCAGCTCACTCAAAGGACAGAACTCCTCTAAAAGAAAGACCAAAATCCCCCTGAGGAGCACTTTCCTGGCTGTGTCATTATTCCTGGAAGCAGGTTTTCTTAACGTCCTGATAGTCTTTTTTCTCTTGATGGATGAACAGCAGAGAAATTCTGCCCGTGTCATCCTCTGTTCTTCAGTATATTCACCCAAGTCAAATGTCTACCATAGATCATTTGTATCTTAATCAACAGCCTCCATCGCCCTCGCCCAAGTTAGCAGGGTCACTTCCTGCTACATTTCTATGCTTCACAGACCAGGCCCACACCAGCCTGTACTGACCACCCTCTCCTCTCAGCATCACCACTTGCCACTGATGCCCAGCTTGCAAACGACTGCAGACGCTCCCCTTCCCCCTGCCATGGACAACCCCACCCCCTGGAAGGGCTGCTTGAGGACTTCTCCCACACTGGGAGGCCCAGGAACAAACCACCAGGCCTGGGAATGTCTCCCCTTGGTCTCTGTCCCCCCTGGGAACCCTTCCTTTTCTTCTCGTTGACCTCTCTCAGCTCATTTAATTCTTCTTCAAGTAATTGTTTTCATTAGAAACACATATACTTTTTAAAACACTGGGGTAAAATTCACATTCCCTAACCATTTTAGAGTGCACAAGTCAATGGTATTTAGTACTTTCACAATGTGCAACCATCAGCTCTATCTCGTTCCAAAACATTTTCTTCACCCCAAAAGGAAGCCCCAAGTCTATCAGCAGTCACTCCCTATTCCCTGCTACCCCCAGTTCTCAGGAGCCTCTAATCTGCTTTCTGCCTATATGGATTTACCTATTCTGGATGTTTCACATAAATGGAATCATACAATACGTGACCTTTTGTGTCTGGCTGCTTTCACTTAGAATGCTTTCGAGGTTCACACATATGCCCTTTAACCTCTCCAACTTTCTCTTCTCTGCAGTTCGTCTTCCCAGTTATCTCAGGAAAACCTCTCCAGACCATCTCCTTTCCCTTTAATTACACCTGCTAAGGGTACAAATGGCCAGTGCTATACCTTCGAGCAAACCTCAAAAGGGAAACCAGCCACTGGAGGTTCTTATCCTGGGATCAGAAGGATCAGTATTTCAGTATATCAGATATTCAGTATATTCAGTATATCAGTATATCAGAAGGATCAGTATTTCAATAGAATTGTTTTCCTTTGTAATCATATGCATTCTACTTTATACACTAAAAAACATTACTGTGAGAAGGATTCCATAGGTGTTACCAGACTGCCAAAGGGGTTTGTGGCGTAAAAATACTTAAGTATCTTAAGATGGGTCACAAATCAAGCCTTGGTATATTTAAGAAAATTGAAATGGTATCAAGTATCTTTTCTGACCACAATGCTATGAGACTAGATTAAATTACAGGAAAAATACTGTAAAAAATACAAACACATGGAGGCTAAATAATATGCTACTAAATAACCAAGAGATCATTGAAGAAATCAAAGAGGAAATCAAAAACTACCTGGAAACAAATGACAATGAAAACATGATGACCCAAAACCTATGGGATGCAGCAAAAGCAGTCCTAAGAGGGAAGTTTATAGCAATACAATCCTACCTCAAGAAACAAGAAACATCTCAAATAAACAACCTGACCTTACACCTAAAGCAATTAGAGAAAGAAGAACCAAAAAACCCCAAAGTTAGCAGAAGGAAAGAAATCATAAAGATCAGATCAAAAATAAATGAAAAAGAAATGAAGGAAACAATAGCTAAGATCAATAAAACTAAAAGCTGGCTCTTTGAGAAGATAAACAAAATTGATAAACCACTAGCCAGACTCATCAAGAAAGAAAGAGAGAAGACTCAAATCAATAAAATTAGAAATGAAAAAGGAGAAGTAACAACTGACACTGCAGAATACAAAGGATCAAGAGAGATTACTACAAGTAAGTATATGCCAGTAAAATGGAAAACCTGGAAGAAATGGACAAATTCTTAGAAATGCACAACCTCCTAAGACTGAACCAGGAAGAAATAGAAAATATAAACAGACCAATCACAAGCACTAAAATTGAAACTGTGATTAAAAATCTTCCAACAAAAGCCCAGGACCAGATGGATTCATAGGTGAATTCTATCAAACATTTAGAGAGCTAACATCTATCCTTCTCAAACTCTTCCAAAATATAGCAGAGGGAGGAACACTCCCAAACTCATTCTATGAGGCCACCATCACCCTGATACCAAAACCAGACAAGGATGTCACAAAGAAAGAAAACTACAGGCCAATATCACTGATGAACATAGATGCAAAAATCCTCAACAAAATACTAGCAAACAGAATCCAACAGCACATTGAAAGGATCATACAACATGATAAAGTGGGGTTTATCCCAGGAATGCAAGGATTCTTCAATATATGCAAATCAATCAATGTGATAAACCATATTAACAAACTGAAGGAGAAAAACCATATGATCATCTCAATAGATGCAGAAAAAGCTTTCAACAAAATTCAACACCGATTTATGATAAAAACTCTCCAGAAAGTAGGCATAGAAGGAATTTACCTCAACATAATCAAGGCCATATATGACAAACCCACAGCCAACATTGTTCTCAATGGTGAAAAACTGAAACCATTTCCACTAAGATCAGGAACAAGACAAGGCTGCCCACTCTCACCACTATTATTCAACATAGTTTTGGAAGTTTTAGCCACAGCAGTCAGAGAAGAAAAAGAAATAAAAGGAATCTAAATTGGAAAAGAAGAAGTAAAACTGTCACTGTTTGCAGATGACATGATACTATACATAGAGAATCCTAAAGATGCTACCAGAAAACTACTAGAGCTAATCAATGAATTTGGTAAAGTAGCAGGATACAAGATTAATGCACAGAAATCTCTTGCATTCCTATACACTAATGACGAAAAATCTGAAAGAGAAATTAAGGAAACACTCCCATTTACCATTGCAACAAAAAGAATAAAATACCTAGGAATAAACCTACCTAAGGAGACAAAAAACCTGTATGCAGTAAACTATAAGACACTAATGAAAGAAATTAAAGATGATACAAACAGATGGAGAGATATACCATGTTCATGGATTGGAAGAATCAGCATTGTGAAAATGACTATACTATCCAAAGCAATCTACAGATTCAATGCAATCCCTATCAAACTACCAATGGCATTTTTCACAGAACTAGAACAAAAAATTTCACAATTTGTATGGAAACACAGAAGACCCCGAATAACCAAAGAAATCTTGAGAAAGAAAAACGGAGCTGGAGGAATCAGGTTCCCTGACTTCAGACTATACTGCAAAGCTACAGTAATCAAGACAGTATGGTAGTGGCACAAAAACAGAAATATAGATCAATGGAACAGGATAGAAAGCCCAGAGATAAACCCATGCACCTATGGTTACCTTATCTTTGACAAAGGAGGCAAGAATATACAATGGAGAAAAGACAGTCTCTTCAATAAGTGGTGCTGGGAAAACTGGACAGCTACATGTAAAAGAATGAAATTACAACACTCCCTAACACCATACACAAAAATAAACTCAAAATGGATTAAAGACCTAAATGTAAGGCCAGACACTATAAAACTCTTAGAGGAAAACATAGGCAGAATACTCTATGACATACATCACAGCAAGATCTTTTTTGACCCACCTCCTAGAGAAATGGAAATAAAAACAAAAACAAACAAATGGGACCTAATGAAGCTTAAAAACTTTTGGACAGCAAAGGAAACCATAAACAAGACGAAAAGACAACCCTCAGAATGGGAGAAAATATTTGCAGATGAAACAACTGACAAAGGATTAATCTCCAAAACATACAGGCAGCTCATGCAGCTCAATAACAAAAAAACAAACAACCCAATCCAAAACTGGGCAGAAGATCTAAATAGACATTTCTCCAAAGAAGATATACAGATTGCCAGCAAACACATGAAAGAATGCTCAACATTACTAATATTTAGAGAAATGCAAATCAAAACTACAATGAGGTATCACCTCACACCAGTCAAAATGGCCATCATCAAAAAATCTACAAACAGTAAATGCTGTAGAGGTTGTGGAGAGAAGGGGACCCTCTTGCACTGTTGGTGGGAATGTAAATTGATACAGCCACTATGGAGAACAATATGGAGGTTCCTTAAAAAACTAAAAATAGAGCTCCCATATGACCCAGAAATCCCACTACTGGGCATATACCCTGAGAAAACCATAATTCAAAAAGAGTCATGTACCACAATGTTCATTGTAGCTCTTATTTACGATAGCCAGGACCAGGACATGGAAGCAACCTAAGTGTCCATCGACAGATGAATGGATAAAGAAGATGTGGCACATATATACAATGGAATATTACTCAGCCATAAAAAGAAACGAAATTGAGTTATTTGTAGTGAGGTGGATGGACCTAGAGTCTGTCATACAGAGTGAAGTAAGTCAGAAAGAGAAAAACAAATACCATATGCTAACACACATATATGGAATCTAAAGGAAAAAAAAAATGGTATGAAGAACCTAGGGGAAGGACAGGAAAAAAGACGCAAATGTAGAGATTGGACTTGAGGACACGGGGAGGGTGGAGGGTAAGCTGGGACGAAGTGAGAGAATGGCATGGACTTATATATACTACCAAAATCGATAGCTAGTGGGAAGCAGCTGCACAGCATAGGGAGATCAGCTCGGTGCTTTGTGACCACCTAGAGGGGTGGGATAGGGAGAGTGGGAGGGAGACACAAGAGGGAGGAGATATGGGGATATATATATAGCTGATTCACTTTGTTATAAAGCAGAAACTAACACAGCATTGTAAAGCAATTATACTCCTATAAAGATGTTAAAAAAAATGAGTCATGTACCACAATATTCATTGTAGCTCTTATTTACAATAGCCAGGACATGGAAGCAACCTAAGTGTCCATCGACAGATGAATGGATAAAGAAGATGTGGCACATATATACAATGGAACATTACTCAGCCATGAAAAGAAATGAAATTGAGTTATTTGTAGTGAGGTGAATGGTCCTAGAGTCTGTCATAAAGAGTGAAGTAAATCAGAAAGAGAAAAACAAATACCGTATGCTAACAAATACATATGGAATCTAAAAAAAAAAAAAAAAGGTTCTGAAGAACCTAGGGACAGGACAGGAATAAAGATGCAGACGTAGAGAATGGACTTGAGGACACGGGAAGGGGGAAGGTACGCTGGGACGAAGTGAGAGAGTGGCACTGATATATATACACTACCAAATGTAAAATAGATAGCTAGTGGGAAGCAGCCGCATAGCACAGGGGGATCAGCTCAGTGCTCTGTGTCCACCTAGAGGGGTGGGATAGGGAGGGTCGGAGGGAGACGCAAGAGGGAGGCGATATGGAGATATATGTACATGTATAGCTGATTCACTTTGTTATACAGCAGAAACTAACATACCATTGTAAAGCAATTATACTCCAATAAAGATGTTAAAAAAATTAAAAATAGAACTACCAAATGATCCAGGAATTCTACTTCTGGTTATATATCTGAAGGAAATGAAATCACTGTCTCAAAGAGATATCTGCACCTCATGTTCATTGCAGAATTATCCACAATAGCCAAGCTATGGGAACAGCCTAAGTGTCTGTCAACGAATTAATGGATAAAGAATCATGGTGTGCATATATATATATATATATATATATATGACATATGAATCATATATATATGTATGTATATATATGAATGACACATATACCATGGAATATTATTGAGCCATGAGAAAGAAGGAAATCCTGCCATTTGAAACAACATGGATGGACCTTGAGGGCGTTATGCTAAGTGAAATAAGTCAGACTGAGAAAGACAAATACTGTATGATCTCACTTATATGTGCAATCTAAAAAAGCCAAACTCACAGAAACAGAGTGTAGAATGGTAGTTGCCAGGGGCTGGGGGTGGGGGAAACGGGGAGATGTTGGTCAAAGTGTACAGACTTTCATTATAAGAAAAGTTCTGGGATTCTAATGTACAGCATGGTGATTACAGTTAATACTGTATTGTACACTTGAAAGTTTCTAAGAGAGTAGATCTTAAATGTTCTCATCACAAAAAAGAAATGGTATTGTGTGAGGTGATGGAAGTATTAACTAAGCTACTGTGGTAATCATTTCACAATATATGTGCATCAAATCAACACATCGTACATCTTAAAGTTACACAATGTTACCTGTCAATTATATCTCAATAAAGCAGAAAAAAATTATTAAAAAAAAAAAACAGGAATAAAGGCACAGACCTACTAGAGAATGGACTTGAGGACACGGGGAGCGGGAAGGGTAAGCTGAGACAAAGCGAGAGAGTGGCATGGACATATATACACTACCAAATGTAAAATAGATAGCTAGTGGGAAGCAGCTGCATAGCACAGGGAGATCAGCTTGGTGCTTTGTGACCACCTAGAGGGGCGGGATAGGGAGGGTGGGAGGGAGGGAGACGCAAGAGGGAGGAGATATGGGAACATATGTATATGTATAACTGATTCACTTTGTTATAAAGCAGAAACTAACACACCATTGTAAAGCAATTATAGTCCAATAAAGATGTAAAAAACAAAAATTGCTTAAGAGCCGCAAACAAAGCCAGAAAAACCCTTGCTGGGCGGCCACTGGGCTCCTCATCTTCATTCGCTCAGCTAATGATCGTCCTTTTAAAAATTTCCTTTTCCACAAGTGTTGAAGGAGAATAAATAACAGCTTTATCTTTTGTTTATTTCCCAATGCTGTAAGTTTTTAAACCACTGTTCAGCAAATCATCAGGTGAATGAGATTTTATGAGCTGATCTGTTAAGCCAACCACCGCTAGACGGTATGGGCTTTGTGTTCCAAGGAAACACCTACAAATGAATTCTAGAATATAACCCTTACTGTACGTGGTGAACTTTCTGTGCTGACTCTCACGGCAGCTGCTTTTTATAACTCTCATCTCATCCACTGGACTCTGTTCTGCCAACATCCTGGTCTTGAGCGTCTTCTGTACCTCCTTCCAGTGGCGTGTAGGGCAGGTTGAAGACTCAGTGAATATTTGTTCATTGAGGACTGTGAGTGATGTGAAAGTGTCAAGATGTAACACATCCTGATCCCTCTTCAGCTGGGAACTAGCATTTCCCCATTTCATCATGTCAGCGTAGAGGGAGGAGTTGGGAGTAACGTCCTCCCACTCACACTGAGAACTGAGTACACATGACCAGATAAGCTGCTTTCATGAAGGGTGTCTGTGGGTCACAGACACAGACGGGGGAGCTTTGGGGCCCGGTAACAAGGTGCGGTGCAGCATTTGGGGAATGCTCCTCCAAACTTGTGCTACGAAGTTTGGCACAAGAGCAGGAAGGCTGGAGGGAGATACAGGATGCGTTTGGGGCCTCTTGGGTTTTATAGTTTTGAGGAGTGTCAGGAGACAGCCTGGGGGCGGTGGACTGGCGTTCCCATGGAGACCCAGGAAGAGGAGAGGTGCCGTGCTTAGGTGGCCTGGACGGCAGTGGAGGACAGTGCAGGGCAGTGTGGGAGGACATGGGCGCACAGGTCTCCTTCCTGGGTCTCAGCGGTCACTAGGGGATACTCAGGTGGTTGTGGGGGAAAGAACGCAAGTAGGGACTCAGAGGTTTGTGTTATTACTGTCACATGAGCTCCCTGGTCCCCACAGGCTGGTGGCGTCAGGACAGATGCAGGCTGGACTTACCTGCAGCTGGCTCAGGTAGGGTCTCCAGGTCCCATCCATGAGGCTCTGCCGATATTTCTTTGTAAAGAAGCCCAGGTACGAAATGAAAGCCGCAGTAAGTAAAACGTCTCCACATAATTTCCTTTCCTGTTGTTTGAAGTTCTGCACAGCTTCTGTCCACCTCACGTTTTCAGAGGCCAGTCCTCCCACCTATCATTTCAAAGAGCAGAGAGGGGAGAAGACACGTTATACCACAGGCTACAGAGCCACAATTCAGCCACGGAGAATGCATGGCTCACGCTTCACAGCAGGAGACTCAGGACATCATTTATGTGGCCCTTCTGATCAATGCGGGGGGACGGGGGGCGCGGTTTGTACCGGCTACAGTGAACACTGCAGTCAACGAGCCCCTGTTCTCTGCTCTGTGTTACGTGGGCTGTGGAGAGACAGGTCCTGAATGCACCTTCCAGGCTCTGCCTTGACAGGTGTGGAGATGAATATGCCCACCTCGAAGAGCCGTGAAGAGGATTTAGTGTGACCATGTGTGTTCATCACTTGGTACCGTTTCTGGTCCTCAAAACGTAACAGAAAATCTTGTACCTCTCTCTTCTCCTCCAAATGCTGGAGATGTGAAAGTAAATAAAATCAATTGCACTATAAATAATTCACAGTGGGTGGGGAGATCGGCGTGGTAATTAAGACACGGAGTCAGATGCACTGAAACACGGGTGTGTGCAAAGTACCAAGACTGCAGAGCAGGGCCCGACTCTGCAGGGCCCACGTTGGGGGGCGCCCTCTCCCAGAGGATAGACACTGTCTACAGAGGACTGTGAGGTGGGCTGTTCGGTGAAGCTCGGCTTTTGTGCTGTGACTGATCCCTTTTTCTTCCTGGAAAGATGGCATCCTAGGATGTCAGAGCTGGGAGACCTGAGGGACTTCCCCACCGACCATTCCCACGCCATCTTAGATCACACAGATAAAGACCAGAAAGTCGAAGTGTCCTGTCTTCTGACACTTCAACCACCCCAGGTTGGTGGGGACAGGGATGGCTTCAGAGCTGACCTGTCCTGAGTCCTAGAGCAGAGCTCCACCTGCCTCCTACGAGGACCAACGCAAAAAAGGCTCCAGCTGGGCAGAGAGAGGCCGTGCAAAATTCTGGAAACCAAACAGGGATCTGAACGGAAGACAGGACAGCGGGGAGGTCCTGACTGCTTCCTGCATGTTAGTGCACGAGCTGTCGCTAGACCACACCATTCAGTGAAGACGATCATCCCAGAGCTCTGCAGCAGCAGGTTCAACAAACAGGGCACAGACACACCTGAGGCTTCACCTCTTGTTACTGGAGCACGACCGATTCAGTGACTGTTATGACTAATTTCTCCCTGAACTAGGAAACCTGGCTTTGTTATATACATAAATGGGGGCTGGAATAAATGGGAAAAGGGATCGATTCCACTTCTTTTCATTGGGGAGGAAAGTGCTGTAAAAGGCTCTCGATAAAGAGAAATCACATCCCGTGGACACTGCTTTGCAGGCTCTTAGCTGATTCATGATGAGAAATATAAACCATGGGGGATTAAAAAGGCTACACATCCCCTGACCCTCCTCTCAGCAGGAGCTGGTGTCTGTGCTCCCCCTCCCTGGATCTGTCACTGCTTTGACCAGTAGACGCAGAGGAAGGATGTTGAGTTGGCTTTTGGTCCCAGGCCTTAAGAGAGTAGGACCTTCTACTTCCTGCCCTTGGAACACTTGCTCTTAGAGCCCTGAGTGGCCGTGTAAATGACCGTCTTGCTGAAGAGACCAAGGTTATGGTTAGCAATGTTCAGGGTCAACCATCTGTCTTGTTCTTTTCTGCTTCTCTCTCAGTGCCTCATCCTGTCCACACCCTTATTATCAAATATCCCACAGGTAAGAGCTTCAGGGTTTGCCTGTCGAATGCTAGCTTTGTCACTGAATGCTCCCTCTGGCTGACGCACTTGTATGTAAGCACGTCACACCTCTCGTAAGCTTCCTGATCCATCCAGTGCCCCAGTCTCCCGACCATCCCTGTGGGAAATCTCCTTTGACCAGACCAGGGTGGGCATTCACGCTTTTCTCAGGAGTCAGTCCTTGCAGCCCAGAGCATTTTATTATTTGCCCCCTAGTCAAAGCGGCACTCAGCTGCTCATCTATTAATATTTTGCACCTCTGCGGCACCTGACAATCTCAGCTCGTGTAATTAAAGCCAGCCGAAGAGGTTCACACTCACCAGGCGGTTTGCAAGGGAGACGGTGCCTGCAGTCGCTTCAGCTTCTTGCTGACATTTGAGTTTGTCAGCTGTTGCTTTCTCAAACTTGGCCGTGAGTTTGGCCAGGTTTTCATTAAGGTGCTGTTTAGGAAGGAACACAACGTCTGTCAGTAGTTCCAGTGCTTCAGAGATAGGGTTCACGGGTAGGGGATTTCTAAGGAAGGCCTCCTGAGGGGGAGCTGTAAGGGACTGGGGAAGGCGGGCAGGGAGGGGAAGGAAGGCAAACTAGGGGGGCCCTCACGTGGATACCAGTGGAAGTCCAGAGGGTCCCGACGCAAGTGAGAGGACTGAGCTTTTCTATCCAGCACCTCAGTCATTGGTCCAGGACCAGGAGGGGTGACGCACAAGGAGGGAGAGGCTTAAATTCTGTCTCTCCCTGTATTGGGGAAAAGGGGTTCCAGTAGCCTGACAAAAAAGTACAAGTGCTGCTTTTAGAAGCAAAATCTCACTGAAGCCTGAGGAGGCCTGAAAATGGCCAGTAGGATCCCAGGGTGGGGGTGCTGGGAGGAGCACACACCGTCTGCTGCGGCTGGTTCGTGGGTTGGAATTGGGCTGTCTGCAACCTATGTCTGCCCTTTGCTTTTTTTTTTAATTAAAAAAATAAATTCATTTAATTAATTAATTAATTAATTTAGGCTGCGTTGGGTCTGTGTTGCTGCGCACAGGCTTTCTCTAGCTGTGGTGAGCGGGGGCCACTCTTCGTTGCGGTGCGCGGGCTTTTCACTGCGGAGTGCAGGCTCTAGGTGCACGCGCTTCAGTAGTTGTGGCTTGAGGGCTCTAGAGCGCAGGCTCAGTAGTTGTGGTGCACGGGCTCAGTTGCTCCACGGCATGTGGGATCTTCCCAGATCAGGATTGAACTTGTGTCTCCTGAACTGGCAGGTGGATTCTTAACCACTGCGCCACCAGGGTAGTCCCCTCCCTTTGCTTTAAGGTCCCAGGAGTGCAAGACAACTTCACTTGACCTCATCGATTCTCTCCAATTATCCCGAAGTAGAGGAACATTTTTAAAAACGACACGGTTTCAATTTTTTCTAAATTTATCAAGAATTTAGAATTCAAGTGCACAGTCTTTGTTGCCCCCATGATGCATATTTGCATACACAAAGACACCTGGGCACATGGCAGACACCTCCAGATATGTCTCATGTCTATGCAATAACAGGGCTTCAGGCTGCTTTGTCAGTCATTACCAAGTCACAAGAGAAAGAAATGAAGGGCCAAGTTTATATAGCCAAGCAGCTTAAGAACTAGGTGGTGAGCCATCCAATTGACAATGGCAGGCTGGCCACGTTCATTTACTCCTCTTCTTCCCGAGACTTCTCTAAAATGGTTATGAAGCAGTTTAAAAAGTCATAAGCCCATAACATCAAGCAAATATTGAGGGCCACTGGAGGGTGAGGGATTCCAACAGATCTATGGAAGACCACAGATAGAGCAGTGGAAAGGGCTGGAGCAGGGCAGAGGACACTGCAACGTAGAGCAGAAGCTGAGCAGCTCTGCAGAGCCTCACATACACTGGGGATTTGGAAATGTCAGGTGAGCTGCAGGGGGATGTTGAAAATAAGACAGTCAACTGGAAGCCTTTTGATCCTCCACTCCACATCTCCATCCCCATGCAATGCCACCAGGCACCTGTGTCACCAGCAGGAGAGTCAACAGTGGCAGAGAAAGGATACCATGTTCTGGCATTTAAGATGCATCCAGCAAACTAATGCATACAGAATGGATAAACAAGGTCCTATTGTATATAGGGATCTATATTCAAAATCCTGTGATAAACCATAATGGAAAAGAATATTAAAAAGTATGTATATACATATATATATATAACTGAATCACTTTGCTGTAGAGCAGAACTAAATACAACAAGTAATAGGATGCATCCACCATAACTCATCCGATCTAGAAAACAAATCCTGCCAGTCTGCCAGATCTGCTCTTGTCTGCAGAGCTATACTCTGCTTTCGATCACTACTCTTGTAAACATGAAAAGACAAGAAGACATTTGATTAAAGCCTAGATTAAAGGTAGACAAGAAGGAAAAAATGACCTGGGAAAAAGAAAGAACTTCAGTCAAAAAAAACGGCAACAAAGCATAAAACCCTTCATAAGTAGTTTCTCTGGGAGATTCAAGATGTTTCATCCATAAAACAAGAGGATGCTAATAAAAGGAAAAGAGAACAACAACAAAGTAAACTTGTGGAAATAATCTTTATTGTTAATGTAAAAAATAATAAATTCAATAAATTAAAAGATGAATTTGAGGAAATCTAAATAGAATAAGAAAGCATAAAGTGACAAAAAGATAAGAGAGGGCTTCCCTGGTGGCGCAGTGGTTGAGAGTCCGCCTGCCGATGCAGGGGACACGGGTTCGTGCCCCGGTCCGGGAGATCCCACATGCCGCGGGGCGGCTGGGCCCGTGAGCCATGGCCACTGAGCCTGCGCGTCCGGAGCCTGTGCTCCACAATGGGAGAGGCCACAGCAGTGAGAGGCCCACGTACCGCAAAAAAAAAAAAAAAAAAAAAAAAAAAAAAAAAAAAAAAAAAAAAAAAAAGATAAGAGAAAATAGATGACCCATCAGAAGGTCCAATATCCAACCAATATGCATTCCAGAAAATGAAATTAAAAAGGAAACAGAAGGGAGATATTAAATCACCTTGTGGAACTGAAGAAAATAAGCCTCTGCATGCCAAGCACAATGAATAAAGAAAGAATGGCAGCTAAGCACGTCAATGTAAAGTTTCAGACACCAAGAAGAAAGAAAAAATTGAAAGACTTCCAGAAAGGCAGAAATACAGTGTATCCAGACTGTTCATCAGACTTCTCACCAGACAAAAAGATAAAGCATTCAGTGTTCTAAGGGAAAAAATTAGCCTCAGAATTTAATACGCAGCAAAATAGTCAATTCAGTTTAAAAATAAAAAGATACGTCCAGACTGGAACATTAGAAAATTTACCTCTTATGGAACATTTCTGAGAAAGTTACTTAAGAACAAGCCATAGCAAAATGAGAGAAGAAATCAAGAAAGAAGCCATGGGGTCCAGAAGTCATTGGAACGAACCCAAGAGAGCAGTGAACGTGATTACTCTCCAAAACTGTTTGGAGCTTTGAGTGGGGACAAGAGAGAAAAGACTTGGGGGCAAAAGGGGACTCAGTAAAACACTGGATTGACTGGAGGGTTTTACAAAATAAGGCTATGCTAAAAGAACTAATTGAAGAGAGAGAGAGAAAGAGGGAGAGAGAGAAGAAAGTCCAGGGGGAAAGGTATGTAAGAAAGTAAGTATAACAGCACTGAGATCTTCTATGAACAAT